>NC_084848.1:36958567-37260817 GCF_033115175.1 Lepus europaeus | reverse complement strand
ATCCACACAGCATTCCTCGTGTTCTTGCCCAACAGCCGTGGTGTTTCTGTGCTGCTTCTCTTTTATGTTTTCTCCCCTTGAAAATACTAGTAATTATTATAATAAAAACCTTTCTGGGAAAGCAACAGCAGGAACCACATGCATTCCAAGCCTGGTTTTTGTTACCAGATTTGCTCTCCACATATGATTCTCACCATGAGCGTGAAGCTGGGTGCTCTTCCTGTTATTCTGCTTTGTGGCTGGTGCTGCCAACCTCAGCATTAAACAATAAAGAGCAATTGTATATTTCAGGGCTATTACCCCATTTAATCAGGATTAAACAAATTGTGTGGAGCAATGGAATCTGCAAATGTATTTATAATGAATGCCATTGTCATCTCAGTGAATTCAAACACATTATGTGGATTATCGAGGGATGAAGATCTGAATTTTTCTTCTCTGGAGTTGAGCAATTTTCCATCCAGAGTCTCCCACTGCAATACCAAAAAATATAGAAGCCAAAATTGTAATTTCCTGTTAGAAAAATGGGATTGGCCAATAATAATATATTTTATACCAAAAACTAAATTATCAGATATTACCTACAGATGGCATATGGTAAATTAGAAGTTTTTATTTAAGCGTCACACATTGCAATGTAACTAAAAGCTACTGAAATGAAGTAAATATTCTTACAATTTAATTATCTTCTCAGGACTTTTCTTGCAGAAATCTTATAAAATGTGCTCATGTAGGGATGGACAGTCACTTAACAGGGAGAAAATGAACATTAGTATATAAATAGTGAATGCCCATATATCATAGAATTTTTCAGTGCAAGCTCAATATTTTACTTTTTCTTGATAAGCAAATGAGATGAAGAAAAATAACCTCTCACAAAGCTCTTTTAAATTTTTTTTTAATTTGATACAGTATTAGACCTATCAATGGGGTACACCGTGATGTTCTGATGCATTTAGGTAACGGGTAAGAGGAAGATGTAGGTAACTAGCCCCGTCTGTCACTTTGAACATTGATCATTTCTTTGTGCTGAGAGCTTCCGAAACCCACTCTGCCAGCTGTGTTGTCACAAAGCTCTTCTGGATGGGAGAACACACAAACAGGGCATTTCAGCGCGGGAGGTGGAGCTTTTCACGTCGGACGCGGAGCGTGCTGCAGTGCGGGGGCCGGGCGGCCGAAGGTGTTGGGAGAGTTTTGCTTTGCAGGACCATCAGAGGCTTTACTAGCAAGTCACCTTTCGCGAAACAGCTTGGGGAAGGCTTCCAGAAAAAACAGGAGAAGTCTGCTCTGCATTTGGACATGCTCCTTCCCAGACCTGGAAAGGACTTGACTGGCAAAACTCAACTCTCCTGGAAGAGAAGCCATTGGCCTAGATCCACTGAATTGGGCTGTTTCAAGACTTTACACTGGTTGGCATAAAGAATAACTTTTATTTTAGAGAAGCCTGATGTTCCATCCAGAAAAAAAAATTCCTTCTGCCTTTTAAATTCTGTCTGGTGACTCGACTTACCAATTTGCACAGTTTTGAGACAGAAGAATAGAAGTTCCTGGGGGCCAAATTTAGATTGACCTTGGGCAAGTCATTTACCTCTTTGGGACTTGTTTTTTCCTTTCTTTCTGTTTCCCCCTCTGCTGCATTTAAGCAGGTTGGAGGGAATCCCAGATTGGCTGGTCTGATAGAAGAGGGAAATGTGTCCTTGGCTTCAGAAGCAGGAGGTGATGTGGTAATTTTCTGTGCTTTATTTTTAGCTATTCAAGACTTGCTGTCTTAACCAGAAAGTGAGGGTGGTGATATGTATTTGTCAAGAATTTGATCCCGAACGGGCAACAGATGTGCACATTATTGCTCCTATTGTTGGCTTCTCCTAGCAGTGATCATAGGTAAAAAGCTGCCCCTAATTATGGCTCACTAGCACTCAGCACCTTCCAAGGCAGAGCATCTTGGCGTGTGTTGCAAACAGTAATTCGACTGTCATCCTCCCTGTGACCTGAGCAGCACACGTGCTGCTGAGACCATCCTGGCTGAACCCCACCCTGGAGGACCCCGGGGGCTCCTTGTGAGTTACCTGCGCTTACCTGCAGCGCGGTGAGCCTGCTACTGGTTGAGAAACTTCCCCAGCAGCCAGTCGGCCCTGGCGCGGTGGGCCGAGCTCTCCCACATACCCAGATGCTTAGTGGTGGGGCAATGAGGGGACAGCCCCAAGAGTGGGAGGGAAAGTTCCCAGGAGGCCGGCTGACTGTCTCCTCTTCTGAAGCTGCAGGTCTCATTCCCACCTGGTAGTTGGGCAGATTCCGTAGCATTTGGCGGGCTGCTGAGGCCCTTGGGGGTGTTCCCCAAGATCCTATTATTGTGCGCCCAGGGCTTAAGTGGGATGGGCTAAAGGTTGGATAAATGGTTCCTCCTTTGCCTAATTTCACTTTCCACAAACGCACAGAACACAGGAGTCTCCCTAGAGACTTCTGGAATGATCCCTTGTAGGATTATTGAACTCTATTTCTCCAGGTCCCTGACGTGGGAAGACCTTGCTCTTCGGAGTGCGCACTTGTGGCTGTGTGGACAGGTGCCTGACAGACAGAAAATACTAGTTGAGGTAGAATTTCTTTTTTCCTTCCTCTTCTTCCACTGCCTCACCCCTGGACCGCTGCCTTGAGAATGTTCTGAGTTTATTATTCTCTCTTTGGCTATGTCCGCTGCCAACTTAGTTTGAAGCACCGCTTTCGTGGCACCTAAGCCATCTCCCGTGGCCAAAGTGGATCTGAAGGTGGAGTAGGGATTACAAGTGGCTGGGGAGGGCAGCGGGGTCGGGGGAAGTGAGAGGGAGGAGGGAAATTGGCTAAGGGGCACCCAGGCACAGTGGGATGGAAGGGGTAGGCTCTCGAGCTCCAGGGCACGGGGAGGTGACTGCTTCACTATGACCTCTTTGGTATCTGATGATCGGCTGGAAAGGGCTCTGTACATTGGGGTGGGGGAGGTGGGGGAGCTGATGGCCCTGAGCTGACCAGCATGCATGGTGTACTCACACATGCATTGCAGTGTCTCATTGTACCAGAGAGGCGTGTGCTGCGGTTATGTGTGAATCCAAAAGGTTTTCAAAAATGTTTAAGGGGGGCCGGCACTGTGGCACAGCAGGTTAACGCCCTGGCCTGAAGCGCCGGCATCCCATATGGGCGCCGGTTTGAGACCTGGCTGCTCTACTTCCAATCCTGCTCTCTGCTGTGGCCTGGGAAAGCAGTAGAAGATGGCCCAAGTCCTTGGGTCCCTGCACCCACGAGGGAGACCCGGAAGAAGCTCCTGGCTCCTGGCTCCAGAACGGCGCAGCTCCGGCCGTTGCAGCCATCTGGGGAGTGAACCAGCAGATGAAAGACCTCTCCTCCTCCCCAGCCCCGCCTCTCCTCTCTCTATGTAACTCTTCCAAATAAATTTTAAAAAATGTTTAAGGAAGTGCAAATGCTAACTACTCTGTTTGATCATTACACACTGTATCCATGTGATGAAGCACCCCACTGTAACCCAAAGAAATGTACAACTAAAAGATCTCCCACGGTTCTCCATCGTGTGATGACAACAACAATGGCAGCAACGGAGGCTGGTTGAGCACTCAGTTATGAGCCAACATTGTTCAAAGGGGCTTAGGCATCTTATCTGAGAGTTACTGTAAGCATTTTGGAGATACCAAAATTCCAGTTTTCCAGTTGCATTTCTTCTGTTCTAACGTGAGCACTCTGCTCTGCTCTCATTTTGGCGCCCACCCTTACTTTCCTCCACTCCTCAACTTGTCTACCATTCTTACCACTCCTGGCTTGTTTTGGTTTCTGCTCATGGAATGGGCCCATTTCCACCTGCTATTCAGTTCATCTTTTTTTTTTTTAATTTTATTCATTTACTTGAAAGGCAGAATTATAGAGAGGCAGGGACAGAGAGAGAGGTCTTCCATCTGCTGGTTCACTCCCCAAATGGCCACAATGGCCGCAGATGCACCAATCTGAAGCCAGGAGCCAAGAGCTTCTTCCAGGTCTCCCATGCAGGTGTAGGGGCCCAAGGACCTGGGCCATCTTCTACTGCTTTCCCAGGCCATAGCAGAGAGCTGGATCGGAAGTGGCATAGTTGGGACTGGAAATGGCACCCATGTGGGATGATGGCACTGCAAGCAAAGGCTTAACCTATTCTACCACAGTACCAGCCCCTAGGTTCATCTTTTAAAAAAAATATTTATCTGAGAGATGAGAGACAGGGAGAGACAGAGATAACTAGATAGATAGAGAGGACCAGCCATGTCTGTATAACCTAGCTCAGTAATTTTCAGTTTTTTTTGACCATATCCCATAATAGAAAATCTTTCTCACATCACACATCAATATACAGTTCATAGATGCAAGTAACTGAGACAAAAGCCTCACTCTATTTTCTGTTACATTCTGTTTTACTTCATCTTTTTAAGAGTGCTCGACATGGCCAATTAAATTGATTCCATGACCCATAAATGAGAATCAGTGACATGGAATTTTAAAAGTATCCTTCTAGAAATAATAAGGCCAGCATCTTCTACTTTTGCTCATTGAAAACCCATTCCTTAATCTACCTTCTTTTTTCTTTTTTAAGGTTTATTTATTTAAAAGGCAGAATTACAGAAAGAAAAAGAAAGAGAAAGAGAGAAAGATCTTCCATCTGCTGGTTCACTCTCCAAGTGGCCACAATGGGGACTGAGCCGGGCCGAAGCCAGGAGCCAGGAACTTCTTCCGGGTCTCCCATGTGGGTGCAGGGGCCCAAGGGCTCGGGCCATCTTCTACTGCTTCCCCAGTCTATAGCAGAGAGCTGGATTGGAAGTGGAGCAGCTGGAGCAGCCAGGACTCGAACCGGCGCCCATATGGGATGCCTACACTGCAGACAATGGCTTAACCCACTGCACCACAGCACCGGCCCCACTCTGCCTTTTGCTATGGATACCCTTGCTGCTGAATGCTGCTGATGGAAGCCTCACACTCATGAAGACGCGGTGGATGCTGGAGACCCCGCATGTGCAGAGGTTTGATCTCCGTGACTGTACGGTGGTGCCGGGGCTCTCCAGGCAGCCCGGGCAGGGCTGTCTACTCTGCCACATCGACCTGATGTCAAGGCTTTCCGCTGTGTTTTTATTTGCTGTATTGAGTTCTTCATTTCTAATATTTTGCTTTGATTTCTCATGAATATCTGTATCTCACAAGACAATTTTTGTCCCTGATGTGTATGTAGTCATGAATTTGCTTCTCATTGCTTTTGAGTCATCTTATCATTCTTTTGAAGTCTTTTTCAGGCGTTTCATCAATCTCTTCGTCTTCACGTTCTAATATTGAAGCATTGTCTTGTTCCTTTTGGGAACCCACATATTCTTTCTTGTTCATGTTTCTCGTGTTTCTACGTTTATTTTTAGGCCTTTGTGGAAACACTTGCTGGTTTTCTCCTCTGATGGTCTCTATTTTTGAAATATGCGTCTGTGCCTTAGTGGAGTATCTGTTCCTTCAATGGGTGGGGCCAGGGACTGCCAGTCAGTGCTCTGGGGTGGTGCAAGAGTTCAGGGTGACACCCACCTTGGGTGTGGTTGATCTCTGTTGTCCGCAGAGGGAGCGTATGATCACGTCAGCTGACGTGATCCCTGCCTCATCTCCTCTCTGCCACAGTGGCTCCACATCCCACCCCTGCGTTCACAAGAACCACACAAAGGATCGATGTGGTGCTCACCCTCTGCTGTGACCCACCCCTGGCACTTGGGGAACTCTGAGCCTCTGAAGCCAGGCGCAGTGATGGCTCAGTCCCCTGCGGTACTCCACGCCCTGTGGTACAGTCAGAGGATTCCCAGTCTTAGAGCCCAGGGGATCCATTCTCAGCCCTGCAGGGCTGCTCAGTCTAAAAGAGGACTGAGGCATTCCCAGGTCCACCTTGGCAATCTGAATACAGGTGCCAGTGATATAGAGGCAAGGACACACTTCACAGGCCAGACTCAAAGTCAAGGGGGAACCAAAGAATTATCCTTCAGATAAAATCCCCCCAGTCACACTTACATGATGCTGGTACTCGCCCTTTAAGGTGGCGCTTCCTCCCCGCTGCTCACTGGCAGCCCTTATGGGGTCACCGGAAGCAGGTAATGCGCTCTTGCTTTACAGGTCGAGGTGGGCTGCGTGCCCCCGGCCAGCGCTTCAGGTCGCGCCCAGAGTCCTTGTGATGAACCACGTTCTCCCTCGGGCAGCATCACCAGTGACACGGGCTGCCGCAGTCGCCTCTCATTTCTCCGTAAGACTGCGTCCCCTCTGATGCTGCTTCTGCTGCCGGGAGGAGCAGGGCGGAGGAGCGTCGCCGACCTTCTGCTGCAGAGTGTGGCATTCCGCAGGAGTGTGGGAGAGCAGGGCAGCTTCGTTGCTCCAATCCTGGCAGTTGCTCAGGCCCCAGTCAGCTCCCCAGGATGAAGTAAAAGTCAGCAGGTGATGGGGCCGGCGCTGTGGCGTAGCAGGTGTAGCCGTCACCTGCAATGTCGGCATCCCAGCTCTCTATCCGATCCAGCTCTCTGCTATGGCCTGGGAAAGCAGTAGAAGATGGCCCAAGTCCTTGGGCCCCTACATCTGCATAGGAGACTCAGAAGAAGCTCCTGGCTCCTGGCTCCGGATGGGCACAGCTCCAGCCTTTACGGCCATTTGGGAAGTGAACCAGTGAATGGAAGATATCACTCTCTTTCTGTCTCTCTCTGCCTTTCAATGAAACAAATCTTAAAAAAAAAAAATGGAGCCAGGACTTGCACCGAGACACTCCAATACAATACAGAATGTAGGTGTCCTAAGTGGTGTGTTAACTGCTGTGCCAAACACCCGCTCCACAAACATTTGAAATCCAGGCATATGAAGGATCTTCAGAAAGTCCATAGAGAATGCATATTATGAGAAAATATCTTTGAATTCCATTTCCATGGACATTTTTAAAAAGATTTATTTATTTATTTGAAAGAGTTACACAGAGAGAGGAGAGGCAGAGAGAGAGAGAGAGAAAGAGAGAGAAAGAGAGAGGTCTTCCAATTGACGGTTCACTCCCCAGTTGGCCACAACGGCTGGAGTTGTGCCAATCTGAAGCCAGAAGCCAGGAGCTTCTTCCAGGTCTCCCATGTGGGTGCAGGGGCCCAAGGACTTGGGCCATCTTCTGCTGCTTTCCCAGGCCATAGCAGAGAGCTGGATTGGAAGAGGAGCAGCTGGGACTAGAACCGGCCGGCACCTATATGGGATGCCAGTGCTTCAGGCCAGGGCTTTAACCCCCTGCGCCACAGCGCTGGCCCCCCATGGACATTTTGAAGTGCCCTTGTATCTCATCTGGAGAACCAGTCTGGCCTAACCTTGATGGCGGGGACAAAGTGCAAGTTCACCCGCAGAGACTCCTGAGGTGGGGGTGGTGCCTTCTTGCTCAGCGAGTCTAAACAAGCATCTTTTCTTTTCTTTTTTTAATTTGATAGAGACAGTGGGAGAGAGAGAGAGAGACAGAGAGACAGAGAGAAAGGTCTTGCTTCTGTTGGTTCACCCCCCCAAATGGCCGCTACGGCTGGAGCTACACCGATCTGAAGCCAGGAGCCAGGAGCTTTCTCCCAGTCTCCTACAAGTGTGCAGGGGCCCAAGTGCTTGGGCTATCCTCTACTGTTTTCCCAGGACATAGCAGAGAGCTGGATCGGAAGAGGAGCCACTGGGACTAGAACCGGCACCCATATGGGATGCGGGCGCCGCAGGTGGAGGATTAACCTGCTGTGCCACAGTGCCGGCAGGGATTGCTATCTTTCGTGTGTTCCTATCTGTACCTAGCAGAGGGTTAGATATCCGAGACCCCAAACTTGACTGAAACGCAGGTTCCATCCATGCAGCTCTCAGCTTGACTGCTGTGAGCCTAGTTAATTTTCTGCATTCCCAGTGTCTTGATTTCTTCATTTGGGGAAGGGAGAGGATTAGTTATTTTAATTTACTTCCAAGGTCTGCTGGGAAAAATAACAAATCCTAAGTCCACAAGGCCCTCTAGCATTTCTAGTTACCTTCCATTTGCAAATACTCAAAGAAAACAGACATAAAGTTTCCCCACGGCTGGTGTGCGAGCTCGGAATATTTATGTGAGGCTGACGCTGAAGATATCATCAGGTATTCTAGTACAGACTTCATTCACTGTACTATTTCTTCACTTTAATGTGAATTGAATAAACACGCAACTACAAAGCGAATTCAAATTTCAGGACAGTCTCTCTTTAAGCCTTAATGTTGCCTTTTTATTATCCTCTTCCTGAAATCCCAAAAGGCATCTATTGCCCAGAACTTAATTGGCACATTTTAAAAATTAAAATAATTCCAGAAATACAGAGGGCAACATATGGGGAGCCTTCAAAAAGTTCATGGAAAATGAAATGAAAAGTTTATTTTGCTGCAAAACAGGTTTTTTTGGGCATAATACTAATTTTTCACCAACTTTTAAAGAAAGATTTATTTATTTGAAAAGCAGAGTTACAGAGAGAAGGAGGCAGAGACAGAGAGAGAGAGAGAGAAAGACACACACACATACACACACACACAGAGATCTTCCATCTGCTGGTTCATTTCCCAGATGGCAACAACAACCAGGAATTTGGAGGCCGAAGCCAGGAGCCAGGAACACCATTCGGGTCTCCCACGTGGATGGCCGGGGCTCAAGCACTTGGGCCATCGTCTGCTGCTGTCCCCTGTGCATTAGCAGGGAGCTGGATTCGAAGTGAAGCAGCTGGGACTCCAACTGGCGCTCACATGGGATGCCGGCGTCGAATGCGGCCGCTTAACTTGCTGCACCACAATGCCAGCCCTTTCACCAGCTTTTCTGAAGACCCTTTGTAGGCATGGATTTCAGCTTTTTTTTTTTTTTAATAAAAGAAACTTATCTTTTAAAGCCATTTCCACAAAGCTTTGAAGTACCCTCATCTAAATCTCATGCGCTTTATGAACTAACAGTGCGTTAGACGGATGAAAGTGCTGGTGGAATCTGCAAACCATGTTTCCAGGACTCGGGTGGAGTTCTGTCAGCAATCAGAGGTCTGTAGCTGCTCCACCGATTCGGCTTTTTATCAGCAGATCCCCTGAGCAGCTGTCACCCACGAAGGCCTCGGTCTGACACGAGCTCCGCTGTTGGCAGGATTGGAGAGCCAGACGCAGCCTGTCTTCTCTCTCGACTCACTTCTCCTTGCTCCTAAGATGCTCTGCACTCTGTTCTAGCCTTGCTTAAACCACACAGCACTGTCCTGACATTTTTACATGTACTTATTACCGTGCTTCGGGCAGCTGGATTTTATTTTAGTAAAAATTAGTCACACTGTTCTCTGGCCTTGGAATTTCTAAGAGTTTTGGATGGAGAGAGTGTTCTTGGAAGTGGAGGCCTGTGTAATTTTGTTAAAGGTTTTTGGCTTGCTGAATTCACTGCTGTGGTTCTTGACAGATGAAGGGTGTGTGTGAATTGGCTGAAATTTCTTTGTTGTATCAGGGAAAACTCTACGTTGGGTGAGTTTTAATAAGTCAGTTTAACTTACTTTCTGCATGTTAGAGCAGCACACAGGTCTCTTAGAAAGAAGTCGGGTGGTCATGTGTGTCCCCAGATTGACCCATCACTAAGGTTCCCCAATTCTACCTAAATGTGAACTGATAAAGAAGACTTCAAAAAGCTTGTGGAAAGTGGAATTCGAAAAGCTGTTTATTTTGGCACAAATGGTTTTTAAATTCATGCATAAGGAGTCTTCAAAAATTTCATGAAAATGTGGATGATGAAAAAATTATGCATGGATTGCAAGATTTTTTTTTTGGTACCAAAAATAAACTTAGCTTTAATTCCATTTCCCCATGGAGTTTTTGACGTATCCTCATCTATGAAATGTAAGTAGGCTCCTGAGCGCTGGTGGGATGATGTTTCTGGTGGGTTGTTTTGAGTCTCAGGATTGGATTACCTGTCTAAGAAACTCCTATATTAGAATTTATCTTTCAGTCAAGTCCATTAGGGACCATATAATTTCCCATGGATGTTTCAAAGTTGGCTTAGTTTCTTGCATCTTACCAAGTTCTAGTGGTGAGTTTGCAGTTGGAACCTGCAGGGCTGGTTGGGGGGGAACATTTGGCCCTGGTGTTAGATCTGCTTGTTTTCCTACCTGAAAATTCCAGTGAGTTCTTTCATTTCTGAGATTTGTTGAGTCTTTGCCTCGTGTCGAGTTCGGGCTACAGGCTGGGTTACTCTGGGAATAAAGGGGTGGATGAGGATCTCTTTCCTCAAAGAGCTCACAGTGAGGAAGCCAAAGTCCTGGTGACATTATGAGGGCACTTCAAAATGTTCGGGGGGGGGGGGGATGGGATTAAAAAATAAAATTTGAAATCCACACACAGTGCATTTTTCATGAAATTTTTGAAGGCTTCTCATAGGCATGGTTTTCGAAACTTTTTTTTTTTGCGTCAAATAAACTTACCTTTGAGACTCATTTTCCAGGAATATTTATTTGTTTTTGAGGCAGAGAGAGACAGAGAGCACTCCCATCCATTAGTTCTCTCCACAAATGCTAAAAATGCAGAGAGCCAGGAACTCCACGGTGTGTGTGTGTGTGTGTGTGTGCAGGGACCGAACCCCTTGGGGATTCCAGGAAGCTGGGATCAGGAGGGGACGGAGCTGGGACTGCAACCTAGGTACTCCAGTCTGGGGACAAGGCATCCTAACCGAATGTCCAGGAGGAGCGATGTGAAGTCGCCTCCTAACAGAGTGCTGGAGACAGTGTTTACAGAGAATTCCCAAGCTCTCTCCCTCTGGCTGGAGGAAGTCAGCCTGGGTAGCACGCCTTTCTCTTTCGCCGGGAAAAGACTGACTGAGGGCGCAGGAGCTGGTGCCCAGGGAGACAGACCGGAGCAGAGCTCCTCCGCACGCGAGGTGGAGCTGCTGCTCCGCGGCCAGGCGGCCGGCGCCCGGGGCCGGCTGTTTCCTGCCATCTTTTGGCTGCCGCGGAGAGCAGGGGTCTGGGACCTCGGACTGCGGGGGCTGACCGAGCTGTAAATCCCTCCGGTGCCTTTGCTCTCTGAATGAGCAGACTGCCTCATCTCCGAAGCTCATCTTCCCCAGGGAACGCTGTTGCCCTCCCCACAAGGGCCCGAGGCTGTCCTGGGAGCACGCCTGACAAATGCAGTACTTACCCCTCACTGCCCGGAGCTTTGGACTTTTGGTGATGTCGCTTGGCCCAGCGGACTTCTGGGTTGGCCTGAGCTGCTGTTGGGGGGCCGTTTTGGAAAGGTGGAGGCAAGCGAGGGAGGCCCCCCAAAGCACTGAATTGCATTAGTTTTTTTTTTTTTTTTTTTTTTTTTACAATTGCTGCAGTATTTCTGGTAAGAAAAGTTATTAGGTGTTTATGGGTGTTTGAAAAGACCAAGGGAAAAAAACCCCGCAGATTCCACGTTAAAATAGTCACCTGGGGACCCTTAACACTCAGAACAGAGCCTGGGCTGGGAATGTTCCAGGGTGCGCTCAGCGCGGGGCAGGAGCTGTCTCCAGTGTGGGGTGTGAGCTGGCAGTCCTCCAAAGGGAAGGACGCCTTGGGGGCTGGCGCCGGAAGTGCTGGTTCGGCCAGGTAGGTCCGGACTACCCCAGGCTCCCGGCTGCTCAGCCACACCCACGCTCATCCTGAACAAAAACGTCTGTCTGTCGAGGGTGGGCTTTTTCCTGCTCTGCCTCCTCCAGGAAGCGCAAGGAGAAGCCAACTTGTAGGCAGAAGCAACCACTTAGCACAAGGAACAAATATTTCAGAATTTTGTAAAACTTATTTGAAAGACACACACACACACACACACAGAGCGATCTCCTATCTGCAGGCTCACGCTTCAGTCACCCACAACAGCAGGAGCTGGGCTCTGTCCAGCCCAGGAACCGGGAACCTACTCTGGTTTCCTAAGTGGATGACAGGGACCCAGCTCCTTGAGCTGCCTTCCAAGGTGCGCGTTAGCAGGAAGCTACTCTGAGAAGCAGGGCGGGACTCTGAACGGATTCCAGCATCCCAGGCAGCATCTTGGCCGCTGAGTCAAACTCCCACCCCTCAAGGCGGCAGCTTAATAATGATTGGGTTGCTGTGTTAGAATGCGGCTGGTTTTCCCCCTTTTGGGGAGGAGCTTGCTTTGGATTGGTGTTGCAGGCAGGTGAGGGAGTGGCACCCACTGGATCCACTCTTCTCTGATCCACTTTGGCACCCACAAGCCTCATTTGCTGTACAGAATCTAGTATGTGGTCGTGAATCTCTTTCCCCGTTCAAGTTTGGGGATATCATGGTGGGGGAGGGGCAGAAATCGGTAAGATAGGTCCAAAAGACTATATATCAGATATTATTTTCTTTTTTTTTTTATTTGACAGATAGACAGTGAGAGAGAGACAGAGAGAAAGGTCTTCCTTCCGTTGGTTCACTCCCCAAATGGCCGCCACGGCCGGCACTATGCCGATCCAAAGCCAGGAGCCAGGTGCTTCCTCCTGGTCTCCCATGTGGGTGCAGGGACCCAAGCACTTGGGCCATCCTCTACTGCCCTCCCGGGCCACAGCAGAGAGCTGGACTGGAAGAGGAGCAACCGGGACTAGAACCCGGCGCCCATATGGGATGCCGAGCCGCAGGCGGAGGATTAACCAAGTGAGCCATGGTGCCGGCCCCAGATATTATTTTCAAAATGTTGTTTTGAGCTGTGATAGGAATAATGGGACTCAATGTTCCCAGCCTTCTGGTTTATTCAGCGCCAAGGTTTGTGAAAATGGAGTGTGAGATCTCATGATTCAGTCTGTTCCTAAATAATGATCTGTATGATACATATGCATTACACCCTATTACATGATGTACGTGTAATATATACATATTAGATTAAATGATTGTATAATACATAGTACATCCGTGATGTATGCAACTTTAATACAGGTTTATAATGCAGACTTCAATTATGCATTAGTGTATGCAGGTGTATATTATGGGATACAACAAACCATAGAAAGACAACTCAGTAAGACTTAGGGCTATATAAATCAATCATTGTGCATTCTACAATTCAAACCAATTAATATTAATTTGACCATCACACTCTATAATTCCTTTCTAGTCACTTTTTGGGAGACCTGTAAGTTCAAAATGAGATTATGAAAATTAAATGGGTAGGCCAATCCTCAACTTTTCAGTGGCTTATGTTGCAAACCTTTCTTTTTCAATCTTTGGAAATTGGTACACATTGTTATCTTATACAGGGGTACTCAAAAAGTTTATTGCAATGGGATTGATTATATGTTTGTTTTGATATCCACTCATGCAAGGGATCTTCAAAAAGGTCATAGAAAATGTGTATTATGAAAAATGCATGAATTAAAAAAATTTGCACCAAAACCAACTTATCTTTTACTACCATTTCTATGAACTTGTTGAAGTGCTCATGTGGAATGATTAATTTCTCTGGTTAGCCAACAAAAGCTTGATTAAACTAAATGATTTTTGTATTATCTCCAGCCTAATTTCTGGGGCTGAAGAGAAAAATACCATGCAACAGAGGAGAAGAGAATAGAATCTTTCTGCTTTTATGAGACAGAACCAGTCCTATGCAAAATGTTTTAAGACAATAACAATTGTGCTGGCACTGTGGCATGGTAGGCTAAGTCTCCACCTGCAGCGCCGGCATCCCATATGGGCACCGTTTCTAGTTTCTAGTTCCAGCTGCTCTTCTTCTGATCCAGCTCTCTGCTGTGGCCCAGGAATGCAGTGGAGGATGGCCCAAGTCCTTGGGCCCCTGCACCCACATGGGAGACCTGGAAGAACCTCCTGGCTCCCGGCTTCGGATCGGCGCAGTCCAGCCATTGCAGCCACTTAGGGAGTGAACCAGCGGATGGAAGACCTTTCTGTCTCTCTCCCTCTCTCTGTAACTCTTTCTCTCAAATAAAATAAAGTTAAAAATATTTTTAAAAAAGATTTTATTTATTTATTTGAGAGGTAGAGTTACAGACAGTGAGAGGGAGAGACAGAGAGAGGTCTTCCATCTGCTGGTTTACTCCCCAGATGGCCGGCCCCAAAATTAGAAATCTTAACAACAAAAACAAGAGCAATTTAATCTGGCCAGTGCTGACTTCCCTTTCTGCATCTTTCTTGCAAGGATCCAGGACCCCCACACCAGGCTCAATACTCCCCACTCGTGGCTTCCGGTGTGTGCCTCTGGCTTCCGGTGTGTGCCTCGGCCCCCTAATGCTGTGTGCCCTAGGCTTTCCCACCCCACCCACGATGTGATGTGGGAGGTAGAGCTTCCCAGGGCGCTTGTTAAATACAAACCACTGGATCCTACTTCACAGCCACAGCATCACGGGAGCCGTGGGAGGGGCTGGGCGTGGGGGCGTGGCCTCTGCATTCACAACAAACTCCTGGAGTTCTTCATGCACATTTAGATTGCACATCTCTGGAACGAAATCTCTCATTTCACCAGAAGAATCAGTATTCTAAGTTGGTCTTTCCAAACTTTGGCAGGCATCAGAATCCCAGAAGGGCTTTTTTTCCAAGTGTGTTATAATAATTAATTGTTAGTGCTGAATTCTTCTAGTCTTTGCCATATGCCTTGACCCTACTAGGAGAAGTTTACCTAGAACCACTAAGTAGTATAATATATATGAAGGGTGATGCATGGGAGACCAGGAGAAGCACCTGGCTCCTGGCTTCGGATCAGCGAGATGCGCCGGCCGCAGCGGCCATTGGAGGGTGAACCAACGGCAAAAAGGAAGACCTTTCTCTCTGTCTCTCTCTCACACTATCCACTCTGCCTGTCAAAAAGAAAAAAAAATATATATATATATATATGAAGGGTGAACAGTTTCTTTTTTCCTGATGGGCCTCTTGACACAGATTGCTTTACCCTTGCCATCCGTTTCAGATTTGTTCCAACCCCGTGGATCTCAGAGGGGTGTGTGCACCTGAGATCTATCTAAGTAACAGTGTGTGACAGTTATTTTAAAACATTTTTTAAATTTATTTTTTATTTTTTACATTTATTTGACAGGTAGAGTTATAGACAGTAAGAGAGAGAGACAGAGAAAGGTCTTTCTTCCGTTGGTTCACTCCCCAAATGGCCACTACAGCTGGCACTGTGCTGATCCGAAGCCAGGAGTCAGGAGCTTCTTCCTGGTCTCCCACACAGGTGCAGGCGCCCAAGCACTTGGGCCATCCTCCACTGCCCTCCTGGGCCACAGCAGAGAGCTGGACTGGAAGAGGAGCAATTGGGACTAGAACCCGGTGCCCATGTGGGATGCTGGCACCGTAGGTGGAGGATTAACCTAGTGAGCCATGGTGCTGGCCCCTTAAAACACTTTTATTTATGGGCTAGCACTGTTGTGTGGTAGGTTAAGTTTCGGATCAGCCCAGCTCCAGCCATTGTAGCCATCTGGGGAGTGAACCAGCGAATGGGAAGACCTCTCTCTCTTTCCCTCTCTTTGTAACTCTGCCTCTCAACTAAATAAATAAACCTGAAAAAAATTATTTATTTTCTTAATTGACAGGCAGAGTGAGAAAGTGAGAGAGGGCTCACATGGGCACATCAGCCTGGGATGGGTCTGGCGGAAGCCAGGGGCCAGAATCTCAGGGACCTAGGTATTTGTGTCACCACCACTGCCTCCCAGGGTATGCATTAGCAGGAAGCTGGAGTCGGGAGCCCGAGCCAGGACTCAAGCCATGACATGGCATCTTAACCCCTGTGCCAGATGCCTGGCCCAACTATGGCTCTTTTTGTCCCCAAGTACGATTCTTTAATTTCTCTCTAATCTAATTCTAAATCTTCCCCTAGAGTTCCCATAGCAACGGTAATCAGAGGAAAGGACTGAGTGAGGGAAGGCACGAAAGCTGTGCCTCTTCTAGAATTGCTCATTTCTGGGAATCTGTTGCACTCCATTTATTTAAATTTTCCGATGTTAGATTTTACTTTGGCCGCCAGGGGGCTCTCCTAACACGGTGTAATGAAGAGGGAAATGGAAAAATTCTTTCACTTGAAAAAAGATTGTGGAGCGTTTGACCAAATTTGCAATTAGGGAGTTTCTACTATTTTGATGATTAGGTTTTCCATGAAATAATCATTAAATTTTGAAATTACTGATTGTTAAATAAATAAGAACAGTTTGTTAGACAAATGGAAGCTTGGCTCTTTCAGTCTTTAGACATTGGCCAATGCCTTTAGTAGTGTGATGATTGCTACACGCTGGGACTGAGACGTGCGAATCAGTGAGTTTATAAAGGAGTTTATTCCAGGCTCCAGGTTTTCTGCTTTTGCTGTTTGTTTCATTTTCTAGGCCAAGAAGCCTTCACTCAGAGTTAATATTTCATAGGTAAGATGTTTTGCTGTTATGGACAAGGCTGTGGAGTGAAAGAACCACATGTCTCTCCACATCGGCTCCATACTTGTGCCTTTTATTCATGTTGACAAAGTGAGGGAGCTTTCAGGGCAGATCAAGGTGTTTACATGGACAACAATACTGTTCAGAGATGAGTTATTTGTGGAGCCTAGAGATACACAGTGAACACTGCATTGAGAAAAGAAGATCTAGTACCAGCCAGTCCAAAGACACGGATTCTAAAAAAATGTATAAAATAAAATGGTCCGGTGTAGAGAAGAATGGACTCAGGGCTGGTTTCATGGGAATGTGGCCTGTGCAGGTACAGTGGGCCCTGTGCCTAGAGGAACTTCATGCCTGTTATTGTTTTCTAATTTTTAATTTTTTAATTAAATTAACTTTTGTTAGAGAGAGAGAGACTTTGATCTGCTGGTTTACTCCTCAAATTCCAGGAACTCAATCTGGGTGTCCCACATGGGTGGCAGGGACCCAAATACTTGAAACATTACCTCCCAAGGTGCACATCAGACAGACATTAGGGTTGGGAGTAGAGCCGTGACTTGATCTGTGGCTCTGACGTGGGATGCAGCTTAGCCGCCGTGCCACACACCTGCCCCAGTTTGCCTCATCCCACGCTTGCCTTAGTGCTTTCTGTCTTCATCTTGAATTCTTTTTTTATTTCTAAAGATTTATTTTATTTGAAAGGCAGAGTTACAGAGAGGCAGAGAGAGAGAGAGAGAGAGAGAGAGAGAGAGAGAGAGAGAAAGAGGGAGAGAGGGAGGGAGGGAGGGAGAGAGAGAGAGAGATATCTTCCTCTGATGGTTCACTCCCCAATTGGCTGCAACAGCTAGAGCTGCGCCGATCCGAAGCCAGGAGCCAGGAGCTGCTTCTGGGTCTCCCATGTTGGTGCAGGGGCCCAAGCACTTGGACCATCTTCCACTGCTTTCCCAGGCCACAGCAGAGAGCTGGATTGGAAGTGGAGCAGCTGGGACTCAAAACAGCACCCATATGGGATGCTGGCACTGCAGGCAGTGGCTCTACCCACTGTACCACAGCACTGGCCCCCATCTTGAATTCTTAATACTTTTAAAATAAGGAGTCTTGCATGAGGTACTTCATAAAGTTCATGCAAAGAGCAATTGAAGGATAAGTTTGTTTTGGTGCAAAAAAAATTCAAAATCCATGCATATGACTATTTCTATTATGTACAGGGCCCAACTGTGTAGCTAGTTGTGAATGGTGTGGATTATTGTCTTCTGTTGTCTTGCTGGCTTTTTAGAGTAGTTCTCATCTTCGGTTGCCCTTTAGAATCGCCTGGGGGGTTTTTGGAAGTCTCAGTGTCCAAGCTGCCCCCAAACCAACGTCACAATCTTCAGCAGTGGTTTCTGGGGCGGGAAGGAGCACATTACCATTTTACAAATTCCTCAGGTGATCCCAATATGTAGTCCAGGCTGAGAACCACCGTAAGCGTGGTGCTTAATTTCCAGAACCTTCTTTCCAAATCCATCTTCCCTGCTTCCCTGGGCTTGTAAGTCTTTAGATTCTTCACACTGGCCTTGTGTGTTAGAAGAACAAAAGTATATGAAGTGTATACTGCTCTATAGAAGGGCACTACAAAAAGGCTGTGGAAAAGATGGAATTAAGAGATATGGTTATTTTCATGCAGAAATTTTTTAAAATGCATACTTTTTTCATGGTATGAATTTCCCAAGATGTTTTGGAAGATTTCTCTCATGTGCATGGATTTCACAAGTTTTTGTACCAGAATAAAGTTATCTTTTAATTCCATCTTCCATGAACTTTTTGAAGTATCCTCATAGGAAGTATTTTATTTTTATTACCCGTACTGGAAAGATTGTGGCATTGCAAAGAAAATCACCTTTCCTAAACGCAGGTGTAATTACTCTTGTATTCCCTGTCTAGTAGCAAATGAACGTCCTGTGGGAGAAACCGCAGATATTTAGTGAGATTAAAACTGGAGAGGGAGACACGCACACTTCCCTCTCCTGCGCTAATGGCTGAACGTGCGCTAAGCGTCTTGCTCTGGCCAGGCCTGCATCAGGTTTCATGAAATGCCTGTTTTCTAGCCAAAGGTTTTTGGGGGCACTAATTGTTTTTTCCCTGTGAGTCACCTGTGGGCTTTGGCAATAATCTAGAAACGTCTGGTCCCAATCCTTGTGGATTACAGGAATTGAAGGCCCCAATTAGAGACCTGGGGTCCTGCAAGGGTAAATCCTTTTAACCTTAATTCACTGGGGGCCTGCTCAGAACAGAAGCTGTTTTTCCGCCTTCAACCTTACAAAACAGCACACAAGGGGCTGCTCTCTCCTGAGCGTGTCTTCCTCAAGTTGTATCTATCTTTAGGTAATTCAGGGACTCCTTCCAAGCCTCTAAGAATTAGGTCAAATCTTCTCACTTGTTTAGCTTTCGGCATTGAACAGAGAAAGAATAACGTAACAGCAGAGTAATTAAATGTTTAATGAAAATATTAGTAGGCTGAAACCCAAAGAGAGATGAAAACAAAATAATCCTTTGGCTCTTGGAGTCCAGAGCTCCAGACCCACATAGGGGCAGAAGTTCACTGCTGTGATTGATAGATGCATTGGAAACAAGACACGATGATGCAACCAAAGTTTGGAGTAAGGCATTCTGATGTAAAGACTTTCTCCTTAGAGGATAATCATGGATAACAGTGCCCCACATAATGTGTATAGGCAAAGGCATCTGGTGCATTGGTTAAGATGCCACTTGAGACTCCTGCATTCCATATAAGAATATCTGGTTTTGGGCCCCAGCACCACTTCCAATTCCAGCTTCCTGCTAATGCGTACCCTAGAAAGTAGCAGATGATGGTTTGAGTAGTTGGATCTTCCAGGAGGGAGACCTGGATTTGAGTTCCGGGCTCCTGGCTTCAGTCTGGCCCAGTCCCAGACTGAATGGTGTGGGTATTTGAAGAGTGAACCAGCAGTTGGGAGCATAGGGCCGGGCTGAAGCCAGGAGCTAGGAGCCATCCGGGTCTCCCATGGGGCCCAAATGCTTGGGCCATCTTCTGCTGCCTTCCCCAGGGACTTTAGCTGGGAACTGGATCAGAGGTGGAGTAGCCTGGACATGAACCAGCACCCATATGTGATGCTGGCATTGCAGGCAGCAACTTCACCTTCTACAACACTATGTCAGCCCCTCCTTTTTTTTTTTTTTTTTTTTTTAAGAGCAGGAGAAATAGAGACTTTCTCAAACAAAAGTCGAGTGACTTTATTGCCACTAGACCTATCTTGCAGGAGATAGCCTGCTGAGAAGGAAAATAATATAGGTCAGAACTCAGGTCCATGTAAAGAAAGGAAGAGGGGCTGGTGCTGTGGTGCAGTGGGTAAAGCCCCAGTCTGCAGTGCCGGCATCCCATATGGGCGCCAGTTCGAGTCCCCGCTGCTTCACTTCTGACCCAGCTCTCTGCTATGGCCTGGGAAAGCAGTGGAAGATGGCCCAAGTCCTTGGACTCCTACACCTGCATGGGAGACCCGGAAGAAGCTCCTGTCTCCTGGTTTCGGATTGGCGCAGCTCCGGCCATTGCTCCATCTGGGGACTGAACCAGTGGATGGAAGACCTCTCTCTCTCTCTCTCTCTCTGTCTTTCTCTCCCTCTCTCCCCTTCTATAACTCTGCTTTTCAAACAAATAAATTTAAAAAGAACATTAGAGAAGGAATAAATAAAAGTGAAATATTTTCTCTCATTATTAATTGATTTAACAGATAATTTGTTCAAAATAATCATAGCAGCCATGTATTCAGTGATTATAGCTGTGGCTCAGTGAATATGTCACAAAAAACAGCCGAGAGGAATCAGGAGCCGTGTTAGGAGACACTCGCACTCCCTGTGGAGTGGTAGTGATATTTGAAAGTAGATCAAGGTTGGTCTAAATGTGTATTGTGACTCTAGGGCAAACACTAAAATATTCTAAAAAGAGGTTTCTAACTGATATGCTAAGACAGGAGAGAAAATGCAATCGTATAGATGGTTCAACTACAACCATGGAAGGCAGGAAGAGCAAAAGGAAAAAAAAAACCCAGCAATTTGTAGCAAACAGTTACAATTATGATAGATCTTAATTAAACTATATCAATCATTGCTTTAAATGTGAATGATCTAAATACACAAATTAAGAGAAGAACTAGGGGCCGGTGTTGTTGTGTACTGGGTAAAGCCATCACTTAAGACAGAGGCATCCCATATAGGTGCCAGTTCATGTCCTGGATGCTCCACTTCCAATCCAGCTCCCTGCTAAAGTACTTGGGAAAGCAGCAGAAGATGGCCCAAGTGCTTGTGGCCCTACCACCCACGTGGGAGACCCAGATGAAGCTCCTGGCTCCTGGCTCTGGCCTGACCCAGCCCTGGCTCTTATGGTCATATGGGGAGTGAACCAGAGGATGGAAGATCTCTCGCTGTCTCTCCCTCTTTCTCTCTGTAACTCTAACTTTCAAACAAATAAGTCTTTAAAATATAAAGACACAGAGTTGAAATAAAAGGATGTGGAACAGAATCAGACCCATGTAAATTTAACTGATTTTTGACAAAGGAGCAAACGCAACTCAGTGGAATAAGAATAATCTTTCCAACAAATGGTGCTGGAACAACTGATACTCATATCCAAAACAATGCATCTGGGGAGACAGAGACCTTACATTTTTTCACAAAAATTTACTCAAAATGGATCATGGCCCTAAATATAAAGTACAGAACAACATACCCCCAGAACAACAAAAGAAATTTTAGGTGGCTTGGAATTTCTTTTTCCAGATATTCAAAACTTTACTTTTAAAAAAATCACCTTTATTGCAAATTTAAGTCTCAGAAAACCCCTTTGTCCTCCACCCAAAGAACTCATAGTGGTACACAGCAGCACAAGTTCATTTTAAAAGAGCACTATTAGAGAGGAAGAAGATAGGATCCATAGACATTAATCCAAATTCTGAGAAGTAGTGCAATCCTTAGATAGAATACCAGTGTTAGTAAGGTTGCCTTAACTACCAGAACTTTTTAAAAATATTTATTTATTTATTTGAAAGTCAGAGTTACACAGAGAGAGGAGAGGCAGAGAGAGAGAGAGAGGTCTTCCATCTGCTGGTTCACTCCCCAGTTGGCCGCAATGGCCAGAGCTGCGCTGATCCTGATGCCACGAGTAAGTGTATAGATGAACTCAAAGTAACTAGGCAGCACCCTGCTTACAGGACAGCCAGTTCCAAGGGAGAGCTCGTAAGTCTGTGGTTCAGTTTGTCCACAAAAGGGGCCCATCTAACTTTGACCTGGAGCCAGAATCCAGTACAGGCTACAGACAAGTCTTTTCTCTTTTTAAATCATTTATTTATTTATTTGAAAGGCAAAGTTACAGAGAGGTAGAGGCAGAGAGAGAGAGAGAGAAAGAGAAAGAGAGAGAGAGAGAGAGAGAGGGGTTTTCCATTCGCTGGTTCCCTCCCCAGATGGCTGCAAGAGCCAGAACTGCACCCATCTGAAGCCAGGAGCCAGGAGCTTCTTGCGGGTCTACCATGTGGGTGCAGGGGCCCAAGCACTTGGGCCATCTTCTACTGCTTTCCCAGGCCACAGCAGAGAGCTGGATGGAAAGTGGAGCAGCCGGGATCCCAGAGCCTATATAGTGGGCTTTACCCACTACGCCACAGCGTCAGCCCCTACAAACAAGTCTTGTAAACCATGAGAAGACACAGAAAGAAGCAGGAGGAGCCCTCCTAGCACATCAAAGATCTTCATGGCTTCAGATCTTAAAGCAAAGTATCCCAGGAAGCAGGAAATCAGTGGCTTGGAATTTGACAATGACTTCTAGATGTAATCCCAAAGCATGACCCATGAAAGAAAAATTGGTTAGACTTCATTACAATCAAAAACTTCTACTCTGTGAAAGATACAGTTAAGAGGGTGAAAATAAGCCAGAGACTGGGTAGAAATCTTTGCAAAACACATGTCTGATAAGAGATTTGTATCCAAAACACTGGAAGTAAAAAAAGCAGGCGCTGGGGCTGGTGCCGTGGCTCACTTGTTTAAATCTCCGCCTACGGCACCAGCCATCCCATATGGGCACCAGTTCTAGTCCCAGTTGCTCCTCTTCCAGTCCAGCTCTCTGCTGTGGCCCGGGAAAGCAGTGGAGGATGGCCCAAGTGCTTGGGCCCTGCACCCGCATGGGAGACCAGGAGGAAGCACTTCAGGTCGGCACAGTGCCAGCTGTAGCGGCCATTTAGGGAGTGAACCAACGGAAGGAAGACCTTTCTCTCTGTCTCTCTCACTGTCTATAACTCTGTCTGTCAAAATAAATAAATAAATAAATAAATAAATAAATAAATAAAGCAGGTGCTGCACTCAGCTCAGAGCAGTGGAAAAGCCAATCCACTTGGAAGCCACGTTAAGCTCTTTCCTGCTGGAGACCCTGGTGGGTGACCATGATGACCTGAAGACACCACATAGGCAGGAGTTGCAAGACACCCCCTATCCACTCGGGGAACTTTGTGTTCACAGTCTCTGGGGGGAAACACGTCCAGTGCCTGGGAGACTCCTACAGAGCGAGGGTCAAGGAGCTGACCAAAGCAAGCTCAGCTGGTTAAGAATCAAATCTGTGGGCTCAGACCCGCACCCACTGAAGTACAAGGGTGCACAGCATTCGTGGGAGAGGGAATTAAGAGATAAGTTGGTTTTGATGCAAAATTTTTGAACTCCACTTATATGAAGGGCCTTCTGAATGCTCATGGCAAATGTGTACCATTTTAACAAGCTAAGCATGGATTTTTATTTTTGTACCAAGACAAACTTATCTTTTAATTTCATTTTCCATGCCTTTTTTTTTAAATACTCTCATATAAAGATATAATGGCAAAGGAGGGAGAAAGTTCCCAGGATTGTCACTGTACCCAGTAATGAGGTGATGAGGAAATAAGAGTTGTCACCTCCCTAGGGCCACTCTGCCACCTTCCAGCGACTATAGTTCACCTCCAGAGACAGAGGGGCCTGCATGGGGTTGGTGCTACCTTACTTGTGGCAACTAAACCCCTCTGTTCTCCACTTGGAATTTATTCTTACTTAGAAATACTTTTAAAGTGCATTTGCACTTTAATAATGAATTTGGTAATTTTGCACTCTTTCATTCAGTGCTTAGAGAAAAGTTAATTGTTTTTAATGCTTTGTGTGTAACTACAGATGAATCTCCAATTCTCAAAAAACCTACAAGGAAATAAAAGGATATACATAGGGGCTGGTGCCATGGCACACTAGGTTAATCCTCCGCCTGCAGCTCCGGCATCCCATATGGGCACCGGGTTCTAGTCCCGGTTGCTCCTCTTCCAGTCCAGCTCTCTGCTGTGGCCTGGGAGTGCAGTGGAGGATGGCCCATGTGTTTGGGCCCTGCACCCACATGGGAGACTAGGAAGAAGCACCTGGCTTCTGGCTTTGGATCGGTGCAGCACCGGCCGTAGTGGCCATTTGGGGAGTGAACCAAGGGAAGGAAGGCCTTTCTCTCTGTCTCTCTCTCTCACTGTCTTTAATTCTACCTGTTAAATAAATAAAATCTTTTTTTTTAAAGGATCTACATCAAACACATTGGAATGGTTATTGGCAGGGGAGAATTGGGAAAAGGTCTAAATAAAACCAGAGATGACCTTGTGCAGACCAATGATTTCAGCACATCCTGAGAAGAAGATGATTCCCTTAACTCTACAATGGTTTTAAAAATTATCGGGATTGGCATTGTGAAATAGCATGGAAAGCTGCTGCCTGTGATGCCGGCATCCCATATGGGCACAAGTTCGAGTCCTGGCTGCTCTACTTCTGATCCAGCTCCCTGCTAATGGCCTGGGAAAAGCAGCAGAGGATGGCCCAAGTGCTTGGTCCCCTGTTACCCATGTGGGAGACTCAGAAGAAACTCCAGGCTCCTTGCTTCTTCCTGGCTGTTGCGGCTATCTGGGGAATGAACCAGATGATGGAAGATCTCTCCCTCTCTGTAACTCTGGCTTCCACATAAATAAATAAATAAATCTTTAAAACCAAACAAGTGCAAGTAACAGAAAACTGTTCAAACTAGCCTAAATTGTCAGAAAATTCATAATTTTTTAAAAGATTTATTTATTTATTTTAGAGGCAAAATTACAGAGAGAGAGAGAGAGAGAGAGAGAGAGAGAATCTTCTACCTGCTGGTTCATTCCCCCAGATGGCTACAATGGCCAGGACTAGGCCAGATCAAATCCAGGAGCCAGGAGCTTCATTTGGTGGGAAACCTATCTTGAGTTCCTGCCTCCAACCTTGTCCTTGTGGGCTTTTTGTGTGTGACCCAGTAGATGGGTGCTCTCCTCTCCACCTGTCTGTCTCTTTGCTCTCAAGAAAAAGCTCTGGTCATTCTTCCAGCCCTAGCTCAAATGTCTCTTACTTTGTGGAGGTTTTTCCAGTCAAGCCAAATTTTAATTTATTTGATACTATTTTATTGTTTGTCAAGTTTAATTGTTTACATGACTTTCTCCTCTCTAAATGGTAAGGAAAAGCAAAGACTATATTATATTAATTTTTACCCCCATTTAACACCTTGGATATGTTGGTATTTAGCAAGTATTTTTTTTATTAGACAGGCAGAGTTAGACAGTGAGAGAGAGAGATAGATAGAGAGAAAGGTCTTCCTTCCATTGGTTCACCCCCCAAATGGCCACTACAGCCGGCGCGGTGCACTGATCTGAAGCCAGGAGACAGGTGCTTCTCCTGGTCTCCCATGCAGGTGCAGGGCCTAAGCACTTGGGCCATCCTCTACTGCACTCCCGGGCCACAGCAGAGAGCTGGACTGGAAGAGGAGCAGCCAGGACTTAGAACCCGGCTCCCAGTATTTAGCAAGTATTTATCCAGTTAAATCTATTGTCATCTCTTTGCATAAAGGCACGGTGATGGAATCTGTGCGAGAATTTGCTTAACATTTCAAAATTATTTAGAAATGAGGAACAAAGAAAGAACTTGCAGTTCATCCATGAGATCTAGTCTCATTAGATAGTGAACGCCGGCCTGATGTTGCTAAACTGCAGGATGTGGGAATGAGTGTGAGCAGACGGGACCAACAGCAGACTTGCAATGGGGATTGAACGATGCATCTGGCCGAAGAGTTCCAAGCCACAATTTCCAACATGGGGACATGATTCAGGAACCCATTTGGATTATTTACTGAAGGTTTTTAAAAAAATATGTTTATTTATTTGAAAGGCAGTTACAGGGGCTGGCACTGTGGCATAGTAGGTTAAGCCTCCTCCTGTGGCACTGGCATCCCATATTGGGCACTGGTTTAAGTCCTGACTCCTCCACTTCTGATCCAGCTCTCTGCTATGGCCTGGGAAAGCAGTAGAAGATGGCCCAAGTGCTTGGGCCCCTGCACCCACGTGGGAGACCTGGAAGAAGCTCCTGGCTCCTGGCTTCAGATTGGCCCAGCTCCGGCTGTTGTGGCCATCTGGGGAGTGAACCAGTGGATGGAAGACCTCTCTCTCTGTCTCTCCCTCTCTGTAATTCTGCCTCTAAAATAAATAAATAACTCCTTTTGTAAAATAAAAAGAGATTAGAGCTGGGCCAATCCAAAGCCTGCTTTCCCAGGCCATAGCGGAGAGCTGGATGGGAAGTGGAGCAGCTGGGACTCAAACTGGCACCCATATGGGATGCCGGCATGCAGACCAGGCTTCATCCCTCTGTACTACAGCACTGGTCCCAATAAATAAATCTTAAAAAAAGAAAGGCAGAGAGGCGGGGGCGGGGGGAACCATCCATCTGTGGGACTTGAATCAGCACTCTGATATGTGATGCTGGTGTTGCAAGTGGTAAAATTAATTTGCTCCCAGAAATATATTTCATTTAATCCAATATACCCAAAGTATTATAATTTCAGCATTTATTTAATATAAACAATTATTGAGTTATTTTAATTTTTTCTTTAGTACTAAAGTCTACCAAATCTAGTGTTGCTTCATTTTATTATTTCTATTATCTTTTATTTATTTGAGAGGCAGAGAGACAGAGAGAACTTCAGTCTGCTGGTTCACTCCCCAGATTTCCTCAAATGCTGGACCTGGGAAGCCAGGAGCTAGGAATTCCATCCTGGTCTCCCACATGGAAGGCAGGAACGCAATCAGCTGAGCCATCATGGCTACCTCTCCTGGCCTACATGAGTGGGATGTTAGAGTCATGAGTTAGAGCCAGTGATTGAACCCAGGTGCTCTGATCTGGGATGTGGGTATCTGAATCTCTGGCCAAATACTCAATTCCTAGTATATATTTTATTTTATTTATTTTTAAAATATTTATTTATTTATTTGAAAGAAAGAGTTAAACGGGGGGGGGGTGTGTCTTCCATCTGCTGGTTCACTCCCCGAATGGCTGCCAACAACTGGATCCGAAGCCAGGAGCTTCCTCTGGGTCTCCCACGCGGGTTCAGGGGCTCAAGGACTTGGGCCATCTTCTATTGCTTTCCCAGGCCATAGCAGAGAGCTGGATCAGAAGAGGAGCAGCTGGGACTTGAACCAATGCCCATATGGGATGCCGGCACTGCAGGTGGCGTCTTCATCCATGAGCTCATATGAGATGCCACTGACACAAGTGATGGCTTAACCTGCTGCACCACAATGTTGGCCCCCTCCTTTTGGCACATTGATGAACATATTTGTGATTTTTTTCTTATGAATTTGAGTGTGCTTCTCATTTCAGTATAATAAAATTCCATTGTCCCTAGGAAGTGGGAAAATGTAGTGTAATGGGACTGGTGCTGTGGCGTAGCAGGTTAAGTGGCAGTCCGCAGTGCCAGCATCCCATATGGGCGCCCATTTGAGTCCTGGCTGCTCTAATTCCGATCCAGCTCCCTGCTAATGTGCCTGGGAAAGCAGTGGAAGATGGCCCACATGCTTGGGCCCCTACACCTACATGGGAGACTAGGAAGAAGCTCCAGGCTCCCAACTTCGGCCTGATCCAGCCCAGGCAGTAGTGTTCATCTGGGGAGTGAATCAGTGGATGAAAGATTCATTCTCTCTCTCTCTCTCTCTCTCCCCCACCCTCTGGAATTCTGCCTTTCAAATAAATAAAAACACATATTTTAAAAATATGTAGTGTGGGAGAATTTCCTGGCATTTCCCCCAATAGCAGTTATGAAAAAAAAAAAAGAATAAAAAAACCACTGTGGTAGATGGGCCATTGGTCTGACCCAGACTGTTTGCTTATTATTTTTATTTTTATAATAAGTAAGACACAGTTGTGAGACATAAGAAAGGGACTTCCATGACCATGAAATGTAGGGCTGTTCCGCTTTACATAAATCCGTTATGCTGAACGATCTGCTCTCTCCTGAGCTTGCTATACCAGTGTGGTTTGGAAGTGTTTCTGAAAGGGGTCTTTTCCCCTAACGTTAGTCTAATCCCAGTGTTACAGAGAAGTGGTTATTTTTAAACAAAGTGAAAAAGAGCTTCAGCACTTATAATGGCCATATTCCTTCAAGATGGAAAAAAAAAACCAATGATTTTAGGTTATCTCCTGTATGTTTCATTGTACATATGTTTGTTGTCTCCCAGTTCCAAGGATAAGTGGATAAATGTGATGGTTTGCATTTGCCCTATAACTAGCTAGAATTGGCTCTGCAAAGCAAACACTTCCATCCTTTGCCTTAGCGTTACCAAATGATCTGAACCGAAGCAATCTTTTAAAATGGTTCTGATGCACTCAGTGTTTTCGAAAGCAAAGCATTGTAACCATTTAGATCTTTCTTCATTATCAGCACACAGGGGCTCTTCTTGTAGAATTAATGCATGGAGCTTCCATTAGGGGTCTCAGAATCCTCTCATAAATAGGACAATCTATTGTCTGCTCTAAGTGTTCATGTATAAGACTTTAGAAATATTCAGAAACATCACCAGTCAGGGAGGAAACCCCACCCATCAGCTTGGATGAGAGAGACATTCTGAAGTGGGTTCTTAGGAGCTTGGGGAGTGGCCTACAGGGGGATAGAATAGACTATTAGGAAACACAGCCAGGGGGTTGGAGACCTGATTGTAGCACTCCCAAACCCCCAAATGGTTGACCATTTAGAAAATCTAGTTGGGGCGGGGCAGAGGGGAGAACAGCGCTTTGGCATAGTGGGCTAAGCAGCAGTCTTAGACGCTGGGATCCCACATGGGCACCAGTTCGAAACCTGGTTGCTCCAGTTCCCGTGCAGCTGCCGGCTAATGCACCTGGGAAAGCAGCAGAGGGTGGCCCAAGTGCCTGGGTCCCTGCCACTCCCATGGGAGACCCGGATGAAGCTCTTGGCTCCTTGCATGGTCATGTTGGAGTCCCACCCTTGAAGGGTGTGACCTCCCCATACCGGCCCAAGCTGTCCAGTTCTCCAGTCATCTTTGCAGGTGTTCAGGACAGGTACAGCACAGGCAGTGACACTGTGCGCTCTCCCTACACCACCCCACGCACGTGCCTCCACTCAGACCTAGAGGGGCTTCCTCTAGGAAAGAACATAGACCATATTGGGATCTAAAGAAGAAATCCGTTTATGCATTTGCCTAGAGAATAATGCAAATAACTAGAAATGTAGATTTATTTTAAAAAGTCAGAGTTTTCTATGCTAAAAAATTATTAGAGAGTAAGGGGGCTGGCACTGCATTATGGTGCATCAGGTTGAGCCACCACCTACAACACCAGCATCCCATTTGAGTGCCTGTTCAAGTCCCAGGTGCTCTGCTTCTGATCGGGCTCCCTGCTAATACACCTGGGAAAGTGGAAGATGGCTCAAGTATTTGGGACTCTGCCACCCACGTGGGAGACCCGGATGGAGTTTCAGGCTCCTGGCTTTGGCCTGGCCCAGCCCCAGCTGTTGTGGCCATTTGGGGAGTGAACCAACAGTTGGAAAATCTCTCTCTCTCTCTCTCTCTCTCTCTCTCTCTCTCTCTCTGTAGCTCTGCCTTTCAAATAAATAAGTTAAAAAAAAAATTGTGGGGCCAGCACCGTGGCTCACTTGGTTAATCCTCTGCCTGCGGCGCTGGCATCCCATATGGGCACCGGGTTCTAGTCCCGGTTGCTCCTCTTCCAGTCCAGCTCTCTGCTGTGGCCCGGGAAGGCAGTGGGGGATGGCCCAGGTGCTTGGGCCCCTGCACCTGCATGGGAGACCAGGAAGAAGCACCTGGCTCCTGGCTTCAGATCGGCACAGCACCGGCAGTGGCGGCCATTTGGGGAGTGAACCAAAGGAAGGAAGACCTTTCTGTCTCTCTCACTCTCACTGTCTATAACTCTACCTGTCAAATTAAAAAAGCCAGCACTGTGGCACAGCAGGTTAAAGCCCCAGCCTGCAGTGCCGGTTCAAGTACCGGCTGCTCCACTTCCGATCCAGTTCTCTGCTATGGCTTGGTAAAGCAGTAGAAGATGGCCCAAGTCCTTGGGCCCCTGCAACCACATGGGAAACCCAGAAGAAGCTCCTGGCTTCGGATTGTTGTACCTGAGCGAGTGTAAACAAAGGAGCACCACACATTGATAAAATTTGATGGTCCCTTATTGCTGGCGGTGGAGAGTGGGCTCATGCCCTTAAGAACTCTTGACCCTGAGGCCCAAAGCCATGGGGTTTATAAAGGCAAAAACTGCAAAATCAGAAGGGGAATACATGGTTGCTAGGATCGGGGAGGGCATACATGGTTACTGGGGTTAAGCTGACCCAAAACCTATGCGAAACTAGTATCTTTTTTTTTTTTTTTGACAGGCAGAGTGGACAGTGAGAGAGAGAGAGACAGAGAGAAAGGTCTTCCTTTTCCGTTGGTTCACCCCCCAATGGCCGCTGTGGCCAGCGCATCGCGCTGATCCGAAGCCAGGAGCCAGGTGCTTCTCCTGGTCTCCCATGGGGTGCAGGGCCCAAGCACTTGGGCCATCCTCCACTGCCCTCCTGGGCCACAGCAGAGAGTTGGACTGGAAGAGGAGCAACCGGGACAGAATCCGGCGCCCTGACCGGGACTAGAACCCTAGGGTGCTGGCGCCGCAGGCAGAGGATTAGCCTATTGAGCCACAGCGCCGGCTTCTACAATCTTAATCATTTTAATTATAATGTTGACATTAATCCAGGTATTGGTTTTAATCATATGTAGGACATAGACAAATTACATTTTTATCATTAACCCAGGTGCAGCCTATCCACTTCCAAGCTTGAGCAATCATGCTAGGGAGTTTCTATGCTCTGCCAAGTGTGGTGTAGTGGACTGCTATTGTCCAACTGTTTTAGATCATAGTTTCAGACCAGAGTCTCACGGTGTAGGGGGGTACCTTCCCAGAATGGAGTCTCAGGTTCTCCAAAATGGAGTCCTTACTGTCAAGGTGCTACTTCAGGATCAGCTCAGCTCTGGCTGTTGCAGTCATTTGAGGAGTGAACCAGCAGATGAAAGACGCCCCCCCACCCCCTCTGGCTCTACTTCTACTGTAACTCTTTCAAATAAATAAAATAAATCTTTAGAAAAATAAAAATTAAAATTTATAGAGCAAGGGTCTATTCTAACATATAGAAAAGCAGAAGGACTTTAAACTTCAAGGGTGCCTGTTTCTCCTCTCGCTCTGCCTTCAACTGTCTGCCATTGCTCTTCCTGCACGCCTTTCTCCCCAGTCAGTACCTGGGGGCGGCCAAGCAAATTCCCTTGGGAAGCATTTGGGGTTTGCTCTGAGATGGGGAGTGTTCCCCACCCTCTCAAGTTCTAATTCCACAGGAAGAGCCATCAGGAATAGTCTTGAGGCCACATTTCTCTTGAGAGAGAAAATGCCCGTGGGCCTTCCATTTCCTTGGGACGACTGCTAACCCCCTATGGGAGGGGGAGAGCCGAGGGCAAGAGGGGTTACAGAAGTCTGAGAAGTGATCCAAAGGCAACTGCATGCGATGCCTTGGGATGAAAGCCAAGGTTAAGAAACAGCACCTTTTAAAGGACTCTCACAAGCACTGATTACTCAATGCCACATTAACAAGAAGATGCAAATTAAAAAACAGTGACTCCTGGTGACTCAGCTAAGACCATTTGGTCTTAAGATGGGATGAGCTTTGTTGTCTTCGGTAGTTGATTTTGTGGTAGGGTCACGGGGAAGGTGGGAGAGGGGAAACCAGTTTCATATTTTCCATTTAGATGAATTCAAATGATGTGAAATCACCTTTCTTGGTTTTTGCAGTTTGATTTTACAGGTGAATAAGCAAGCATGGAAACAATCACTTTCACCTGGAAGCACAAACATGCTCCTCCCTGCCCAGAAGAATGTAATGTTTGGCTTCAGAAGAGGTGGTAATATATTCTCTTTATTTATTTATTTTATTTGAAAGGCAGAGTAACAGAGAGGCAGAGGGAGAGAGAGAGAGAGAAAGTCTTCCATCCACTGGTTCAGTCCCCAGATGGAGCAATGGCCGGAGCTGTGCCGATCGGAAGCCAGGATCCAGGAGCTTCTTCCAGGTCTCCCACATGGGTGCAGGGGCCCAAGGTCTTAGTCCATCTTCTATGGCTTTCCCAGGCCACAGCAGAGAGCTGGATGAGAAGTGGAGCAGCCAGGACTCAAATCGGCACCCATGTGGGATGCCAGCACTGCAGGCAGTAGCTTTACTCACTACACCATAGTGCTGGCCCCAATATATTCTTTATTTTAAAAAGCAATTTGTATTTGATTATTTGAAGGGCAATGAGAGAGGGAGAGAGAGAGAGAGAGAATCTTCCATCTGCAGGTTCACTTGCCAAATGTCTGCAATTACTGGGGTTGGGCCAAGATGAAGCCAGGATTCAGCAACTCAATCAGGTCACCCACTTGCGTGGCAGGAACCCAATTTCTTTAGCCATCACAGCTGTCTCCAAGGGTCAGCACTGGTGGGAGATGGAGCTGGGACTGGAATGCAATCTTTCCACTGTTGGATGGGGTGTCTTAATCGCTAGGCTAAAGGCCTGCTCCCTCATTTATTTGGTTGTGTTTCTTTAGTTCCCTTCAATCTGTGATAGTCTTTGGTCTTTGCTTGTCTTTTATTTATTTATTTATTTATTTTTTATTTTTTTTTTTATTTTTGACAGGCAGAGTGGACAGTGAGAGAGAGACAGAGAGAAAGGTCCTCCTTTTGCCGTTGGTTCACCCTCCAATGGCCGCCGCGGTAGCGCGCTGCGGCCGGCGCACCGCGCTGTTCCGATGGCAGGAGCCAGGTGCTTCTCCTGGTCTCCCATGGGGTGCAGGACCCAAACACTTGGGCCATCCTCCACTGCACTCCCTGGCCACAGCAGAGAGCTGGCCTGGAAGAGGGGCAACCGGGACAGGATCGGTGCCCTGACCGGGACTAGAACCCGGTGTGCCGGCGCCGCAAGGCGGAGGATTAGCCTGTTGAGCCACGGCGCCGGCCTTTGCTTGTCTTTTGTACCTTAACACTTTGAGAGAATGCTGGTTAGTTTGCAGAATGTCTCTCGGTTTGGGTTTGTCTAGTGTTTTCCCTTGATGGGATTGTGCAATGTTGGCCTGAGTACTGTGAAGTCATCTGGTGTTCTTCTCAGAACATCACAGATATACGGGGATATACGAGGTCCTATGTCCTGATAAATGCTGATGGCAACCTTGGGTACTGGGTTAAGTCGGTTGTTCTGGGTTTCTTCACTGTAAAGTTACAGTTTTCCCCTTTGTAATTGATAACCATCTTGGGATACTTTGAGAGAATGCTAATATCCTGTATTTTCTCAGACTTTTGCCCACTGGTTTTTGCATCATCTACAGGATCTTGCTTGCAACAACTCAATTCTGTAGAATTTGCCTAATGTTGTTATTCTTCTCTCTGTATTCTCTCCACATATCATGTAGAATTATTTTATAGAAAAATGCTACCTTCTCTTTTCCATTTACTGATTTATTCTACCTATATTCATACGGACTCATGAATATTTCTTTTATTTTATGGTTGTAATCCAATAATGATGTAATTTAGTTGCTAAATTATTCCAAATCTGGCCATGGGGGCCCCCTTCGGTTGGTTCCTGTGTCCTTTTGTCTGGCTCTCATCCTCTCTGAGGATCTTGTACTGCAAACTTAGCCAGGTGCAGGTGGCTCCAGCCCTGGAATAAACTGCTTCTCTAAAGAGCCCTAATTTTTAAAACTGGTTTTGCCCTGAAGTCTTGTTCTGCTGTCTGCCCCAGTGGGCAGCCTTCTGAGTGTAATGTGTTTCTATACTTGGCTTCTTTCTCTGACTTTGAACTTGGAAGGACAACCTCCCTCCCACAAACCACTCTTTTAGCTTTCTAAAAAAAGATTTATTTATTTATGTTTTTGAGGGAGGGGGGAGGAAGGAGGAGAGAGAGAGAGAGAGAGAGAGAGATCTTCCATCCACTGGTCCCCTCTCCCAAATGGTCACAACAGCCAGGGCTGGGCCAGGAACTCCATCCTTGTCCCTGACATGGATGGTGGAACCCAAGTACTCAGACTATCGCCTACTGCCTTCCCAATCAGAAGCAAAGTAGCTAGGGCTTTTGAACTGGCACTTTGATAGGGGATGCCGGCATCACACGTGGCAGCTTAACCCTGTGCACCACAGTGTAGACCTCACAAACTTCGCTGAGCAATAGCTAACGCACTTCTAGTGCCATGCTGTGCCTACAAGTTTCCTCTAAACTATGAATCATTTTCCTTTGACATTTGTTGTCCCCTAGACACAGTTTGCTACTCTCCTATCTGATTTAGGGCACTTGGATCCCACTATTAAAAGCTTCTCTTTTGTTTACTGTGCCAACTGATCCCACAGCTTCAGGCTCAGTCTCTGCCCAGCCCAAACCTCCCCTAGGTGGCATCATGGAATATCACGGAGGAATAAACTTAACAGTTAACTTTAACTGTGCTGATAAGACCTCAAGTCAGTTATACTTCTCTCCCTCTCCCTCTCCCTCTCTCTGCCTTAGTGTAAGGCTGCCACAAAACACACCAAACATTGAGGGGCCACTTTGATTAATTATTAAGCTTATACATGGGCCATACCTGATTACAAGGAAAGACAAGCTCTGGATCCAATTTGAGAGGGACCATATTACTTAGAAGACAACAGAGAGGAGAATCCGACAACCAAGGGGAGAAGCTCCCATGGCGACCTGTAGAGTACCATCGGTGGATATCAGGCGTCGGCGAGATCACGGTCGTCCAATGGGATGATATGGGAACAGAGGGCGGGGGCCGTCACCCATGCACCCACTGGAGCCCAGGGTTTAGCCCATAGAAGGGAAACAGGGGGTTGAGTCATCACCCACACCCACTGCTGCCCGGAGACAGAGTCCGTAGTGGTGCTTGGTACCAGGACTTGGAGGTGAAGCCGAGGGGAGCCACAACCCGTAGTGGCAGTCGCCCTGAGAATTTCCCATCCCACATCTTACCTCAGCATTGAAAGGCCGGTGTGTGGATGGAGACCACGGAGCATTCAGTGGTGTAGAAGGGGTTCCGTGGAAGGAATTCTGGGCCTGTGTTTTGTGACTGGCAGAAATCTGGGACCCCAGGACAGCTCAGAGATCCCCGAGGGGAGAGCAAAGTCACTGGGGGAGCCTGGATCCGAGTCCCGGCACCAATGTGAGGCACCACAAAACACACCGCACACTGGAGTTAGAGGAGAGGTTTATTGTAGGGTGGGGGAAGCCCGATGGGACGGGGAGAGGGGGAGAGGGTGAGAGAGAGGATTGCATAAGAGAGAACACACGTGTTCCTGTTTAACGGAACGGCTCCTGTTAAACCTTTGCTGGGCGGGCAGCAAAGTAGGAGCAGCGATTCCCATTAGGGTGGGGGTGGAGCTGACACCCGTGGTTGGGCTGTGGGGCTTAGGACCCAAACCCGAGGGCCAAGGCCTACGGTGGCGAGTGAGGCCAGATGGTGCCACATAGACTGTGCCATTTTACTAGCACTCAGGGAGAGTTTGGTGGAGCTGTCCGAGCACCCCCAGTGACTGATGGTCTTGGGAGGTAGAACCAGGCCAGGAGCCCCCTGCAAAGGTCCCTGTGCAAGAGCCTGTTTTGTGCACTCTCCTAGGCATCACATTTAGTAGCAACTGGATTACCTGTTTGATATTTCCTTTCTGTGACCTTTTAACCTTAAGTCAATTCCACTTCTGATTCAGCTCCCTGCTGACATTCCTGGGAAAGCAGCAGAAGGGGCTGGTGCTGTGGTGTGGGGGGTAAGGCTGCCACCTGCAGTGCCAGCATCCCATATGCAGGGAGAGAGAGAGAGAGAGAGACAGACAGACAGACAGGGAGGGAGAGAGGGAAGGAGAGAGAGAGAGAGAGGTCTACACTGGTTCACTCCCCAGTTGGCCGCAATGGCCGGAGCTGTGCCAATCTGAAGCCAGGAGCCAGGAGCCTCTTCTGGGTCTTCCACACGGGTGCAGGGGCCCAAGGACTTGAGTCATCTTCCACTGCTTTCCCAGGCCACAGCAGAGAGCTGGATCAGAAGTGGAGCAGCTGGTTCTCAAACCAGCGCCGAGATGGGATGCCGGCACTGCAGGCAGCAGCTTTGCCCACTGTGCCACAGCGCCAGCCCCTGACTTTATATTCTTGCTGCTCTCACACAAGAGTGCAGAAAGAACTGCTCCCCTGCATATAAATCTGACATTTCTGGAGAGGACTGGCTCCATCTGATGTCTACACCCCACTGTGGGTCGGGAGTCTAAGTACGCTGTTTGGCAGCCACACCGGAAACACACCACACACCGTGTCGGGGAGGAGCATTTCCCTAAGGGTATTGTGACCAGGCACAGGTAGGAGAGAATGCAGGACAGACACAAACCTTGGAGGTGCCTTTACACCTGCACCGTGAGCCAAGGCACAAAGGCAGCACATCGCAGGCCGTGTTCTCACTCACTCACCGGTCAGTAGACAGTGTGGAAGAGACTAAGGCAAGCAAGACAGCTAGGGTGCAGCATTTCAGGAGGCACACACTGCCAGATGCCAAGCCTGAATTTGCAAGACCTCGAGAATGAGTGTCTCCTTAAATGTTGTACCTCAGGCCCCAAGCTTCCCTCAACCTCATTTGGCCCGGTTTAGAAAGACGGGATGCTCCACAGGGTGGAAGGTCAACAGGTTGAGTGGTTTGTACAGGAACTCTGGAAGGAAGGGCTTCAGGGGCAAGCTGCCAGTCAAAGCCTTTGCACACGGTTAAGGTAACTACAGAGAAGAAATGGAGGCAGAAGATGCACGCCACTTGCTCGTGAGACTTGGTGTGAAGGGAATGGTAGAGAAGGAATCGCATCGTGAGAGCAAAACTTGAGGGGCCCAACAGGTTTTTTGCTTTTAGTTTTCATACTGATGGTATCTGACCCAGAAAGCACCCATTTACTTCACTGGAATGACTTGACGGGTATTTGGCTCCTCTCCAACCAAAAATAATTTCCTGAGAGGCTGCTAGTGATGTCTGAACTGCCACCATTAGTGATTTGGGGTTATTGAATTAAAGGATTATCTCCTAGCAGTTAGTAAGTTTCCTGGAAGCCCCATCTGTAGGTAATTCATTAAGCTTTTAGCAGCTATTTGTATGTTGATGTGAATTGGTTTATCTGTTTTTTTAATGACAACTGAGACTACACTTTGATAAAGTGAGGGTAAAGAACAAGAAAGGGCCTTTGATGGTTTGGGAAGGGGCACCAAAAGGACCCAAGGTGAAGAGGACCTCTAAAGAAATTGTAACCGGATGCCAGGAATAACCTGCCCATCTCACAGTCCTACCCAGGGCACCTCTCCATTTGCCAGCTTGAACTCTGCCTCCCTACATCAATGGATCATTAAAAAACAAACAAAACAAAACAAAACAAAACAAAACAAAAAAACAGCTGGTCAGTAGAACCTTGTCAAAACTCTCTGGGAAGATATTTTGTGCCTCAGGTAACAGAAACAAGTGATGGACTTGAAGCCCCAAAACCTATTCTTTTATGTGTGTGTTTTTTTTTAATATTTATTTGAAAGTCCATTACAGAGAGGGTGGGACAGTTATAGAGAGATCTTCCATCCGTTGGTTCATTCCACAGACGGTCACGACAGCTGGGACTGGGCCAGGCTGAAGCCAGGAGCTTTGCCTGCCACAGCACCAGCTCCCTGAATTACCTTTCTGAGGTACCATAAAATTCTTGCCACATAAAGAAGCAATCAATAAACATTCAGCAAAAAAGTGGGGAAAAATTATTCTAGTGGTAAGACAGTTAATAAAATGACTTTGTCTGAATTTTGTAATTTGATGTATTCCTCATGTTTGAAAACACTTGTAATTGTGAATTTCTTTTTCTTTCTTTCTTCTTCTTCTTTTTTTTTTTGACAGGCAGAGTGGACAGTGAGAGACAGAGACAGAGAGAAAGGTCTTCCTTTGCCATGGCCAGCACGCTGAGGCTAGCACACCGCGCTGATCCGAAGCCAGGAGCCAGGTGCTTCTCCTGGTCTCCCATGCGGGTGCAGGGCCCAAGCACTTGGGCCATCCTCCACTGCAAGTGAATTTCTTTTCTCATGCCAAATTTCATACTGATAATTTTCCATCTGTTTTCACAAAGGGTACCCTCTCCCTCCAAACTGTATAAGCTTCCAGGCCTCTAAAGTCTGCATCCTTCTCTGGCCTGTGACTTTAAGTCACGTGAGCTCCAGTTTCCCCATCTGAAAGGCGGGAAGCACTCTATTTGCCAACTTCCCCCACAGGGATCTTGTGAGGGTGTGAAGGGTGCAGGTGAAAGGATTTTATTATTAGCAGTAAAGAGCCATGCAGGGGTCGGCGCTGTGGCACAGCGGGTAAAGCCACGGCCTGCAGTTCCAGCATCCCATAGGGGTGCCAGTTCTAGTCCCGGCTGCTCCGCTTCCAATCCTGCTCTCTGCTATGGCCTGGGAAGGCAGTAGAAGATGGCCCAGGTCCTTGGGCCCCTGCACCTGCATGAAAGACCCAGAAGAAAACTCTTGACTCCTGGCTTCGGATTGGCGCAGCTCTGGCTGTTGCAGCCATCTGAGGAGTGAACCAACAGATGGAAAACCTCTCTCTCTCTCTGCTTCTCCTTCTTTCTCTGTGTAGCTCTGACCTTCAAATAAATAAATAAATCTTTTTAAAAAAAGACATCCTGTAAAAAAAAAACATACAAATGTAAGTAAAATGGGATCACTGCTTTCCCCTCAAAGAAATGAACCTTGTATTTCCCCCCAAGAGGTTATATTACCTTCTCAGAGTGCTATGGGAAAGCTTTGTGTTGATGACAAACAGCCCAGGCAGAGTAAAGAGACTGGGGAAGACGACAGGCTGTCAGCACAAGTCCGCCCACGGCTTCTCCTTACTGGGAGTGTCGAGCAGACATTGCTTCTGATACTAAGGACAGCATTTACAATTTAAACAGTTTTCAAAGGGATTTGTTTATTTCTTTGTCTCAGCATTTAACCAGGAAAATGGGGAAAAGGAAGACCCGTTCATTCAACCCCTATTATATATGATGGTCTGTGATAGGTGCATACATGCCTTATTCCAATGATACTCCTAATAGGCCTAAATATTGTCACCCCCACCTTACAGAAGCAGAAATCTAAGGCTCGGAGAGTCGAGTGGCCCAAATTCACGGGGATTAGGAATTTCCAGCCAGGTTTGTTTGATCCCGCCCTGTCAGAGGCCAGTCCCTTGCAACAGGCTCTGTACAACACAGTTTCCTTCTTCCAATTTTCTTTTCTATTTTAAATTGATGAACCCAACTCATATAGTCTCAATTACCTGCAAAAGTAGTTTTGTAGATAAGGTGTCTAGGATATGCCACAGATTTTTTTAGTTCAAATACGTTATTTACCATGATTTATAGAAACTCAGGAGTATATTCAATGCAATGAAATACGCCTTAAATGGTGCTTAACTTAAATGTACAGATCTTCAAAAGGAACCATCAATATCTAAAAATGTTCAAAATGCATAATAAATTCTCACTAGACTATTCGTGCACCAAATTCTGAGTTCATGATAGAACTCATGAACTCATGATAGTTCATGATAGAAAACCTAAGTCTAATCTTTCCAGCAAGAAAAAAAAATAGCAAATCAGTATTCTTAAGCTGCAGGCTGACAGCACCAGGCTAAAAGGACTATCTAGGAGGCAGCCTTATATATATTTTATCAGAATTTGAAATTATACACAGTTCACTTGCTTCTGCACATTAAATTTTAAAACTGATGATGAGTTAGGTATACAGTAGATTTTTACAGGGCTTTCATGATTCAAGATTTTAATGAATACAACTTTCCCCCAATAGGTTGGCCTGAACACGGGGCTATGATGCCAACCCAAAGTGGACACCTGATCTGAGCTTGGGATACTTTGTTGTAGTATACCTTTTTTTTTTTTTTTTTTTTTTTTTGTAGGTCGAGAGGGAATAGGAGAGTGGGATATGGAGGAGAGAGAGAGGGAAAGGGAGAAACAGACAGGAAGGATTATCGTCAGTCTGTTCCTGTTGTTATAACAGAAATACCTTAGGCTGGGTAATAGAAAAATAATGGAAATGTGTTTCTCACAGTCCTGTAAGTTGTGAAGTCCGAGATCAAGGCACTGGCAGGCTCTGTGGGAAGTTCTGGGAGCTTCTAAGAGGGTACCTGCTTGGGGCCAGCACTGTGGCCTCTGCTTGGGGCATCGCCATCCCATGTGGATGCCGGTTCATGTCCCAGCTGTTCCTCTTCTGATTCAGCTCTCTGCCACGGCCTGGGAAAGTAGCAGAAGATGGCCCAAGTGCTTGGTCCCCAGCACCTACGTGGGAGACCTGGAAGAAGCTCCTGACTCCTGGCTTCAGATCAGCCCAGCTCTGACCGTTGCAGCCATTTGGGGAGTGAACCTGCAGATGGAAGACCTGTCTCTCCCTCTCTCTCTGTAACTCTGCCTCTCAGAGAAATAAATCTTTGAAAAAAAAAAAAAGAGGATGCCTTCTTGCTGTATCCTCACATGACAGAAGGGCTCGGTGTCCTGTTCTCACATGGCAGAAAGACAGAAGGGCAAAAGGGACCCAGACTCCCTCCACCCTTTTATAAGAGCACGGGTCCCACTGACTAAGGCAGAGCCCCAAGTGTCACCACCTCCTAAAGGCCCCACGCCCCAGTGCTACTGCTGGGTTAAGTTGCACCATGAGTTTGGAGGGTCACATTCAAACTCTAGCAGTCGGCTTGGAAGTGGAAACCTCCCTCACTCAGGTAGTAGTACTAGGAATTCTATTTTACAGTGTTCAGAGGAAAACCGGATGAACTTCGGAGACTCATCCCGGAGAACCTGACAAGCAAGAGCCAGTCAATTTCAGCCAATCACTAGTCATCTTTGCCGATCAAATAAATTCAAAACTAGCAGAAGTCCCCCGACTAAGATGGGAGCAGACAGCCTTCAAGGAAGAGCCATTCATTCATTCGGTTTTGAAATATTTATTGAGTACTACTAGTTAGGCTAGGTACTGGGAATACAACGGTGGGCAGGGCTCCACCTGTGCCCCTGAACAGCTTACACGCTAGCGAAGGGAGTCAAACAAGGAAGCAAATACACGAATGTGGTACAGGGAGAAAACTGGCTTAGTCTACACAAAGGGCAGTGAGGGCATTCCCAAGGAAATGGAAGATTCTCGGGGGGCAGCCCACGGGCTCCAGAGAGGCTCCCGCAGGTGCGGAAGGCTGGTGGGTCGCCCGCCGGCAGCCAGGCAGGGGACGGCTTCGGGACACAGTAAAACCCCAGCGCGGGCAGAAACGGCGCGAGCTGGGGCCCGGGGCTGCCAGTTCTGCCTCGCGGCCGCCCTCACGCCCCTTTGTCTGCAGACAAGGAGGTGCGCCAGGGAAGAAAGCCGGCTCCTTCCCTCGCGGGAGGCTGTGTCTTGTTTAAAATTTGGGAATAGGAATGCTACCAAACAGGGCTGCCACAGGACCTAGCCTGAGGAGATTTGTAAGCGCTTAGGTGGGAAGTGGGGGTGGTGGGGGGAGGGCACCAGGTCCCCAAAGAAAGGGACCCGGGGGGGCCGCCGGGCTCGGAGATGCTGTCGCGCACACTGGGTCCGCGAAGAGCCGGGCTGCCGCTGCCCTCCCCTCGGCTGCTGGGTCTGGACCCTCCCGGCTCGGCCACCCGCTGGCCGTGGCCGGGGGTCGGCGCTGCTCCGCGGGCGGGCCCCAGGCCCACGCTCGGCGGCCCGCGTGCCCTGGCTCCGAGGCCCCAGGGCGAGCGCGCACTCGCAGGTGCACCCGCCCGCCTAGGTTTGGTGCAGGCCCCAAGGCTTTGGGCAGGCGTCTCCCGGAGCTCCTGGAATCTGGGCCGTTTAACCAGAGGAGCGGCTCGAGGCCTGCGCGTCGGCGACTCTCTCGGGGCCGCAGAGGTGCGGGCGCCGCGGCGGCTCCCCTCAGGGTCCGGGCCTCTCCTGGGGCCGCGAGTTCGGGCCCGACCGCCTCGCCCCGCGCCGCCGCCCCAGCGCCCGCCGCTCCAGCGCCGCAGCCCCGCAGGCCTCCAGGAGGCCTCCCCGCCCGGGCTTCGCTCAGGACGCGCCTCGGCGCCCCGGGCCAGCGCGCGGACAATGACCCTTTCTCCCCTCGCCGCCGCCGCCCCCTCGCAGTCCGCAGGCAAGACCTATTAGCCATTCAGGCCGGCAGAACCCCGCGGCCCCGCGCATTGTCCCGCCGAGCGCCGGGCCGCCGTCATTAGCCCTGATTACGCTGAGCCGCCTGACAGCGCCGCGGGCCGCCCGGCGGACCCCCCGCTCGCCGCCGCCCCCGGCCCGGCCTCACAATGGGAGCGGAAGCCGCCCGCGCTCCCGCGGCCCCGCCGCACCGAGCGCACCGAGCGCCGAGCGCGGCCCGTCGCCTCCCGCCCCGTGCGCGTCCTCTGTGGACACACTATTTTTTCCCCTTTTTGTTAAAATTAGGGAGAGAGAACGAGGTCAAGGAAGACTTCGCTGGAGCTCTTTGCCTGTCATTTGTTGAACATAAACAAAGACAAGTCTCTCCCCCCGACCGCAGCCCCAGCCTCTCGTCCCCTCCCGCCCAGATTTTATAAATAAACTGGGGAAGGGGCTGGGGTAGGGGCTGGGAGAGCGGCGGGCGGAGGCCAGAGGGAAGCCGGGGCCGTGGCTCTTTCGGTGGAATCCGAGGCTGATTGAAGTATGTATGGGCTGTCAGAGAACCTGTGCTGCGGCGAGAGGTACTATCCTCACCTCCGCCAATTCCATCGAATTGCAAAAAAATACTGCTTTCTACTCTGCTGCTGGAACTGCTTTTGGGAAATCGTGACAGAATTACAGAAAAAGAAGCCCATCATATTGAGAATTCAGCCTTTCTACTACCTCGATTAAACAAACAAACCAAGAAGCCAACAAAAATCATCAAACAACACCCTCTCTAGGTCAGCGTAAAACTGAGATAATTTTAAAAAAAAACCAAAAAAACAAACAAACAAACAAAAAAAAACAAAAAACTCTACAATACATGTCCATGGGAACATTAGGATAAATTAGAATAAAATAAATCTCAGTGCGAAGAAATTCAGGTTAATTTCCACATGGGGTCCGTGGCTAAAGAACTGATTATTCACAAGGCAGTAAGGGGCAATCAGATTTTAGATAAACATTACAAAAATATTTTAAATGACATATTGCCCCCTTAAGATTGTAAAGTGAAACTAGAGAAATCAATCCCCAGATTGATGAAACAGAATAGCTACTTTACAACATAATCCAGAGGCAGCATGTTAATTTAAGGGTAGATTTAAAGACTTTCACCAAAGCAGGAAGAAAAATTCTTCCCTGTTTGGCGCTCTCCCTCCCCCACCCCTACCCCCCAAGCAATTAAGTGTCATTTCAAAGTTATTTTGCAAAGAGAGTGCTTTGTTCCTAGCAGTGCTACCCCTGCTTTCGTGAGATAGCAGAGGGACAGTCTCCACTGCTTTTAGGTGTGGTTTGCACTGCGAGGGGGTGTGATTTTTAGAATATCAAATTCCTCCCTGCCATTCCACTCCCTAGTCTTTTCTCTTCCCTCTTGGATCTGGAATCATCGATGTAAGAGATAAAATTTGCCCACAAACTTTTCCAAATGCTGCTGGACAACTGCTTAGCTGGCGAAGAATCCAGGGACTACCTGGTTTTTTGTTGGAGGGCAATAGTGCCCGGGCTGGGGTGACGCGGGAGGCCCCAGGGATGCAGCATGTGAGAAGGCACTCCGTCCCAGTCTTGTACTTGCTGCACGGGCACAGCCTGGAGAATGCGTGCCTCCTTCAATGTGATCTTCTCCCTTCCTTGAGCCCTGACCTGCTGCTCGGCTTCTAAGAACTAGTGGGGGCTCTAGGAAAACTCTATAGCTCAATAGTCCTAGCTTTTCAGGACCCACAGAAGTGTATTTGCTTGCTTTCGGGAAGAACACCAGATTGGTTACGAAGATTTCCCCTGCCCTTCCATCCACAGATCTTGTGCAAAAAAAGAGAGTTTTGATTTTCAGGTATTCTTTGCATAAAAGCCATGGCACAAAATGACAGTCATTTATAAAAGTGACTGAGAAACCAAAATCATACCCGTGCCCTGGGCTTCCACTATGTATCTTGCCATCTGACTGCTTTTTTGTCGTCCACGATTTCGCTTATTTTTATTTGGTTTGCACTTCAGCACTTCTGTCTGAAGAAGTTAGTAGGCTTCTGACTCAAAGAACATCTTCTAATGACAGAGGCAAAGCGAAAGGACACTGATGGGGTGCGGGGTGGGAGGATGGGGGGGGGGGGTCCAGCTCCAGGGATTTAAAGATCAGTGTCAAATTTTATAATATGCAATCCGTTCCACTAGGAAGAAAGCTTAGACTCTGGGTAGCATTTACTTTTCTTGGTACAAGAATGATAGGTGGTTTTTGTGGTATATGTGTATGTAGCTTGCAAACAAAACAAAAGAATTAAATACTAAGAATATTTTAAAGGTTTGAGGCCATTACCAGAATGGTGAGACTCTTGACTTATTTCAAGTTTACTATAGAGATTAAGACTTTTAGAATAGCAATCATTTCTCTGTAGCCTGTTTCATCCTCAGTATGTGACACATTTACTCCCATTCCCCTTTTTGTTGAAAACCACACATTTGATTAAAACTGGCTTCAGCAGCAAGAAAAAGCTCATCTAGTTATTTACAGGCTCTCCTATATCTTTTGCCTTGTCTAACCGGGCTCACTACTTGAGTCCTAGAGTGTGGCTTCCTAAATATACAACTGTGAGAGCTGCGAACATTTCACAAAAACAAGTGTCAGGTGCACAGCCCACAGGTCCCTGTGCTGGCGAGGCGGAGAGCTGCCTTCCGGGGCAATGTTCATGTTGCCAATTGCTAGGTCTAAGCATATCATAATGCATGCGAGGTGGCTATGGGCCTGCCGAAGACTGTTTTAAAATTATACTAGATGATCTCAGAGAAGGCAAAAAAAATGTAGAGCAGGCCTTCGGTGAGACCATTTGCACAGGGGTCCCTGCCTGGTGCAGGGGATGTTGGGGGGTTCTGTTTTGTAGGAATCTGAGAGCAGCGCCCATGATTAAGAAAGGTTGCCCACCAAGTTGTTTTATTGTTTGGCTTCTCCACACAGAACACACCAGCCTGCGAGTTTTGGAAACAGCAAGTTCCCCAAGCAACAGAGAAACCTACCACGGCAGTCTCTTAAATAACAATTAAACAGCATATATATGTTTTGTTTTCTTAAAAAAAAAAAAGCTTTAAAGCAAAAGTTATACACATATGACAGCGTCCTTTCGGCATGAAATACCCACGGGAGACTCAGGGCAGGCGCTCGGCGTGCAGCTCGCGTTTCGAAGGCTTCTTTGCAGCAAAACCCTCCGGAAGAAACAAGGCTAGGAGAACGTGGCGCTGGGTCAGGCCTCACCGCGGGCCCCGGTGGTTGTGGCTGTGGGGCGCCGGTGAGGCCAGGCCGGTCGCAGGGCGGACACGGCAGCCTGCGCCCGCGGATCCCTGGCCACCTGGCTCCTCCGGCGCCGGATTTGCTGGTCTCATCCTCTCTCCTTCCTTCATTGTGTTTATCTCGCTGTTAGATTTTTTTTTTTTTTTAACACTGGATTCTGTTTCTGTGCGTGCGGGGCGGGCAGCTCAGATGTCGCACTCGCTGTCGCTGGACGTGATGGAGATGGCCGAAGTGGCTGCCTTGCTGGATAGACTGGCGGCTGGGCTGGCGGCGACGCCCAGCACCTCGGGCACGCCTTCGCCCTCGGCTCGAAGCGCCCGCCCGGAGCCCTGCGACAGAACCTGCTGCTGGAGTCTACCGGGGAAGGAAGGGGACAGGGGTCACAATGCGTTAGCATAGCCGCCCGTCGTCCCCTCCCTCGGTGGCAGCCGAGGGCTCTCCCCAGACCCTGGCACCCACGGCCGCTCTCCTCTAGCCCTTTCTCGGCCCCAGCTTCCCAGTCTTTGAGATTCTGGGCGCTCAGGGTTTTGCCCATCCTCCAGGACTGTTGGGGGACAATCAGAGGTGTGGATGACAAGAACTGGTCAGGCTGCGGGACCTGAGGCTCCCCTCCCGGTGGGACTCTGCCTGGGGCGCACGCCTGAATTTGCGAAGTCAGGGCTCCGTCCGCTAGAGGCAAAAAGGGCTGCCTCTGGGTTGCACAGAGAGTTCGGGTCTGGGGACCGAGGCTGGGCTCTGGGCCAAAGTGTTTGACTGATAGAGATCCACACTCTGGCAATGGAAAGCTTCGGCGACCAGTTTGCAGTTTGGAGGCCAGTCTGGCCGTACTTGGGAAGAGAAGATTGGACTTCCCACTTCTTAGAAACAGGAATCCAACGAAAACTGTTTTTTGGAAAGCAGTAGGGAGCAATGCACGTGGCCTTTAAAGACATAGATAATTAGCACGAAACCAACACACTGCTAATAAGCCAGACTGCACTTACTTCGCAGCCTGGGCCCAGACTGACAATTTGCTGTGGGCCTTGGGCTCCCTAATTTATGGGATTTTAAATTTTACTTCTATGCGTTAACTCTCCCCATCCTGCCCCAATGAAGACTTGGTTTGGTGTCCGGGCGCAGCTAGTTCCAGCGACCCCATCCGAGGCCTCAAGAACCAGAGAGGAGGTAGGAAACCAGGATCCTGAAAGAGAGGCCCCTACCCAGGATCCCAGAACGCAGCGGCTTATAACCGAAAACTGACTGCGCCCCCAACTCTTGCTGTCTCGGAATCGCCAGGCACCAGGTAGGGGCACCCCTGGTACCTACCTCCCGCCCCCTCCCCGGTGCGCGCAAAGCGCGGAGGCCTCCAGGTACCAACCTGTTCTTGGCTGCAGCCGCCCGGTCCCTTTGTCGGCGATTTTTGAACCAGTTGCCCACCTGCGTGGGGGTCAGTCCTGTTGCCTGGGCGAGCTCACGCTTTTTGCTGGGGTTGGGGTATGGGTCCTGCAGGTACCACTCCCGTAGCAGGTGCCGCGTGCGCTCCTTGAAGCAGTGTGTCTTCTGTTCGCCGTCCCAAATGGTGCGCGGCAGCGGGAACTTCTTCCGGACGCGGTACTTGTCCACCGGCCCTAGGGGCCGGCCGCGCAGCTTCTCTGCCTCCTGGTAGTGCGCCTCCAGCCACAGCGCCTGCAGCTTGGCGTGCGACTCCTTGGTGAACTTGTGGTTTTCCAGGATGTGGTAGAGCTCGCGGTAGTTGCCTCCGTGAAAGGCCACGATGGCTCGCGCGCGGAGCACCGACTCATTTTTGTTGAGGGCCTCGCAGGCCGCAGGGGCCACGGGCAGCGACCAGAGGAAGCGACCCAATCGCTCCACGTCGCCGCTCTCCTCCAGGGTCTCGCATACCCCGGCCACTTGCTGGGGGCTGAAATTCAAGATGGGCAGCTGGAACATCGAGGCAGTGCCGGCGGCGGCGGCTGCAAAGACACGGAGCCTGGAGGCGGACGCGCGCGCAGCGGATGCCGGAGGGCCCGGCCCGGTGCGCCAGGCTCTTTTCGGCGAGACGGCGTGGGGCAGCGGGGACACACGGCCCCGGGCGGCGGCGGTGGCGATGCAAACGAGCGGGAGCGAGCGATCCCGGCTGCAGGAGGTGCGGGTTTCGCGGCTCGGGTTCGGCTCGGCTCCGCTCCGGCACGCAGGCAGGCGAGCCGCCGCAGCTATTGGGGTGGGCGGATTGGTCGCGCGGGCGCCATGGAGACCCCCTGTCAGTCACCGGCCGGCTCTGCCAATCAAGGCTGCGACCAGCGCGCCTGGGCTATTTCAGCACCTCCCCGCGCTCGACAGCGCCAGCCGTTCGCTCGTGGACTTCCTCTCAGTAGCCTGCAGAACCTGGAGGATGAGGAGACATGCGAGTGGCTGGGGGAAAGACAGAGGCGAGAGCGAGGGCGTTTCGCTGCCCCAGCGCTCCCTCCGCCCCCAGCCCTCCTCGTCTCCCCACCCAAGAGCCCGTGATGCTGCGGGGAATTCACTTCGGGGCGATGCGCGGCCTCGGGCGACAAGTCTGCAGAGGACAAAGAGGACCGGGCCGAGTCGAAATCCCCCGAGAATTCCCACGTTTAGTTGTAAGGAAACAGCAAATCTTTCGGGGAGCGCAGGAAAGGGAGAGGGCGGGGTGGGGTGGGGGTGCTGTCTGCCAGCCGCCCCTGCTCCTTCTCCAGCTGCCAAAGCAAACCCGGAGCGGAAAGAGCAGGACCCGGGATTGGTCGAGGGCGCCTCCCCCACTCCTGTGCAGCGATTTTACTGGGGAGCAAGGACAGGCTGGCGCCCGCTAACGCAGGTGTGCTGACCGTGAAGCCGAATGCTTGGGGGGAAAGGGGGCCGTTGGGGGGTCCACCCCTCGCCCCCGGTGCAGTGGATTTGAACAAACGTGCAACACAGTCGCGTCTAGAGTGCGAAGTCACGCGTAGGTCAGGACAGCAACTTAAAAGCTTATTTCCAAGATCGTTCTACAAATATCGATCTGCTCGGCTTCTGGCAGGCGAGATGTTGCGCCCGGCCGAACGTAAAACTCTTGAGCCAAGGATGGAAACTCTAACCTTGGCGTGTTAGCCCAAGAACGAGCCAGCAAAAGTCAAACGGAGAAGGGCGATCGACAGCAAGGTCGCGAGCCTGGAAAGCGCCCCGCGAGCCGCTGGGCCCCGGCCCTCGGTGCAGAGAGAAAGAGCGCTCTTGGCTCAGTAGATTGAATTGGCAACTTTTATTGATTATCAATTGACATCCGCATCATACAGGTTTCGGAGGCCTCCGTCCAAGAAAGCATGGGCTCATCTGGGCCTCAGACAGGGATTTGTTTCGTTCGGAGGAAACAATTGGGGGTGGGGGTGGAGGGGTGGGCAGGGCAGGGGGTCTGTGCCAGGACAGCTCCAGGGATCCGCTCAGCAGGAGCTCCGGAGGGGCGTGCTCCCCTCGGAACTGGACTGGGTCTGGCGCTCTTTTCCTTAGTATCAAGTACAGTTTGTGCGCGGCGCGCACAGATCCGGTGAATCAGAAGGCAGATAGATAGCACAGATGGTTGGAGGTGTCGGGTCAGATCACGCCACGCCTGAGTGCAGGGCCAAGCTCGTTCTGACGGAAAACCCTGATATTATTTTCACAGATCTTCACAGTTCACTCGAAAAAAATAGCAGAGCGGAAGGAAAAAAAAAAAGCCCTGCAGCCATTTACCTCGTTTCTGCGAGATTGCCAGCCGCCTCCACGGAGGGGCTTTCTTCTGCACGAGCTCATTTTTTTCTGGAAATGAGACAGGGCAGGGGCAAAATAAAAGGGCGGTGAGGATAATGACCAAGCATAAATCTTAGCTGGGGGGGGGGGTGGGGTTTGAGTCGGAGGAACGACTTGCGGTGACCAGCAGTGCGTGCGGGGCCCGAGACGTGCAGGCCGTGGAGAACCCGCTGCGCCCCAAACCCCGTGGGCCTCGGCGCGCGGGGAGCGGCAGGGATGAGGCCGGACCCAGGCAGACCTGGGCTCCCCAAACTCGGGCCCCTTGCTGCAGGTCGCGGATGCCTGGCTGTTTTGTCCCCGGAGGTGGCTCGCCCGCCGGCTTCTCCCAAGGTCGCCGAGTCCCTTTGCGCTCACCCCGCACTCCCAGAGGCGGCCGCGGGCCCGCCGGGACCGTCCCGCCCGCTGCGCAAAGCGGACCCGGGTCTCCGCGCTTGACCGCTGGCGGCGGGGAAGGCCGTCGGTGCCCGGCCTGAACCGGCGTCACGCTCTAGCCCCTGTGAGCAGCCTGTGATCCTGCTGTCTAGGCGTCCCATCCAGGAAATGGGAGTATTTCTCCTAGGGCCGGTTTCTTGGACAAAAGTTCTGGCAGGAGCTCTGGCGTCCGCGGCCGGCTAGGGCCGCCCCTATGGCTCGCAGGCTGCGGGGCGCAAGGTCCTGGGGTCCCGGTCGCCTCTATGCGGGGCGCGAGAAGGGCTTGGAGGTTGGGGTCTACCAGGAGACTCTATCTTCGTCATCGAAAGGCACTCGACTTGATTTTATTAACTCAGAGGAAATAAACAGCCCACGGCCGGCCCCTTGGAATCATTCGTTTACCAGCCACAAGGACGCGGGAGGAAACGTGGGGGCCGAGCCCTCGTTTGGGGAACAGAGGCGCTTCGCAGGGTCCTGCAGGGTCCTTTGGAAATAACCCGACTGGGCGGGAGACAGGGACCCCCACCCCCGCCGCCTTTCCTTGCGCTTCTCCCGGGATTGCCACGCCAAAGCTGCACGTTCGCTTTGCTTTCTCAGTGTTACAGAATCATGGAGTTTTTAAAAGCCCGTCATCTGGGGGGCTTTGTGTCAGCACCGCGGGCAACCCGCCACGCCTCAGCCCACACTTGCTTCTTCTTGCGCCCTTGACCCGCGGATGGAGACGGGGCCTGTCTGGGTCGCAGCGGCCGCAGGGGCTCTGGCGGCTTTCTAGGGCGGTTTGCAGCTGGCGACGTGGGGGCTCGGGCGAACGCTGGACTCGAGCAGGGAGCCCGCGGACGTCCGATTCTGCTCTCTCCAAAGTCAGGGAAAAGCGTGCAGAAGACAATGCCCGCGGGCCGCTGCTGGGGGCTGGACTTAGGCAAAGTGCCCCCCGGTTCACGACGGAAACCTTGCGTGTCCCACGCACGTGGGGACCTCACCCCTCGTTCTGCCCCTGCTTTTTTTTCCTCTCTAGAGCAGAGGGACCCTGGTTACCATAGTGTCCTGTCTTTGACCTCCCCCAAGTCACATGCCTGGAGAATGGTGTTGCGTTTTTATTTCCTCTCCCACGCAACTGCCCATGGTCAGGGGTTTCAAGAACGTGGCAACCGAATCTGCCCGAGTTCGCGGAGACAGACATATGTGCTCTCACTGAGGGTCGCAGACTGGCAGACACGGAGGCCGCGTCTTTTGTGCGCGCGCGTTTGGATGGGGCGGAGGGGGGGGGGAGGAGTTTTTCCTTCCCCCTTTCTGTGCCCCAAGCCACTGTCGCTGGTGAGCGCTGGCTTTGATTATTATTTTTAACTCGAATTTATTTCTGAGTGCTGGGAAACGTTAACAAAGGCATTTTACAGTCTTTGAAATGACAGCATTTTGAATTTCACACTCTGAATAATCTGACTTTCAGACGGTATCATACTCCGTAGAGGGATGTTAGTTTATGTGTTTGGCAATCCAGATACTCAGATTACTTAGTGAATTAAATGTCCTACTTAAAAGGCAATCCTAATAAATTCCCAAGGTATATTGCTGGATTTCATGCTCTTCTTCTGCCAGTATGCACCTCTGACAAAGAGCAAGAACGCCGCTTTCTTGGGACTCCTGGTTCCTGGGAACCAGCTCCACTTGACAAATGGTTGGTAGATTTCCTACCACTGTAAAATTAACTGGGAAAAAGGCTTACAGTGAAAATAGTGATCTAATTTTAAGAGATTAGGATATTTTATTGTTATTTTGTGATTATTCACCAGTTATTTTCTAAATGACTTTTGAAAATGATGTCAAATTGCTTATGTTGTTAAGCAGAGGAATTTTAATAAATTTAAATGTGGAAAAAGCCACTATTTGAAAGTAATGATTAATTAGCAGTAGTTTTTTTTTTTTTAATGTTGAGCTGTCTGTACAGCTCTATGGTTAATCCAAGACATTGGAATGACAATTTACCTTTAAGCCAAAGAGCATATTACAAGCTATCCTCTTTACAATATGAACTGTGGTCTTAAAAGCATTTTTCTCTCTCCTGCTCCTTAAGAACTAGACTAACTGTGTACAGGGCTGACTACACTTCAACCTTGTTTGTCTAAAGGATTAATGTTTTAAAATGTAACCAGCCTTTGACTTGTAAATACTAACATCAGTAGCGAAACACTAATTGAACGACTGAAAGAATAATTAGTTCATACTTCTCTACTGGAGAATTACTATTTTCCATCAGGTTATTGTTATTTATTTATTTATTTTTACCACTTTTAAATCCAAGGTCAAAATATCCTTCTAAAATACACATAGAAATCTTAAAATTCAGTGAAGTGGCAAAATGTAAGTTTGCTTAGTATCCTCTTGGATGTGCAAAAGATTATTTCACAATAAATTGTGCCATATATCAGTATTAAATTCCAATTCCAAGTACTGGAAAGTCAAATAGAGGCTCTAATCTTCAGTAAGAACATTCAATTCTCTGAATTGATACAGTTGATTAGCAAAAAGTACTTTTAAAAATTGCATTATAAAACATATACTTACATAACATCTTACCCTTCGAATCAGCAATTCTCCACTGAGACCTCTCTACTTCCTAGGAACATCTGTCATTATCTGGAGACAATTCTGGGTTTCACAACTAGTATCTAGTAGGTGCAGGCCAAAGATGCTGCTAAACCTTTTAAAATGAACAAGACAGCCCTCTATAACAAATGTCAATAACATCACTGTTGGAAAAACCCTGCTTCAGAGGCTCTCAAAACAGATACACAAAACCTGCAGATTCTGTTTCTTCTGGAGTCGAATCAGTGCACTTTGGATTTCAAACTGCACCTGGGCCGTGCCCATCACATTTGTTCCTAAGAACCTACTGTAATATTTTTTTTTTCCAAAAATGACTGTAAATGATACTTACACTGACTGAACACTTATAAATATATAAATATCTGTGGGGAGATGGGGGTTTTGTTTCTGTCATGTTGGGATCTATATTCTTTGAGGAGTTGGGACAGACAATGGCTGAACATTATTGTTCCATTTCTCTTCTTTCTACAAATATACAACATATGAAAACCAAAGAGATGAAATGATTACCCGTATCACACCACTGATTTGTAGCGGAGATAGGTTTTAAACACAGATTCAAACATCTGTCCATTTGCTTTCCGTATCTAGAGAACTCCGTTTGAGTTTGAGGGTGGAAGATTTGAACCACGCACACATAGTGACTGACGCCTGTCTCATGTAAGGTCCTGTGCTGTTTCAGCTTGGTGCATTTTAGCTCAAGGATCTCAGCGAGATGAACTATTCTGGGTCTTGTCAATTGGTGTAACCCTTGCAACTCCTAAAATGCCCCTTCACACAAAATGTGGTTCTGAGACCTCCACTGTCTTCTTTAGGAGTGGAAACTGTTGGAGTCCAGGCTGTTGGTCACCCTGCCCTGACTCAGCACCTGGTACCCTACCAGCAAAGATGTGAGCGAAGGCAGCTCTGAGGGAGAAGAGATTAGACTGGAGGTGTTGGAAGGCTTGGTTTAAGTAAAAAAGAAACAAAAACAACAAACCTCTGACTCTGAACTCTTTTGTCAGGTCTTTCAAAAGAGTACCAGTGACGCTCACCAGCATTTCTATAATTAACAAGCTGTCAACATTTCTATTACGACCACAGAAGTCTATTACAGACCACAGAATTGTGGTGAATGTTTCTTTAGGTCTGAAATGTTAGCCTTCATCTTCTTTTCAGCCCAAGGGCAATTTTTGAAACCAATTTTGTTTCAATCATTTTGGATCAGTTGTGCGGTAATTTTGGAAGTGCAGATGCTCTAGGCCCACCTATTGAAATAAAGATTTTTAAATGGAAACACAGAGAGGAGGCTGCGTAAGCCCCAGTGGAGACCAGCTGCAAAGCTCTGGCAGGGAATTACATAGACAGACACTATGTACACTGTTGTCTCAGATCCTCCGAACGATGAAATTGTACTCCCTTCTTTTTTTCTCTTTGAGTAAAGGTTATCTGCTTTCTCTGTTGTGCTAGGTTTTGGTGAAATTAATGTAAGAGAATTTGTCATGACGGCTATTAATGGGGTTATTATTAGTGGGGTTTAACTGATTTTTTGAAATTTTAATATTTAATATTTACCCATCATTTAGTTAAAATTTCTTTCTGCCTCTCCCATCTCCTTTCTGCCTGTTCACCTCTGTATCCTTAACAGTCCTCTTCTGTGGTCTCTGAGTATAACCTAGTCTCAACGATTGCGTTCAGAATTTGTAAACTGAATGATTTACGCTACGTTCTCTCTTTTCTCTTTGTTCTGACTCCATGACTTTTTCTTTCTGCTTCTGTTGGCCATTGTCCATACCTTCTTCCCAGACAAAGCCTTGTTAAATCTGTGAGGTCGACAGGGGTAGAATGCTCACCCTGAAAGCAGACAGAAGCACCGGGGGTGGGTGTCAGAAGAGAGAGTGTTGTGTCACTGCAGTGCTATTTAGGGCACAGGTGCTTCTCCAGCTATGCTCTACGGAAACAGATAAAGTAGCAGAAACAACAGGATGTTATATATTTTAAGTGTAAATCATTGTATTAAGTATATGATTTTAGGCCAGTTTCCTCATCTGATATGGAGTTATGTTTGTCCTCTTCAGTAATTACAGGCATTATATGAGATTACAAATGACTATTTCTTGCATAGTGCCCAATACATGTAAATTCTCGTGTAGGCAGCCATCTACTTATTCTATCAGTTAGGCTCCTCATGTTGTCTTAGTGTTGTTGCACCTGTCACCTTGTCCTTGGGCTCATAATCCTTTGGTGTTCTGTTTAGGTCTCTTGAAACTTTCTAAGCAATGGATTATTTTGAAGTAGCTCTTCCTATTCTGTGGATCACTTTTTTTTTTTTTAAGATTTATTTATTTGGAAGGCAGAGTTACAGAGAGAGGGAGAGGGAGAGACAGAGAGAGAGGTCTTCCATCTGCTGGTTCACTCTTGGAATGGCCACAACAGCCAGGGCTGGGCCAGGCTGAAGCCAGGAGCCAGGAGCTTCTTCTGGGACTCCCACATGGGTGCAGGGTCCCATGCACTTGGGCCATCTTCCTCTGCTTTTCATTAGCAGAGAGCTGGATTGGAAGTGGAGCAGCTGGGACTTGAATCTATGCCCGTATGGGATGCCCACATTGCAAGCAGAGGCTTAATCTGCTATGCCACAATGCTGGTTCCTGGAAGACTGTTACAGTACATTAGGCTAGGGGCAGGCACTGGGTGCAACAGCCCCTCTTGGTGGGCCGGAGCTGTGGTGTAGCAGGTAAAGATGCTGCTTGTGACATCACTATTCCATATGGGCACAGATTTGAGTCCCGGATGCTCCACTTACCATCCAGGTTCCTGCTAATGCACCTGGCAAAAGCAGAAGATGGTTCAAGTACTTGGGCCCTTGCCACGCACATGGGAGACCCTGAAGAAACTCCTGGTTCCTGGCTTCTGCCTGGCTCAGCCCTGGCCATTGCAGCCACCTGGAGAGTGACCCAGCGAATGCAAGATTCTCTCTCTCTCTCTCTCTCTGTAATTCTGACTTTCAAATAAATAAATAAACCTTAAGAAAAAGAAAGAAAAGAAAACCCACCTCTTGGGACACCTACATTCTATTTTGGAGTGTCTGAGTTCAAGTCCTGGCTCTGCTCCCATCCTACCTACTGATAATGTGCACCCTGGGAGGCAGCAGGTACTGGCTCAAACAGTTGGGTGCCTGACTGCAGGGTCTTAGTCCACCCGTACAAGGATGGACTGGGTCAGAGGAAAGGTAAGTGCGCCACTCTCCCGTTCCCTAGCCTCCTGATCCCGGAGACAATCAGACACAGCGGGGAGTCAAGTCTAGCAAGAACTCGTTTATTTCGTGCGTAACAGAGCCTTTTATAGCACAAAACTGCAGAGTCATTGGGGCAGGGCTAAGGACCAACCAATCACTTAAACGGTCATTTTACGGGGCGATTTTTACAGGACTAGCCATATGTCTATACACTTGTTACTAGTTTTGTTACCTCCCCTGATGTTGTATGACCTATTAGCTTTAGTGGTAAACAACTTTGGATTTCACCCACCTTACTTCCTCTGGGCACCATCTTTGAATTGCTTCTTGTAACTAATTTCCCCACACCTGATGCCTATATGGGAGACCTGGATTGAGTTCCCAGTTCCTAGCTTTGATCCAGCCCAGTCCTGGCTGCTGTGGACATTTGGAAGTGAACCAGCAGAAATATACTCTGTCTCTTAAATAAATAAATAAAATTAAAAGAAAATAAATTAGTCTAAAAGGAGTCAACAAATAGGTTATAGGGGCCAGTGCTGTAGCACAGTGGGTGAAGCCATGGTCTGTGACACCAGCATATCCAGCTTCCTGCTAATGGCCTGGGAAAAGTGTCGGAAGATAGCCCAAGTATTTGGGCCACTGGCACCTACGTGGGAGACCCTGATGAAGTTTCCAGGCTCCTGGGTTCAGCCGGGCCCAGTGCTGCTGGTTGTAGCCAACTGGGGAATGAACCAGCAAGCAGATGGAAGATCTCTTTCTGTCTCTCTCTCCTCCGCCTTCTCTGCCTTTCAAATAAATAAATATATATATATACATATATATGTATATATATATTGACAGGCAGAGTTAGACAGTGAGAGAGAGAGAGAGAGACAGAGAGAAAGGTCTTCCTTCCGTTGGTTCACTCCCCAAATGGCTGCTTCGGCCAGAGCTACACCTATCTGAAGCCAGGAGCCAGGCGCTTCCTCCTGGTCTCCCATGCGGGTGCAGGGCCCAAGCACTTGGGCCATCCTCCACTGCACTCCCGGGCCACAGCAGAGAGCTGGCCTGGAAGAGGAGCAACCGGGCAGAATCCGGTGCCCCAACTGGGACTAGAACCTGGGGTGCTGGAGAATTAGCCAAGTGAGCTGCGGCGCCAGCCAATAAATAAATATTTTAAAAATATAGATAGGGGCTGGTGCTGCGGCTCAACAGGCTAATCCTCCGCCTTGCGGTGCCGGCACACCGGGTTCTAGTCCTGGTCGGGGCACCGGATTCTGTCCCGGTTGCCCCTCTTCCAGGCCAGCTCTCTACTGTGGCCCGGGAGTGCAGTGGAGGATGGCCCAAATGCTTGGGCCCTGCACCCGCATGGGAGACCAGGAGAAGCACCTGGCTCCTGGCTTCGGATCAGTGTGGTGCGCCGGCTGCAGCACACCAGCCGCGGCGGCCATTGGAGGGTGAACCAACGGCAAAAGGAAGACCTTTCTCTCTGTCTCTCTCACTGTCCACTCTGCCTGTAAAAAATATATATATATAGGTTGTATTAAATTACCCACCCACACGGCAGACCCGGAAGAAGGTTTTGGCTTCAGATCGGCCCAGTTCAAGCTGTTGCAGCCATTTGGGGAGTGAGCCAGCGCATGGAAGACCTTTCTCTCTCTCTCTGCCTCTCTGTAATTCTGCCTTTCAAATAAATAAATAAATAAATCTTTAAGAATTTTCTTAAAATCTTTAAAAATCTTCTACTGCTTTCCCAGGCCATAGCAGAGAGTTGGATGGAAGTGGAGCAGCCAGATCTCAAACCAGCACCCATATGGGATGCCAGCACTACAGCCGGTGGCTTTACTGGCTATGCCACAGCGTCGGCCCCATAAATCTTTTTTTTTTTTTTTTAAGACAAAGGGGTCAGAAGAATTTTATGAAAATAATGATTTTACATAAGTGATTTAGTTCAATGTGATATATATGGCAATGAGTTATTTGGATTTAGTACAAATTTTTATCAGTCAAGATTTGATCCTATTACTATTTCTTTCTTACATTTTGTATATTTTTTAATTTATTCCAGATACGGTCTGTAATTATCACTTTTTTGCCCACACTTTGTGTTTTTTTTTTTTTTTTTTTTTTTGTTTTTTTTTTTTCTGATACCACTGCAAGGAGCCCTCAGCTGGGCTCAAACAGGAAGCTGGGAATGAAGATTCCTTACCCCTGCCACCTGTGGAGGGAGTCTACTCTTAGAAAAAAATCAAAAGGTTATTGCATGGGTCTGGATGAATTCCACTCTCAGATTTCCACAGTCCTGGCCGCCTCATTTAACCTCATCACCCCCCACTTTCTTTTTGGCAGGGAGAACCCAGAAGCCGTAGCTCCCCAATTCTCTTCCTTCACCTTGTTAAACCAAGGGGCGAACACCCAGCTGGCTGTACCCCTTGTTTACCCCTGGTTACAACCCTTTGCAGGTTAGGCAGGTGGGAGTTGATGTTTTTTCTCATCTCACTGTTTTAAAGCATCATTATGGGCCGGTGCCATGGCTCAACAGGCTAATCCTCCGCCTTGTGGCACCGGCACCCTGGGTTCTAGTCCCAGTTGGGGCACTGGATTCTGTCCCGGTTGCCCCTCTTCCAGGCCAGCTCTCTGCTATGGCCCAGGAGTGCAGTGGAGGATGGCCCAAGTGCTTGGGCCCTGCACCTGCATGGGAGACCAGGAGAAGCACCTGGCTCCTGCCTTCAGATCAGCGCTGTGCGCCGGCCGCAGCACGCCAACCACGGCGGCCATTGGAGGGTGAACCAACGGCAAAAAGGAAGACCTTTCTCTCTGTCTCTCTCTCTCACTGTCCACTCTGCCTGTCAAAAAAAAAAAAGTATCATTATGAAGTTGGGTGTCTAGCAATAAGAAGACCTTTTATATATATGTCTCATATCTATCAAATATCTAGAAACTGTAAACAAGAGGTAAAAACAATATTTGGTAGGTGGGGAGAGACAGAGATCTTGCTCTTGTTTTTTCCTGTCCTCTCACTTGTGACACCTGACCTTACTCTTGGTTGTAACCCAGATATTCAATATTTCGCAGTTCCCTACTGTGACACGTCTACTTCGCCCATTCTTCTCCCTATCAAACAGGATCATACTGTAAAATATTTTTACTTCACTTTCCTTCTTTTCTGTTACTCCATCTTTAAGGATTTTTGGGATGACATAGACTCTCAACTTTTCCTTCTCCAGTTTCCCTTCTGCCTCTTAACTAAATAAAAGAACACTTGTTTATCAGTCATGTTAGAGCAGGCATTAGAGACGGTGGTATGCCACCATCTGGGACACCTGCATCCCACATCAGAGTGCCTGGTCGAGCCCTGGCTCTGCTTCCAATTCAGCTTCCTGCTAATGTGCACCTTTGGAAGGCAGCAGATGATGGCTCAAGTGCTTGGTCCCTTCCACCCACGTGGGAGACCCAGATTGAGTTCCTGGCTCCTGGCTTTGGCCTGGCCCAGACCTGGTTGTTGCAGATAGAAGTGCTCTCTCTCTTTCTCATTCTCTCTCTCCGCCTTTTGAATAAAATGAAAATAGAGATTTAAAAATAGAAGGTTAACATTAAAGAAAAACCAAAACCAATTATGTTACATGTTTCTAGACAGTCTATTCTTTTTTCTATTTTTACTTTTAATTTACACATAGTAATTGTAAATATTTATGGGGTATAGTGTGATGTTTCTATACATGTATACAGTTTGAATAATTGCCATATCTATCACCTTACACATTATATCATTTCTTTGTGTTGGGAACATTAAAAAATCCTACTAGTATTTTGCAATATTTAATTATTGCCAACCATAGTTATTCTACTGTGCTACAGAAATGTTAGAACCTCCTATCCAATTATACCCCACGCTTTTCCAAGGTTCTGGTAACCTCTATTCTGCTCTATACTTCTATGAGGTCAACTTTGTGTTTTACAATTTTTTTAAAGTTATTTTATTTATTTGAAGGGCAGAGTGACACAGAGAGAGGGATAGACAGAGGGAAAGAGAGCTCTTCATCTGCTGGTTCACTTTCCAAGCGGCCACAATGGCCAGGGCTGGGCCAGGCTGGAGCCAGGTATGCCAGGACCCCGGACCTCAATCAGGTCTCCCCATATGGGCAGCAGGGACCCAAGGACTTGGGCCATCTTCTGCTGCTTTCCAAGGTGCATTAGCAGGGAGCTGGATGGCAAATGGAACAGCTGGGACTAGAAGCAGCACTCATATGGGATGCTAGAGCCGGTTTTTTGTTTTTTTTAAAGGGAGGTGGGTGGAGGAGAGAGAGACAGAGACAGAGAGAGATACTTCCCATCAAATACCTGAGACAGTCAGAGCTGGGCCAGGCCAGGCCAAAGTCAGGAACCTGGAAGTCCAGGAGGGTCTCCCATGGGAGTGGTAAGGTAAAAGTACTTGAGCCATCATCTGCTGTCTCCCAGGGGGTGGGACTTGAATTCAGGCACTCTAATGTGGTATGTGGCAACTCAAGTGGTGGTCTCACTGCTGTACCACAAGGCCTGCCACCGAGATAAACTTTTTAGCGTCCACATATGTTGAATGAGATCATGCAGCATTTGTCTTTCTGTGCCTGACTTATTTCACTTAATATGCTGTCCTCCTCTTTTGTCCACATGACGGTTTACATTCTCTAAAAAGATTTTATTTATTTATTTGAGAGATAGAGTTACAGACAGAGGGAGGGAGAGACAGAGAGGTCTTCCATCTGCTGGTTCACTCCCCAAATGGCACAGCAGCTGGAGCTGCGCTGATCCAAAGCCGAGAGCCAGGAGCATCTTCTAGGTCTCCTGTGTGAGTGCAGAGATCCAAGCACTTGGGCGATTTTCCAGTGCTTTCCCAGGCCTCAGCAGAGAGCTGGATTGAAAGAGGAGTATTCAGGACTAGAACCAGCACCCATATGGGATGCTGGCACTGCAGGCAGAGGCTTAGCTCACTACACTACAGCACCAGCCCCTATCTAATAGCATTTTAGAAGTAACTACATATATTTGAGGACAGCTTGTACCAAAACCAGAATCAATGGCACATGAACCATAAAGCAATGTATGCATTATTAATATTAAGGGGCCCAGTGCTGTGGCATAGTGGGTAAAGCTGCTACCTGCAGTGATGGCATCCCATTTGGGCACAGGTTTGAGTCCTGCCTGCTCCACTTCTGATCTAGCTCTCTGCTATGGCCTGGGAAAGCAGTAGAAGATGACCCAAGTTCTTGGGATCCTACACCCATGTGGGAGACCTGGAGGAAGCTCCTGGCTCCTGGCTTAGGATTGGCGCAGCTCCGGCCATTGCTCCATCTGGGGACTGAACCAGTGGATGGAAGACCTCTCTCTCTCTCTCTCTCTCTCTCTCTCTCTCTCTCTGCCTCTCCTTCTCTCTCTGTGTAACTCTGAGTTTCAAATAAACAAATAAATCTTTAAAAAAAGATTAATATTAAATGAAGTCAAAAGTCTGGTTTATGCAGTTGTCTAATATAGCTTGTATGTGCTCAGGACACCGCCAACTTTGGAGTATTGTCAAGAAAAGAAGGCAGAGTGGTCAAATGATCGCATTTGTCTTATTGACAAGGCAATTCAAGGAGGTACCGAAGGTATAAACCTGATCTGGCCAAGAAAGTCAGCCCCCACTGATCCAGACACAGGGGATCAAGTGAGGAAACAAAGAGGAAGGGGCTTTTGTTTTCCTATTCAAATGTAAACTCAATCATGCATATTTGAAAATCCAGGCACACTGTTAGCCTGTTGTGTTTCCCATTGGCCTAACAGCCATTCATGTAAATTGATTGGTCTTAGCAGTCACATGGCTGTACTTCTTCCTCTTTGACTATTTTCCCTATAATCACTGTTCCGAGGCAGAATGAAGTGGCATTTATTCCCTGGGAAGTGCTTGTGAATTGAATTGGAATTATAGCCATTATGACAAACTACTGCTATAACCTATTTGCTTCTGACTGCCAAGCGGTGTGTGTGTGTGTGTGCGTGTGTGCATGTGTGAGTGCGTGCGTGGGTGTGCGTAGGCAGGATTGGGCTTGTTCTCAGCGAGCCTACAGTATGGTGGATGAGATAGATATTCATATAATGGAGAATTATAAATGCATTAATGGTTATGAAGGATCCACGAACCTTGAGAGTTTGTAATCGATATTGCCAAAGCTGTGATACTGGAGAGTTGAAGAATGAGTAGCAAGTTATGAAATGAAGAAGGTGGAGCACTCCAGACTGAGGATACCAGCGACAGTGTGTACCTCTGACGCACAGGACAGGTGAGGAACTGAAAGTGAGACAGGATTGCAAAGGGGAAGGTAGCATTGGTATAATACGAAGATGCAGAGATAGATGGGGACAGGATCACAACATCCCTGTAGGCCATGATAAGGATTTTGTCCTTTATTCTTTTTTTTGTTTAAGATTTATTTATTTATTTGAAAGTCAGAGTTACACAGAGAGCAGAGAGAGAGAGAGAGAAAGAGAGAGGTCTTCCATCCACTGGTTCACTCCCCAAATTGGCCGCAACGGCCTGAGCTATGTCGATCCGAAGCCAGGAGCCAGGAGCTTCTTCCGGGTCTCCCACATGGGTGCAGGGACCCAAGGACTTGGGCCATCTTCTACTGCTTTCCCAGGCCATAGCAGAGAGCTGGATCAGAAGTGGAGCAGCGGGGTCTTGAACCATCACCCATATGGGATGCTTCAGGCCAGGGAGTTAACCCACTGCGCTACAGTGCCCGCCCCTGTGTTTTATTCTTAGAACAATAGAATGCTATTGATGTTTTTTAAGGTGAGAGTAAGACACACAGAGAAAGAAAGAAAATTAAATTTGCATTTACACAGCAAAACTAGTTTGCAAGCTATTACAGAGAATGATGGTGATTTGGACTAAGGCGGTGGCAACTGAAATGGAGAGATGTGAATGGAACTGAAAGCTATTAAGAGGTAATAGTAGGGGGGGCAGTGCTGTGGCTGTGCTGGGTTAAGTCTCCGTCTGCAGCACTAGCATCCCATATGGTCACCGGTTCGAGTCCTGGCTTCTCCTCTTCCAATCCAGCTCCCTGCTAATGTGCCTGGGGAAGAAGCAGCAGAGGATGGCCTAAGTCCTTGGGCCCCTGCACCCACGTGGGAGACCAGGAAGAAGCTCCTGGTTTCCAATCGGCACAGCTCACACCATTGCAGCCATTTGGGGAGTGAATCAGTGGATGGAAGACCTTTCCTTCTGTCTTTCCCTCTTACTATCTGTAACTCTACCTCTCAAATAAATAAATAAATAAATACATATTAAAAAAGAAAAAGAGGTGGGGCCGGCACCATGGCTCACTTGGTTAATCCTCCGCCTGCGGCGCCGGCATCCCATATGGGTGCCGGGTTCTAGTCCGGGTTGCTCCTCTTCCAGTCCAGCTCTCTGCTGTGGCCCGGGAAGGCAGTGGAGGATGGCCCAAGTGCTTGGGCTCCTGCACCTGCATGGGTGACCAGGAGGAGGAACCTGGCTCCTGGTTTCAGATCACTGTAGCTCCGGCTATAGCTGCCATTTTGGGGGTGAACCAACGGAAGGAAGACCTTTCTCTCTCTGTCTCGCTCTCTCTCACTGTCTATAACTCTACCTGTCAAATAAATAAATAAATAAATAAATAAATAAGAAAAAGAGGTAAAAGTGGGGGCCAGTGCTGTGGCACAGCAGATTAAAGTCCCGGCCTGCACTGGCATCCCATATGGGCACGGTTCGAGCCCTGGCTGCTCCTCTTCCAATGCAGCTCCCTGCTAGTGTGCCTGGGAAAGCAGCCTAAGTCCTTGGACCCCTGCACCCACATAGGACACCAGGAAGAAACTCCTGGCTTCGGATTGGCTCAGCTCCAACCATTGTGACCATTTGGGGAGCGAACCAGTGGATGGAAGACCTCTCTCTCTGTCTCTCCCTTTCTCTGTAATTCAAGTAAATAAAATAAATCTTTAGAAAAAAAAGAAAAAGAAAAAAAAGGTAGAAGTAGTAGGATTTATGACGGATTGCATATGGATGATGACAGAAGACGTTGCCAAAGGTGACACCTAGATTTCAGGAGTGTGCACGTGTAAAGAAAAGAGAATATTAAAAGAGGCTCAGTATTAGTGTGTGTGTGTGTGTGGGGGGGGAGAATGTGAGCTGTTTGGCTTGTACTATGATTTGAATTTGTGTCTCTTCAGATTCATATTGAAACATAATCCCTAATGCAATAATGAATTGGAAGTGGAGCAGCTAGGACTCGAACCTGCACCCCTATGGGATGCCAACACTGCAGACTGCAGCTTAACCTGCTATGCCACAGTGCTGGCTGTTTTGTGTTTTAAGAAGGATGTGTGATGACGCTATTGAATGCTGCAGAGAGGTCAGCTCAGGTAAGCATGAAACATGTTCATTAGAATTAACGACAAGAACAAATTTTATGGCATACTGGGATTGGTAAGCAGATTTGAGTAAACTGAAAAATGAGCCAGGCGGGAGGCAGTATGAGTTTAGACAACTGTTTAGAAAATTGATTCTAAGAGAAACATAATATTGACTGTTAGGACCCTTAGTGTCTAGAGAAGATCCACCTATCCATTCTTTCTCCATCATTCCTTCCCTCCCCTTCCTTCCTCCTCCCTCCCTCCTTCCTCTCTCTCTCCTTCCCTCCTCTTCCTCTTTCTCTCCCCTCCTCTCTCCCCTCCTTCCCTTGTCCATCTGGCCTCCCCCCTCCCTTTTTCCTGGTAGAGGCTTGACCACATTTAAGGCTTTGCAGGGATACAATTGAATGGAAGAGATTTGATTCACACGGAGAAAAGGACACTTGGTATTTTCACATTCCCGAGAAGGCACTGAAGACACAGCGAAGGAACTGACTTTCAGTTAAGAGGAGAGCTAGCTCTGTTGTTACAGGAGAGGACAGAAAGATGAAGAAGTCAATAGGATATGTCTGGTAGCTGGAATTTCAGGAAGTTGTATCTGATGGCTTCTATATTTCCTTTACACTGTATGTTGGGCATTATATTAGAGGTTTTTTTTTTTAAAGATTTATTTATTTATTTGAAAGGCAGAGTTACAGAGAGGCAGAGGCAGAGAGAGAGAGAGAGAGAGAGAGAGAGGTCTTCCATCTGATGGAAGATGGCCGCAACGGCTGGAGCTGCGCCAATCCGAAGCCAGGAGCCAGGAGTTTCTTCCTGGTCTCCCATGTGAGTGCAGGGGCCCAAGGACTTGGGCCATCTTCTACTGCTTTCCCAGGCCATAGCAGAGAGTGGATTGAAAGTGGAGTAGCTAGGACTCAAACCGGAGTCCACATGGGATGCCAGCACTGCAGGTGGAGGCTTTACCTGCTACATCACAGTACCAGCCTCTTCTTTTTTTTTTTAAAAAAAAAAAAACATTTTAAACTTAATCTTTACAACTATTCTGTAATGTTGGGATTGTTAATATGATCACTTTATATTTGAGGAAACTGAAGCTTATGTTGAAAACCTGACCACAGTTTTGACTTAACAAACAATAGAACCAGAAGTTCAATCTGTATCTATCTACAAAGATTATTATAGAGTTGATTGGACACATCCAAAGTATATAGCAAAAAAAAAAAAAAGATTCAATAAGACTCTGTGAATAATTACTTATGAGAAATTATAGGAATCATTTAAGATGTCAAGTTTTCATGTGTTGATTTTTGGGACAATTACTGTGCTACGGAGAGGCAGAGAAAATTTTGGATTTGGACCAGGTTAAACATGAACTGATGGACAAACATGTAAGTTAAGTATCTGGATAACTCTTAGATAGTAGGATAGGGCTGGAAATATAGATTTGGGAGACATAAACACAAAAGTGATATTGAAGCCATTATGGATGAATGACCAAAAAAAAAAAAAAGAGTGTAGGGAGGGGCAGAATTAAAGAAAAGAAAAACCTTCATAAGAGCAATGGTGTTGGTGAGAGGAAAAGAAGTAGAAGAACTGTGGAGCAGCTGGTGGTAGGAGGGGAGTGGGACAGACGTGCAAGAACTGTAAGAGAGTAAGGTAAGACTGAAAAGACCATTAGATTTGGAATACAAATATTCTTTGACCACGGAGAGAGTGGTTGAATTGAAAGGGTTGACTAGGAGAGAAATGGAGAGAAACTGTAGGTAGAAGAAGGCTTTATGATACATTTAGCAGTAAAAGGAAGAAAAGGAATACTGTGCAATTAGAATGGGCAGCAGGTTCAAATAGGGCATTTCTTCAGATTCTGATTGCATATATCGAGTCAAAGGCAAATGTTAGGAGAGGTTTTTTTTTTTTTTCTTTTGTCTTACAGGAATACTTTCCCAGAAAATAGTTTGTTAGGATAAATGTTAATCTGAGTCAAAGTTCTATAATTTTTCAAAGGGCGCTCTGTATTTCATGAGGAGGAGGATAAAGTTTATTTAAGTCTCCAGTAGATGGAGCATCTTCATTGTTTTTCCAGAAGATTTTCTTGGAATAGGATAAGTGGTAGAGGTGTTGGTGGAACTCAGGTATATTACTATTAGAATAATTAATATACATATTGACGTGAGTTGAAATACAAGTAAATGGGTTTTCAGATCTCAGTAAGGTGATGCTTCTACATGTCTGCAAATATTCTGCAAAAAATCTAGTGTTAAGTTAAAGCGGACCAACTCTTGACCATAACATTTTCTGGAGAGTCACAGTAATACAGTGCCAGCCAGAATAAATAACTCTGCCCTTATATTTATTTTCTTATGCTTTCCTAAAGAGGAGTAGTTCATAAATATATTATAAACAAATTTGATAAGAATTAAATTCAGGCCGGCACCGCGGCTCAATAGGCTAATCCTCCGCCTTGCGGCGCCGGCACACCGGGTTCTAGTCCCGGTTGGGGCACCGATCCTGTCCCGGTTGCCCCTCTTCCAGGCCAGCTCTCTGCTGTGGCCAGGGAATGCAGTGGAGGATGGCCCAAGTGCTTGGGCCCTGCACCTCATGGGAGACCAGGAGAAGCACCTGGCTCCTGCCATCGGATCAGCGCGGTGCGCCAGCCGCAGCGGCCATTGGAGGGTGAACCAACGGCAAAAAGGAAGACCTTTCTCTCTGTCTCTCTCTCTCACTGTCACTCTGCCTGTCAAAAAAAAAAAAGAATTAAATTCAGTGAATGTCTAAAACATATATGGAACTCAGACAACTCAGTAGCAAGAAAAGGAATAAGCCGATTTAAAAGGTGAAGAATCTGAATAGATTTTTCTCAAAAGAAAACATACAAATGGCCAACAGGTATATTAAAAATGTTCAACATGGCTTATCATCAGGGAAATGCAAACCCAAACCACAATGAGATATCACATCATGCCTGTTAGAATGGCTGTTCTCGAAAAGGCAAAAGATAAGTTAATGAACATGTAGAGAATAGGGAAAGTTGGACCCTGTTGGTGGAAACGTCACTGGTGTAACCATTACAGAAAACAGCATGGAGGCTCCTCAAAAAGTTACAATTAGAACTACCACATGACTCAGCAGCCCTACATCTGAGTATATATCCAAGAGGTATGAAGTTAGTATGTCAGAGGTATCTGCATTCTCTTGTTTATTACAGCATCCTTCACAGTAGCCAAGACAGGGAAGTAAACCTTAGAGGAATGGATGAAGGACATCTGAAACACACCCACACACACAATGGAATATTATTCAGCTTTAAAAAATAAGGAAATCCTGGGGCTGGCGCTGTGGCATAGCTGGTAAAGCCGATGCTTGCAGTTCTGGCATCCCATAGAGGCGCTGGTTCAAGACCTGGTTGCTCCACTTCTGATCCGGCTCTCTGCTATGGCCTGGGAAAACAGTAGAAGATGGCCCAAGTCCTTGGGCCCCTGCACCCACGTGGGAGACCCAGAAGAAGCTCCTGGCTCCTGGCTTCGGATCAGCTCAGCTCTGGCCATTGCAGCCAATTGGGAAGTGAACCATGGGATGGAAGACCTCTCTCTCTCTCTCTCATTTTCTCTCTCTCTCTGCTTCTCCTTCTCTGTGTAACTCTGACTTTCCAGTAAATAAATAAATAAATAAATAAAAGATCTGAATGCAGAATTAAGTTTTGATTACCGATTCGAGTGTTTACCGTCATGTGATACAGTTACTTCCAATTTTACTGCTGTTCTCCAAATTACTTTTCAGAAACCGCGACTCCATGACGTCACCAGCACCCACCTGCCCCCTGCGAGCCCCTGCCCAGATCAGCTCCGCGAGGCCAGGGGCGGGGCTCGAGCGCGCGGCCGGCCCCGCCCACCACGTGCTCGGCGCGTGCTCCGGGGGCGGCGCCAGGGGGCGGGGCGAGGCCGGGCGGGCGGGCGTCGGCATCTGGCGTCGAGGCCCGGGCGCTGGGGGCCGCAGTGGAACGGGGCGTCCCCGCGACAGAGGCCGGGTTGGGTCAGGAGAGTCTGCGTCGGTGGGCGGGCGGGCGATCTGCGTGTGGCGGTGGCTTCCTGAGCCGGCGGTTCTGAGGGAGAGAGCGAGAGAGATGGAGCCGGAGTGTGAGAGGGAGAGCGAGCGCGCGTGCGGGCGGGCGGGCCGGAGGTGCGGGCGCCCCTGCCCACAGATCCTCCCGGGGTGGCGTTCGCTGAGCCGCCGGCGCGTCGCCTCATCCCGCCTCCCGGCCGCGAGCTGGGCTGAGGCGGCGTGGGGCGGCCGTGGCGCGCGGGCGTGAGGGAGGCGGTGCGGCAGCGCGGCCGGGGTCGCCTCAGGGCGGCGCGCGCAGCCGGAGACGCGGGCCCGCCGCCAGGCGTGCGGGGGAGGCGAGCCGGCCGGCCCGCGCGGTCTAGCCTGGCTGCGGGCTGGGGAAGGGCTGGCGCTGGCCAACGCGGGAGCCAGCCCAGGGCCTTGTCTACGCAGCAAAGCCTTCTGAGAAACCCGGGTGTCTGCGGACCCCAAAGGTTTCCGACTCCGAGCAAAAGCTTCTGGAAGGCGCCGCCTCCGGTTGAGCGCCGAGCGGGGCTGTGGGCTGAGGCCCGGATGCCCCGCGCGTCGCTGCTGACCGGCGCGTGGTCCGTGGCCAATGCTCTGCTAAGCAGGTGGATGGCGCGGGGGGCGAAACTGTCGCGCGTGGGACTTAGGGAACGCTCTCCTTACGCATGTTTCCCTTCCACTCAGTATCCAGGATGAATGACAACCTGTTTGTCAGTTTGGACAGACTTCTGCTAGAATTTGGTAGGTATAAAGTGAAAACATAGAACAAAGGGTTTGTATTGCCACTGGACGTTTTAACAAGTCACAGAATAATTATTTTTCTTAGTTTTCCAGTATGAGCAAGACCTAAGTACCAAAGAAGATGTGATTCAAAGAATTAATAGTAAGTAGTCCTGCATAATAAAGATATCTTAGTCTTAATTTTTTTGTGGCATATAAGATAATATACAATTAGCAGTAGACGTGACAACTTTTATGGCCGTTCACTGTAATGACTACACCTAGGAAAAATAGTTGTGACTTGAGTTTATCAGTAATAAATTTCTGCATTCAGCATTTAATTATTTTGTGAAGGATTTTAAGTGCAAGACAACCTCTTGAAATATATGTTATTTTTTGTCAAATAATAAGTTTTTTCAAATATTTGAAAATTTTTTTGTCTTATAGAAATCCACAGAAATCAGAGGCTCAGATTAATAGATGCCACATTTTCTGGGATAACAGTTGTGAAAAATATTAGTGAAATAGCGAAATTAAATAAATACAATATTTCAAGACCATACACATATACTATCAAAAATAGAACTATTGATTTCTTAATAGTTTTAAAAGGTAGAGTGGTTATCTTCTTTGTAATAAAGAGTGCAGAATATTACAGTCTCTTCAAGAAATATAATTTTATGTAACTACCAGTAACAAGTGAGTTGACGGTGCATTTAATAATAAATTGATGTGGAATTGATGAATAGAATTTCATATTTGTTAGAAATAGTCTAATTCTAGTATTATAAGTAAGTGTTTACATGAATTCACATTATAAGCTATAATTGACCTTATATGTCCCTTAGTCTAGCTCTCTAATGTTAAAAATGAGGAACAAGTCACATTTCTTGTAAATCCCAAACACAAACCCTTTTACCTTCCGATACTAGGATCAAGCCTAGTCCTGGTTCTCTGTTTTTTAAGCCTTTCCCATGTCAAGCCTCAATTCTCCGTTCTCTAGTTCTCCTTTTAGGTGACTTATCATACTTCTTTCCTAGTGTGTTTATTTGGAATTTATGATTTCCACCCTAAAAAGTAAACATTTCCTCTTTCCAGAATGTGTTGAAGATATTAAAGAAAACAGAGCAATTATTTGTAAGATACATGAAACCATAAATACAACAGATGAAGAAATTGACTATTACTGTAAACATAGTAAGGAGATCAAAAACAACTGTAGTGAGTGAGTATTGGAAAGAAATGAACTTTCAGTAATTAGATTTGTTTATCCAAGATTTCTGTGTTTATAGATGAAGATGCTGTTGCTTTAAAATAGTATTCTATATTAGCAAAATAATGAATTAAGTCTTAAATTGTCTTGTTATGTGCCACTGTAGAAAGAGTTCACAGGAGGTTCAAAAAAATGAAATAAGGGCCATAGGATCTCACTAATTCAGGTCCAGTTGGTGTAAATAAGCTCAGTATATAAAATTCCTGTGACAAAATTTAAAGTAATTTTCAGGATTTTTGTTTGTTTAAGAGAAGCCTCAAATTTTTCAGAATGTTTCAATCCTCTGCCCATTTTCAAATTGGATTATTTTCTTGTTTTTGAGTTGTTTGGGTTCTATATCAACCTTTTTTGTATGATAGGAGAACATTCAAAGTAACCAGTGTTCAACATGAAGGAATTGGTTAAGTGAATTTTGGTTTAGCTATATGAATGAACACTAGGTAGCCAATAAAATTATGATATAGATATATATTAACATGGGAAGATACAAATAGTATATTAAAATCAAACAAACCAGATTATAGATCAATATTCATAGGATGCACCTAATTAGTAATTTTTTAAAGATTTATTTATGTATTTGAAAGTCAGACTTCCGGGGGTAGGGAAGAGGGAGGGACAGAGAGAGAGATCTGTCAGTGGTTCACTTCCCAGATGGCTGCAACAGCCAGGGGTGGGCTAGGCTGAAGCCAGGAACCAGGAGCTTTCCCCAGGCCATTACCAGGAAACTGGATTGGAAGTGGAGCAGCCAGGGCATGAACCAGAGCCTATGCTTGCGTTGCAGGTGGAGGCTGTACCGGCTATGCCACAAAGCTGGCCCCCCTAATTATAACTGCATGTTTATATATAAATTAGGAAAAGTCTAGAAGGATATACATCAAAATACTTATATAGAATATCTTCTTAGTGAACATACTTCTTAGTGAACATATTTCTTATTGCGTTTTTGTGTATAACCTTGAATCTTTTATTTTCATTTGGAGAATGTTTTCTAAGGAAATGATCAGAAATTCTGGCAAATATTTGAGCATAAGTTCTGTTCAGTAGCTAGTAAGGGAAGAATTTTGTATAAAAAGAAAGATGATAGTTATTTTCTTATATATAATTTTCTGTGCTTCCAAAGTAGAAATATACTTTTTTTTTTAAATTAGGAAAAAGAATTATTTGATCAATACTTGGAGTGGAAGCTGACATGGCACACACTAATTATAGATTTTTCTTATTGGTAATTTTTTCAAGTTACATAGTAAAAAATTTATAAATGAATATTCAGTTTAATATATCAGATTTTGAAATTCATTTTAGTTTTGTTTCTTTTTTCCCTCAAGGTGTATTACCATGTCCTTTAAAAGTTTCAAAGAAAAAAAAAGTCTCTCTTTAGCTCTTATCCCAGCTCTTTGAAAGATCTTGGAAACATGATAAAAGAAAGGCTGAGCTTAGATAATGAGTAAAAGTAGAAATGTCAAAATGATACAAACTATGGCCATGCCACTTTTGCTCCTTTCCTGGTTTTGGCTCAAAAGCAGGGATTTTGTAAAAATTAATGATTATTAATATTTTAGCATAGGGATAATGAATGGTGATAGTGGTAGTGATAGAAGATGGGTAGGCTTTTTTTTTTTTTTTTTTTTTTTGACAGGCAGAGTGGATAGTGAGAGAGAGAGACAGAGAGAAAGGTCTTCCTTTTTGCCATTGGTTCACCCTCCAATGGCTGCTGTGACCGGCGCATCGCGCTGATCCGAAGCGAGGAGCCAGGTGCTTCTCCTGGTCTCCCATGTGGGTGCAGGGCCCAAGCACTTGGGCCATCCTCCACTGCCTTCCTGGGCCATAGCAGAGAGCTGGCCTGGAAGAGGGGCAACCGGGATAGAATCCAGCACCCCAACCGGGACTAGAACCTGGTGTGCTGGCGCCGCAAGGCGGAGGATTAGCCTGTTGAGCCACGGCGCCGGCCTGGGTAGTTTTTTTTTTTTTTTTTAAGATTTATTTATTTATTTGAAAGTCAGAGTTTACTTATTTATTTGAAAGTCAGGGGTGGTGGGGGGAGAAAGGAAGATAACAATCTTCCATCTCTGATTCACTTCCCAAGTGCCTGAAAACGCCAGAGTGGAGCCAACTGAAGCCAGAAGCTTCTTCTGGTTCCTCCATGTGGGTGCAGGGCCCGAACACTTGGGCCATCTTCTGCTGCTTTCCCAGGCACATTAGCAGGGAGCTGGATTGGAAGTGGAGAAGCCAGGACACTAACCGGCGCCCATATGGGAAGCTGGTTTTGCTGGTGGTGGTTTTATCTGCTGCAGGAATAGTTTTCTTGATGTAAGCTTGTCTTTTCTTTAAATGATTACATTCATTTTTTATTATGTCGATTTGTTTATCATTCTTAGATGCTGATTATGAATACCATGTTTTTTTCATAGCTGGAAGCCAACATGTGATGTTTTTCATAAGCATGAAGATTACATGCAGGACCAATTTACTGTCTGTCAAGAAACTGTTGAGAAAGACAAGTACAGTACAAATATTAATTTAAGCTTATCCATTCTAAACGTTAGTATTAGTAGTATGTCTTGTAAAAATGTTAATTAAAGTGTGGAAGGTTTGTACACTGTGGGAGATTATTTTCTTTTTTAAACTGCATATATTTTGGGCTCTTACCTTTGGAGGTTTACCTATATGTTGTAAAGCTCTCTATATACATTTTTCTTATGACAAATCTCAGTGTAAGCCATTACTATAAAACATCAATGTTAAAAATAATTCTGTGAGAGGCTAAACCAAACCAATCAAACGTGTACCTCTCTGATAGTGTTTATTGTTAATTACTTATCTGAGCTGCAGTCAAAATAGCTAACTTCAGTTAGTTTAGTTCCTTTCTAAACAAGCCACATGGGTTAATTTAATTGATTACTCAGTACCAAGAATTTACACAAGAAAATGAATACATTTGTGGGTATGATATCAGCTGCTTGTTTCTTCTAATCTCTGGTGTTGCTGGCAACGTACAAGATAATAATGGCTCTTCTTGAACCATGACTTATACCTGGCTCTGCCAAAGTTCCTCTATAGATTATGTTAGAAGAATGGGTATAAATATGCAATATAAACAGAATGCATAAAGCATGCTCATCTTATTTGAAACTGATGACCCAAGCTTTGTTTTCTTTTGGTGTTTTTCTGCTTCCTGCTTTGCTTCTCCAAGTATTTGAACTTCTCCAAGCAATTGAACATTTGAAGACTAGAAGCTTGTTTTTGGATCAACTGCTTTATGTTGTTAAATTGGGCAGAGTTTAGTAGTATTAAGAAATTAAAACATTCTTAAGATTCACATACTAGCCATTAAAAGGCTGTGATCCTTATTTTCCCTCTCATTATACGAGCTGTTTGTTTATACTTGTTCTTTTTTCATCTGATAAGTTGAGATAATTATTACAGTATCTTTTAAGAAATTCTTCCATGTAGTATAGCTTGATACAAGAAATAAGAAATATGAGAAATACAAAGTTTACATATTTTCAGAAAATTATTAAGAATATTTTTTTTGAAACTAAGTATTTGATAAAAATTGGGTAAAAAGAAGAGCTAAGAATTTATTTTCTATACAGAGCTGGATTGAAAAACTTCAGTGTTTTTTTATCAGAGTTGACAAACTATTTTTTGTAAAGAACTAGATAGTAAATATTTTAGGCTTTGTGAGCCATACAGTTTCTATTTTAACTACTACACTTTGCTGTTGTGACACAAAGAAACTTTAGACAACATGTAAATAGATGCGCTATCTAATATTGACACTGAAATTTGAATTTTATATAATTTAAATGTTTCATGAACTATGTTTCTTCTGATTTTTTCTAATTACCTAAAAATGTAAAATCCATTCTTTGTTCACAGATCATACAAAAACAGGTGGCAGATCAAATTGGGCTCATATACCAAAATAATTGTCTCTTGTAGATCAAGCACAAGTTGAATAGGAAAGAAGAGTTAATATCCTTTTGCAAGAATTAACTGTCCCACTCAAGACTTGTGCCTTAATTGATGAACAACCATTAATATTTGGGTTGGAGGAGTTCCTCCAGATTGTTTTCTTCATATAATAGTTGTGGGGTGTACATGAGTGGTGTGGAACCCAAAGTTGCAACACATAGAATGTGATTTCATGTGATAGGTTTAGCTAAAGAAAATGGAAGGGTTTTTTTTAAAAAAAAAACAAAAGAAAACAAAACTCATTGCTATAGAAGTAGCTGACCTGAGAAGAGGTGAGACTTAGAACCCAGGCAGAGTAGAGATTCAAGAAGGAGTAAGTAATTGAAACAACCAGATCCTGCAGTGTTAATTAGAATGAGCAGCAACAAGAGATTATTCAGTTGGATAAACTAGATTATTGGTGACCTTGGAGAGAATAGTGCCATTAAGATGGTTGTAATGGAAGTTAAAGAGGAGTAAAGAGTGAGTAGCTTAGTTAGCAAAGAGTAGATTTGAGAAGTATGGTAAGATTTAGGAAAGTTTGAAACAGACAATATTGAGAGAAATAGATAATGAGATTTTGATTTGCCTTGTATGCTTAATTTAGGAGACTTTAACGAGTGATTTTACAAAGCTTTTAGATTACTCGATATATGGACATCATTTCTTTTCATTTTAATAGAGAAATGTATCATGGTTATATATGTCAGTATAAAGATGTTTTGAAGCAATACGAACTAAAATATTCAGAAGCTCCCTATTCACATGAATATTATGAGAAGAAAAGAGAACATGAAGAAATTAAAAGCAGAGTGTTGGCATGTTCTGAACAACTAAAAATCAATGAAAATATTCTCATGGAATTTCTAGGTATTAACATTTTGTGATATATTATTTTAATTTGGTATTTTCATAATAAAAATATAATAAATCAGTCTAAACTATGATTTTGTTTTTCAGTGCCTGCTCCCTTTCCATCACTTAATAAATGGACATTACACATGTATCCACAATAGCATTTCTACTTACATCTTTTACTAGATAAATATTATTTCTGTATTTTAATTGTTACTGTGCTTCCCTTGTAAGAAAAACATGAATTTGGTTTTGTGAGTAATTCATATTTTAGAAGTCACTCTAAAGGTTATTTGGTACTAGTTTCATATACATTCAAGTGATCAGAAGCAAGTAGTTTTAGAGTAAAATGATACATATGGCCAGCATTGTGGCACAGCAGGTTATGCCTCTCTCTGCAGTGCCAACATCCCATATGGCCACAAGTTGGAGTCCCAGCTGCTCCACTTCTAATCCTGCTGTGTGCTAATGGGCTTGGGAAAGAAGCAAAAGATGGCCTAAGTGTTTGGGGCCCTGCCACCCACATGTGAGACCAAGATGGAGTTCTGGCTCCTCTCTTTGGCCTGACCCCAGACCTGGTCGACCTGGTCATTGCCGCCATTTGAGGAGTAAACCAGCAGATGAAAGATCTGTGTGTGTGTGTGTGTCTATGTGTGTTTATGTTTCCTCTGTCTCTGTAACTCTGCCTTTCAAATTAATAAAATCTTTTTAAAAATGATATATGTATCTGGCTTTAAAGTACATACTTTTAGCAACCAGATCAATGAAGATGTCATTTTGCTCTGTTTTATCAAAGAAAGTTCTAGTTAAAACAAGTGATTATTTCTTGTTAGAATGGAAATTGATAAAGTGAGTTATAATTATTCATCTATAAAAATTCATTCAGTACCTAACCCTGTGTCAGGCAGTACTGAAGAAGATATCTGTATCTTTCTTAAAAGAAGCTTATGGCTTGGTAGAAGAGACAGTTATGTAAAGAAATAATTCTAATGCAGTACTACTGTAATAGGTGCTTAAGTCATTGTTAATTCACCTAAGTCTCACCTGTTTGTCAGATCTTCCCTGCTGATGAACTTGAAACTTTAATCCTCTTTCAACCTCCACAATCCTTCATATGCTTTCCTATCAGATTACAACTCCAATGTTTGTACTAAGTCTTCTTTATCCCTCCATTCTAACCTTGCTTTCTGTCTGCTTCATCCTAAACCATCCTTTTAACTCCTCTGTGGCTTGCTCCCTCTGTGTTTTGGTTTTAGCCTATTCTAGTTTTTATTGTTGTTTGCTGCCCATCTGTATGTGAACTTCTCAGTGGGAAAGGGGAAAGAGTGGTAGATCCTGAAGATACTGCAAGAGTAAAGGGAGTTGGATGTGGAATGGAATGAGATTTAACAGTGCATGAAAACATGATGAAACAGGTGGATGTTTGGTGCAGTAGTTAAGACATCACTTGGGGCTGGCGCCGTGGCTCAACAGGCTAATCCTCCACCTAGCGGCGCTGGCACACCGGGTTCTAGTCCCGGTCGGGGCGCCAGATTCTGTCCCGGTTGCCCCTCTTCCAGGCCAGCTCTCTGCTATGGCCCAGGAGTGCAGTGGAGGATGGCCCAAGTGCTTGGGCCCTGCACCCCATGGGAGACCAGGAGAAGCACCTGGCTCCTGCCTTTGGATCAGCGCGCCAGCCGCGGCGGCCATTGGAGGGTGAACCAACGGCAAAGGAAGACCTTTCTCTCTCTCTCTCTCTCTCTCTCTCTCTCACTGTCCACTCTGCCTGTCAAAAATAAAAAATAAATAAATAAATAAAAAAGACATCACTTGGGACATCTGCATCCCATTATCAAGTGTTTGGATTCCAGTGAGAGATGGCAGATGACTCGAGTAATTGGATTCCTGCCACCTACACTGGAGACCCAGTTGGAGTTTCAGGTTTCTGGCTTCAGATTGGCCCTCCCCTGGTGGATGTGGGCATTTGTAGAGCTAACCAGTGGATGGAAGATTTTTTCTGCCTCTGTCTCTCTGCCTTTCAGATAAAATGAAAAGAAAGAAAAAAATGGAGGTATGATGAATTTGAAGATTATGAGTGAAATATATGTGCAAAATATTAAATTGATATTTTGATAGCTATAGCTTTATAAATCATACAAGCATTCACCTAAACTTTTGTATTCTAATATATAAATTGTCTGATTTTGAGGCAGAATAGGAAGATCTGATAAATGTTTTAAGTTTTTTTGAAAGATAGAGTGAGCAGTCCCATCCCATGGTTCATTTCCCAAATGCCCACACATATGAGACTGGGCCATTCAGCAGCCAGAAACCAAAATTCAATCCAAGTGACCAGGATGGGTGTCAGGGACCCAGGTCTTTGCACCACCATGTAGTGCCTTTCAGAGTGCACATTAGTGATGGAAGTTGGAATTGAGGTCAAGGCTGGGACTTCAACTCAAGCACTCCAATAGATGCAGGCATCCAAGTGGCATCTTGGCCAATTGCTTGTCTTTTCTTTGGAGTTCTTATTCACTGTCACTATTCAATTCATTTTTAATTCTCTTTAATAGGTTTTAGAGTAATTTATGAAATTGTTTCAGCTAATAATCATGAGGGATGTTTATTAATAGCTGAAATACTATTTGAAACTGATACAAGTCCAATTCAAGGAGAAAGTACAGATGGAAGATCTACCTGCACAGTTCTGCACTGATGAACATTATAGAGCAAAAAAAAAATTGGGTAGTTTTTTTTCAAGATTTATTTATTTATTTGAAAGTCAGAATTACACGGAGAGAGGAGAGGCAGAGAGAGAGAGGTCTTCCATCTGATGGCTTACTCCCCAATTGGTTGCAACAGACGGAGCTGCGCCAATCCGAAGTTAGGAACCAGGAGCTTCTTCCTGGTCTCCCATGCCTGTGCAGGAGCCCAAGGACTTGGGCCATCCTCCACTGCTTTCCCAGGCCGCATCAGAGAGCTGGATTGGAAGAACTGGTGCCCATATGGGATGCTGGCGCTTCAGGCCAGGATGTTAACCCACTGGGCCCAGGGTATATTTTTAATATTGGCTTTGAAACAAATAGATAATGGACACATGAAGTTAAATTTGGACCTGAATTAATTATGTTTTATTAGTCATGCCAAATGACACAGCTTGGCTAAGAAAAACTGGGGGAAAAAACTACCCTGTGAAAATATTAAACTGAAAGAAAAAATGCTAACAAAATAATTTGGATCAAATATGTTTTAAGTTCAGTATATAACATAAACAATAAATTATCTTTGTTAGTCTGATGAATTATTATTATTATTTTTTTTGACAGGCAGAGTGGATAGAGAGAGAGACAGAGAGAAAGGTCTTCCTTTTTGCCATTAGTTCACCCTCCAATGGCTGCTGCAGCTGGCACATTGCGCTGATCCGAAGCCAGGAGCCAGGTGCTTCTCCTGGTCTCCCATGCGGGTGCAGGGCCCAAGGACTTGGGCCATCCTCCACTGCCTTCCCGGGCCATAGCAGAGAGCTGGCCTGGAAGAGGGGCAACCGGGATAGAATCCAGCTCCCCAACCGGGACTAGAACCCGGTGTGCCGGCGCCGCAAGCAGAGGATTAGCCTGTTAAGCCATGGCACCGGCCGTCTGATGAATTATTAGTCTTACCTCTGTTTTCAGATATTTGTATTGCTCCTATGGAATATACATATAAATAATGTTATATAATATTAACTTTGATATAGTATATATATCATAAATATAAAATTTATGTATATGACATAGTTCCTTAACATAAAAAGAGTTAATTTGAGATGTAAAACACAAGAAATTCTTAAACATGCCAACAGTTTTACCAGAAGTTCATCTGAATTGAAGAAAGAAGCAGAAAAAATGGAAATAGAAATCAATTACTTAAATCAGGTATATATTTTGTCATATGTTTCTAATATATTAATAGGTATAATGGTATGTTGGCTGATAGTCTTACTAGAGATATGCTTGAGAGTCTGAGTATGAGGAAGGGCTTACAATAATTTATTTGCCTCGGATTTTCCTTGAAGCCAATATGATTTCATATACTGAATATATTCGACTATGAATTTTGGGAAATAGTTTAGCCTTCTTTGAAGTTTGAGGAAAGAAGAGGAGAGAACAAGATGTAACTTAGTAACAGAATTGAATTGCGTTAAAATAGCTACAAAGGTATTTTCCGAAGAAAAAAAAGGAACAAAACAGTAAGAATTTAATCTTGAAATTTTTATGAGTGTAGTTTATAATCTTTAGAAATTTAAGCTAGAACTTATAATCTTTGGACATCTAGGCTAGAACTAGATCCAGCCTTTAAGATTTTCTTGAAAATATCTTTAGTGTCATCCACTGAGTTGTAACTTTCAGTCACGTAGATGAGAACCCATCAAAGTCACTTTCTAATTTTGAGAAAAAATTGAATATAACACCTACTTTTTAATTTTTTTTGAAATTCTGTTGAAGGGGATGTATTTATCATCTTTACTTATGAAGTACCAAGTGACAGTAATATAATTTTAGTAATGAGAAGGGACTTTTTTTTTTAAAAGAAGGTATTTCAAAGGAAAATGGTATTAAAAGATTTATTTTGGTGCCCCAAATTTTGAAATCCATGCATATTTTTCCATACTTGTGTTTCATTTTTTTTTTGAAGACCCTTCATAAGCATGAATTTCAAGCATTATCAGCAACAAAATTGTATTTTTTAAAAGATTTATTTATTTGAAAGGCAGAGTTGCAGAGAGGCAGAGAGAGAGAGTGAGAGAGAGGTGTTTTCCATCTGCTGGTTCACTCCCCAAATGGTCACAATGACTGGAGCTGAGCCAATCGGGAGCCAGGAACCAGGAGCTTCTTTCAGGTCTCCCACGTGGGTGCGGGGGCCCAAGGACTTGGGCCATTTTCCACTGCTTTCCCAGATCATAGCAGAGAGCTGGATTGGAAGTGGAATAGCTGGGACTTGAACCAGCACCCACATGTGAAGCCAGCACTGCAGGCAGTGGCTTCACCCTCTGTGCCACAGCACTAGCCCCAATAAATATATCTTTTAATTCCATTTTTTATGAACTGTTTAAAATGGCCGAGTATATGGTAACTATATACTATTTACTATTCAAGGAAGCATCTCTACTTTGCTTTTGACTTCTTTTTAAAAAAATAAACATTTGCTGGTGGAGTTACAAAAAAAAGCTAAAGGGATGTGATTTATTGTTAATTTTGACCCTGTTTTAGCAATTTTTGATAAATATAAATCTTGGGATTATATAGGGAAAATCATACTCATTAGTTAACACATACACTCACTACTGTTTTGCAGGTAGTTGTTTTGCTTACCCATTTTTCTGTTTGCTAGATTGCGAGACTCTATGAAACTAAGAATCTTTCAGAAACTCTGGAAGAAAAGAACAAAAGTACTGAAAAGAGAAAGGAGTTGAAAGAAAGGTATGGTTAAACTTTAACATTGGATTTTATGTGGACAAGTTTTCTGTGTTCAAAAGTTTGAGTATGTTCTAATCTAAGCCACTAATAATTTCACAGTTTCCACATATTTTTTGGTACAGGCTACTTTTTTTTTTTTTTCTTTTTGACAGGCAGAGTGGATAGAGAGAGAGACAGAGAGAAGGGTCTTCCTTTTTGCCGTTGGTTCACCCTCCAATGGCCGCTGCGGCTGGCGCATCGCGCTGATCCGAAGCCAGGAGCCAGGTGCTTCTCCTGGTCTCCCATGCGGGTGCAGGGCCCAAGGACTTGGGTCATCCTCCACTGCCTTCTCGGGCCATACAGAGAGCTGGCCTGGAAGAGGGGCAACCGGGATAGAATCCGGCGCCCCAACCGGGACTAGAACCTGGTGTGCCGGAGGATTAGCCTGTTAAGCCACGGCGCCAGCCTACTTTCTTTTTTTTAAAAAAAAGATTTATTTATTTACTTGGAAGAGTTACAGAGAGAGAGAGAGGAAGAGAGAGAGAGAGAGAGAGAGAGAGAGGTCTTCCATCTGCTGGTTCACTCCCCATATGGCCACAATGGCTGGAGCTGTGCCCATCCAAAGCCAGGAGCCAGGAGCCTCTTCCAGGTCTTCCACGTGAGTGCAGGGGCCAAAGGACTTGGGTCATCTTTTACTGCTTTCCCAAGCCACAGCAGAGAGTTGGATCGGAAGTGGAGCAGCTGAGACTCAAATGGGCGCCCTTGTGGGATGCTGGCACTGCAGGTGATGGCTTTACCCATCACGCCACAGCGCCAGTCCCAATTTCTTATAAAAATAACAAACTTTATGAACTAATACTTCTAATTGTTAGTAAAGCAAGAATAATTTGTAGAGGGAAAGATGACAGCAGAACTTCTGCTATTCTCTGTATAATCTGTTGTTTTGTTGTGATGAGTTAGCAATAGAAGTAAAACAGGGGAAACTAATGGGAACAGCGATGCATTTTCCTTTGTATCGCCCCAGTCACAAGATTGACCAGTTCTTCCTTTGCTACAAAGGGTGAAGATGAGCCACGTATGCTACTAAATTTGTGGCTTGCACAGTTTTTTGGTATTAGTGGTAATGGCATTAGTGGTATAGGCATTACAGATAAAGATTGATTTTTGTCTGTAATTATGTGACAAAAGTACTATTTTTGTTTCTGATTGATTTTTACTTTTTCTTTCTTTTTCATCCTCTTAAATTCCTTTCCTTAGTCTCCATTCATCCTCATCCTGATTTTTCAGCATGCTCCTCTCCCAAGTTAATGTCCCATATCCCATTTCCTTAGATCTGTTTATTTGATTTTCCCACTCCCATGCAGCATATCTTTAATTCCATAATGAAATTGACTGAAAAAAGGTACTGTAAATGTACAGAATTTTGCTTTATGTGTGACATTTTAATTTAAAATTTTGTTTACTTAAAGGAACTTACATAATTATTTAATAATTTTAAAAAGAGACTTATTTGAAAGGCAGAGCAATAGACTGGGAGGGGGAAAGAGAAAAAGTGAGAGAGAGATCTTCCATCTGCTGGTGCATTCCCTCAATAGCACAGTAGCCATGTCTGGGCTAGTCCAAAGCTAGGAACCAGGAACTCCATCTTGGTCTCTCACATGGGTTTCTCAGTTTTACTCAGTGTATAGACTAGTACTGCTTATCCATGATTTTGCTTTCCATAATTTTTGTTTACCGGTGGTCAACTACAGTCCAAAAATATTAAGTGGAAAATTCCAGGAATGAACAATTTTAAAATTTTAAATTGTCAGCTAATCTTAATAGCTTGGTAAACTCTTTCATTGTCCCACTTCTTCCTGCTCAGGATGTGATTCATCACTTTGTCCAGTGTATTCAGGTTGCATTTGGTGCCTGTATACTGCCCCTTCATTCCCATATCCTTCCCCCGTGTTAGTCATATCACAACCTTCTTGGTTATCAGATCAACTGTCACTGTAACACAGTGTTTGTGTTCAGTTAACCCTTATTTTACTTTCTAATGATCCTAAAGTGCAACTTGGCCCCAAGGTGGATATGCCAAAGAAAAGCTGTAAAGTGCTCCCTTTAAGTGAAGAAGGTAAAAGTTATTGACTTAATAAGGAAAGAAAAAAAAAACTATGCTGAGATTGTTAATTTCTATGGCAAGAACAAATCTGTGTGAAATCATGAAGAAAGAAAAAGAAATTCATGCTGATTTTGCTGTTATATCTCAAACTGCAAAAGTTACAGCCATAACACATAAAAACTTAGTTAATATGGAAAAGGGATTAAATTTGTGTATGTGTGTACAGGAAAAAACATGGGATATATATATTTCATTATATATGTATATATATATGTATGTATATATGAAGCTATCCAAGGTTTTAGGCATTCACTGAATCTTGGAACATATCCACCATTGATAAGGGAGTGAAGAGTTAATCTATTTTGCTATTTATTTATTCTATTTCTCTGAATTAGAAAAAATTCAGTGAAATTGTTCTTTAACCAAGAAACTTAAAAGACACATTTATGATTATAATATTTTTTATTGGTTTCTGTATTCACCCTAGTTGATTTGTTTCTGTATAAATCTTTTTCAACGTCCAAGTACTCTGAAATATAAAGTGTGGTTAAAGTTTTGGCTTAAATGATCTTAATGTGTTTGAAAAATCTTCTTAAATGATTTTTCTAAAAAAATTTGTTCATTCTATTTGGAAGGGAGAAAGAGAGAGAGAGAGAGGGGCACATCAAAGATCTCCCCTTTCCTTTGGTTCAACTGGTTCCCACAGTTGCCAGGATTGGGCAGAGTCGAATCCAGGTCTAGGTCTCTCATGGAGTCTAATTTCTTGAGCCATCACTTATTATCTCCCAGGGTACACATTAGTAGGAAGCTGGAATTGAGAGTATACCTGGAACTCAAACCCAGATTTTGATGGGATGCAGGTATTCCAGGTGGGGTCTTAACCACTATGCCAAATGCCTGCCCCCGGTTATGTTTTAAAAATAAGAATGTGGTATACCAGGTCAGGCATTTGGTGCAGAAGTTAAGGAACCACTTGGGGTTGGGGTGCATGAATTCAAGTCTTGATTGTCCCAACTCCAACTTTCTGCTAATGTACACTGTGGGAGGTTGCAGGTGATCAATCAAGTACTTGGATACTTTTCACCCCGTAGGGAAGACCAGGAGCTAGTTCTGAGCTTCTTCCTTTGGCTTGGTCCAGCTCTGGCTGTGTTGGGAATTTGAGGACTGAACCAGCAAATGTAAAGTCTTATTTCTGTCTCTCTGCCTTCAAAATAAATACATAATTTAAAAATAAATAAGTGTGTGTGTGTGTGTGTTTAAAGGGTATAGTATACTGAGAAGAGCAGTGGACTTAATAAGGAGAAAGTTGCTTTGGCTCTGACCATACTAACAAGTAATTTAATGATATTGGGCAAATCTTTAAATTCTGTGGATCTCAGTTTTGATATATCTGCAAAATGAGAGATTTTTAACTACACAGTATTTATTTTTTAGTTTTAAAATACTTAACTAATATTTAATTTAATCCATTCTTCTCTTTAGAATTTTTGAAAAAGATGAGCATGTGCTTGTATTGAATAAAACCCCTCAAAGTACTAAATTATTTCTTCCTTATGAATCTCAGAACTTAGTAAGACCAATAAAGATACATTCTTCAGAACCAAGAGTTACAGGTACAGTATGCTTACTATTCAAAAACTTCATTTTCTTTGCAAACACACAGAAGAAGAAATAGAAAGAAGCAATTTTAGTTATCACTTGGTGTATAAGAACTTATATAGTCAGAAATTGCTGTTTTAAATCTTTCTGAGAGAAAATAAGAAATGTCCTTTTTTTCTCTTTGAGAAAGAAATCACTCACATGTTATATTTTAAAAAAATACTCTGATCGGGTTGCACAGCTATCAGAGGAAAATGAATAGCTTTATCTTTTTCATTTGAGGAATTGTATGTGAACAGTATGTGAGATTTGAGTGAGTAGCAGACTTGATTGAGGTTTTATAAAATGGATCTACAGATTAGATTAACTACATTGGCTGTTTTCCCCCTAGCATTAATATCACCACTCTACCTTTAGTTACCCATTATAAAATGTAGTTTTGTCAGTTGGACATTTTGCCATTACACATTCTGATTGTAGTAACTGTTGCATGGTGAGAAATTAAGAGTTTGTCTATAATTTGATAGTTCTTTATTTTAATTTAAATTAAGTATACATGCAGATTTGATTTTTAAATTACAAGGTTAGGTTAAATGTTGGGGATAGTATTTGATTCTGTCTCCAGAATTGATTTGAGGTAATACTACTTAATAATCTAGATAAAAAAGAAGAAAGTTCTGTGAAGTGGTCAAAGCTTGCCAATATTGACTTCAGACAAAAAGAAAATGATACACAGGTAGGTATTTACTTTTTAATAGTACAAATTAAATATTTATTTGCATTAAATAAGATAATGAATGTACTATACTTATGATATGGAGGGATGTGTGTTTATGTGTGGTAAATATATTAAATCAGCCACTAAACTCAGGGTTAAAAAAATTAAAATTTTCAATATGGTATTCTGAACATAATTTTCTCCCTTACCCCTAAAAATAATACAAAATATATTAAAATACAAAGCTCTGTACTTAGTAGACCAAAACTATGAGAAACCTCTGAAAGAGGAAAATAGGATTAGATTGAGAGAGAAGTTGTAGCCTGGGACATGCATGAGACAATATTGTTCCATTAGATAGAAGTCTGGAGATAATGAATAGGGCAATTGGTTGGGTTATCTTAGTAGGGGTTAGTTTAGTTAACCTCTGTTCATCCCATATTCACTCTGCCTTTGATCAGGATCAGCAATATGAGGACTGCCTCCAGATGAAAGCAGTGACTGTGAGAGGTTGGGTGAGGGGGACAGATGGGTACCCTGGGTGGTTCTTGATGCTAATAAATAATAAGGAGCACACCACCTACAAAGCTATTGGTGTTACCCAGTTTTGTTTCCCCCATCCTCCTGAAAATAGTCTAGAGGAAAATTCTCACTGAAAGATACAACTATTTTTCCATGAATTCATAAATAAAGGGTAACGGTGACCAGTGTATTTAGTGAAACTTAAGCTTAAATGTATGGTAATTATAAAAAAATTTAAAATCTGCTATTAAAATTCCAGATGCTATCAATGTGGAATGAAAGTGGAAAGATAAATGAGAAAAAAAATTACTAAAATTCTTTTGGGAGGGGGTGATGGAGGTAGGTAGAAAAGTGTAAATTTATACATGTAGGTTAAACATTTAAGGGTAACCATCAGAATAGAAATAGAATGTGTAAGTTTTAAGACAATAGGGGCTGGCGCTGTGATGTAGTGGGTAAAGCTGCTGCCTGCGGTGCCAGCATCCCGAATATGGGTGCCAGTTCAAGACCTGGCTGCTCCACTTCCAATCCAGCTCTCTGCTATGGCCTGGGAAAGCAGTAGAAGATGGCCCAAGTGCTTGGGCCCCTGCAACCACGTGGGAGACCCGGAGGAAGCTCCTGGCTCCTGGCTTCAGATTGGCGGAGCTCCAGCCATTGCCGCCAATTGGGGAGTGAACCAGCAGATGGAAGACATCCCCACCTCTCTCTCTCTCTCTCTCTCTCTCTTTTCTCTCTCTCTTTTTTCTCTCTCTCTGCCTCTTCTTCTCTCTGTGTAACTCTTTTAAATAAACAAATGTATCTTTAAAAATTTTTAAGACAATAGAAGAAAAAAGGTAAAGCAAGGAAAACGTAAGCCAACAATAGCAGGAGTAGGAGGGGCATAGAAAAAAATAGCTAGAAAGCATTCTAAGTACAAAACAAATAAGACGCAAGAAATAGTTCTGAGCAAACCAAAACAATGATCATAAAAATGAGACTGGGTTAAATACTCATTGAAAGACAGAGGCACATCTATGCTATATATAAACAAAATATACCTATGTACTCATACTGTTAAAGCACAACACCTGAAACAACTTGACAAGGGGTAAATATAAAAGGGTAGAAAATACATGTCAAGCAAATGCAAAACAAAACAAAGATGATATATAACAAATATCATGCAAATAGAGTTTAAGGTGAAAAACATTAATGGCGTAAATGTAGTTCATACTTCTAAAAGAATAATTCACTAAGAAATCATAAATACCACATTGGATTAAATTATAAAGTTTCAGATTATACAAGTTTAAAACAAATATTGATGGAATGCCAAAGAAATCCACAGTTAGCACAAGAGGCTTGAATATAGCTCTTTCAGAAGTACGGATTTTGAGTTCAGGGTTTAAGTTTGGCTACATGTGAGACAATAGAAAATCAAACCAACAAAATTATAGCCTATTAAACAAAGTGAACATTTGTTTTTCACTGACCTGCCATGAAATTCTAATGTAGGTGATTCAGATTTCAGGCTAAGGGCACCATCCCATTATTTCTCAGGCTTTTATTGTACTACCCTGTGTTTTCTGCTGTCCTTCATGCTCAGCTTTCACTTCCCTATCACCTCATGTAGTCAGACGTTATCTTTTCCCAGACAGGAATGGAAAAGGTAGAAAGGCTGCCTAAGTCCCATTTTTAGGGATCTTTCCTGGAAGTTCCTTAAATGGGTGGTGATGTCATTTTATTGGCAGAACTTAAATGGCTAGCTCTCTCTTCAGGAGAGATTGGAAAATACAGATTGTTGTCACTTAAAGCAGAACACAAGGAAAAAATACACTTTGGGTAGGATAGGCAACTGACAGTTTCTGCCACAGGGAAATCAAATAGATGAAAAATAAGATATAGGGGATATGAATAACGATCAGTGATTAGCAAACTTTGTGCCCAACATACACGGAATGCAATTAAATTTTTGTTTGCAATATTCACCAAAATTTGCCATTTACGAAAATATAAAAGATATCTTGACAATTCTAAAGAATTGCTATCTTCACATCCCATAATATAAAAGATGTCAAACAGAAAGATAATCTCTCCCCCAAGGAACTAGTTTGGAGCTAGCACTGTTTCATAGCAGGTTAAAGCTCCAGTCTGCAGCACCAGTGTCCCATATGGGTGCTGGTTCAAGTCTTCGCTGCTCCACTTCTGATCCAGCTCCCTTCTGAAACCAAGATGGCTCAATTGCTTGGGCCCTTGCACCTACATAGGAGATCTGGAAGAAGCTCCAGGATCCTGGCTTCGGACTGGTACAGCTCGTCATTGCAGCCATTTGGGAAGTGAACCAGCAGATAGAAGACCTCTCTCTCTCTCTGTCTCTGCCTCTCTCTAACTCTGCCTTTCAAATAACTAAATCTTTAAAAACAACAACAACAACAAATTATTTTAGTCTAGACTAGTCTAGCTGTAGCCTGTATGTTTTAAGCTTGAACAGTCATGCTCAGGATTTTCTGTATTCAGCCAAGGAGAATGTAGTGTGTTGCTGTTGTCTTAGTTTTAGACCCATGATCTCACAGTGAGGGATGCTTTTTCAAGATGGAGTCTCATCTGTAAAATGGAGTCCCTGCTATCAGGATGTCACTTCAACTATATTAATAGGTTAGCCAGTATTTTAAATAAGTTAAAATAGAAAATTTTAAATAGAATGATTAAGTTGGGGAGATCTGTACTTCCAGGGGTGAGCTTTGTGGCACAGCAGGTTAAGCTGCTGCTTGGGACACTCATGTCCCATATAAGAGTGCCTGGAATCAAAACTCAAAATGCCAGTAATATCTATGGTTGGTCTAGGCTAAAGCTAGCCACAGTGTTCACCACTAGAAGTCTTCTTAAACGTCCTAAGAGAATATTGTATAAGATTTCATACCAATAAATAAAAAAATTTAAGTGAGATGGACAGTTTTCTAGACAACATAAATTGCTAAATAGGCTGGAAAAAATAAAATATGAATAAATTAACAGTAAAAACTAAATTTTAAGTAAATATTTCTTTTTTCTTTTTTACTCCCCCTTCTATATTTTAGAATTGTTTGTTTAAAAGATTATTTAATCCAGTGATTCTCAACTAGGGGTACTTTAACTTCTCAGGGGAAATCTGACAATGTCTAAAAATGTTTTTATTGTCACAGTGTAGAGGTGAGATGCTACTAGACTATGATGGGTCTAAAGACAAGCCTTAACTAATGATTATCTAGTCAAATCTCAATAGTGTCAAGTTTGGGAAATTCTCATCTAATCCTTAAAAATTAGGTGGAATTCACCTGAAAAACTGAGTCTGGTATCTTTTGAAGAGTGTAGGAGGGTGGGTGAGAGAGACGAAAGGAGGAAGTACTTCTAGATAATAAGGGTTCATTAATTTTATTTGTCTTAAAGATTAATTATTTGAGAAAGGGGATAGAGCATGAAGAAAGAGAAAGAGAAGCATATACTACACACAGAGCTTCCATATAACGGTTCACTCTCCCAATGCCTCCAACAGAGAGAGAAACACACACACACATACACACACATACACATACACATACACATACACACATACATACCCCTACCTCCATACAGTGGTTCACTGTCCAAATGCCTCCAGCAGCTGGGGCTGGGCTAGACTGAAGCTGGGAGCTGAGAACTCAGTCCTGTCTCCCACAGTGGCAGGGATCCAACCACTTAAGCCATCACCTACTGTTTCCTATGGTCTGCATTAGCAGGTAACTGAAATCAGTGGGGCCAGGACTCAAACCCAGGCTAGATGGGATGTAAGTTTCCAAAGTGGCATCTTAACTGCTAGGCCAAACATCTTCTGTCCATTTCTCTTTTACCTAAAAAAAAGTGTGTCATTAAGGTGTAATTCACATACTGTTAAACCCACCATTTAAAAGTATAAATTTAGTGATTTTTAGTACATTCACAAGATTGTGCAATCATGGATGCTATCTAGTTCTATAACATTTTTTATCCCCGCATTTAAAAAATGGCATCAAAACATGGTAATTATAACATTGTTGTGCAGAAAAAAGACAAATTGATGAATGACTACTTCAAAATTTTAAAAATTATATATGGCAACAGATACTTGTTAAAAAGATAACAGAATGGGCAAAGGATTGGTATCTAAAATGTATAATATATTTAAAAATGCCTAGTAACTCTTACAAATTAATGAAAAGACAGTAAAAATGGGCAAAAGATAAGAAGGCAGTTCACATAAGAGACAAGGGACCACTAAACATAATAAGATGCCTGACCCCAGGAGTACAAGGAAATGCAAATGTGTTTTCACCTATCAAATTAACATTCATTAAAATGTTTCATATTATCTAGTAAGGTCAAGAATACTAGTGGTATAATTTTGTACAGTCATTTGGAGGAGTAGATCACAGTACTTATAAAATTAAAAATCCATATGCTCAGCAGTTTTGCTTCTTGGCATCTACTCAAAACAAATACTCAAAATATATGGGTAGTTGAATGTGGAGCCATGTACAGACATTTACCTTGTCTCAAATATACATCAAATAGTCATATCATTTGTTCTTTAAGGGAGATTAACATATTTTTATAATCTAAAAGTAAAATAAAATGACAGAATTGACTTATTTTAATAAATGAGAAACTCCTGTTAAAGATATTTTAATTTGGGTTCAAATAACAAAATTCAGGGATTTTTCAAAAGAGCAGCAACATAGGGAGAATGAAAGGCTTGAAATAAACATTAATAAGGCAATGGTTTAGATACTAATATTTAAATCTTTTATTTAAAGTAAGAAATGAAATATTATTTTCCAAATATATTTTTAAAAAGTTCAGGGCCAGTATCCAATATGAGCAGTTGTTCAAGTCCTGGCTGCTCCACTTCTGATCCAGTTCCCTGCTAATGTGTCTAGGGAAGCAGTGGAAGATGGCGCAAGTGCTTGGGCCCCTGTACCCACATGGGAGACCTGGATGGAGTTCCAGGCTCTGGGCTTCAGCCTAGACCAAATCTGGCTTTTGCAGCCATTTGGGAAATGAACCAGCAGATGGAAGATCTATCTCTGTATCTCTCTCCCTCTGTCTCTGTATCTCTGCCTTTTAAATAAATAAAATCTTTTTTTAAAGGTCAAGCTATAATCTTTTAATCTGTTTTCCTTTCCTATGTGCAATCTGAGAGGTTATAGAGGATAGAGGGACACAAAAATTAGGTAATCAATTGAGAAAATGGTAAGATTCATTTGATTGGGTATAAATATGAATAGAATAATATTTTAAAAGCTTTAACATAAAATGTAGAAGTACTATCACAAATAGTTATTATACTTTTCAAAAACATCAGATTCCTTGAGGAAAAATTCTCTTGTGTTTGGCTTCATGTTTTGTATGTATATGTTCAGTTAACATTTGTAGTTGCTGATATTGATAATGATGGTGGTGATGAAGAAGTTCATGAAATGCGAGAGCCCTGAGTAGTTATGGCAAATGAAAAATTTTTGTTTTGTGTAGCCAGTTCTGATGCTTAATTTCTTTCTTTCAGATACTTAATGACTCTGGTATAAATAACCATTCAAAAAGTTCACAAAATCTAATGCAATTCAGGTAATTTTTTAAAATAAAAAAGTGCCTTAATTTCCAAAAGAATTTCTGAATATCAACTTAGGAAATAATATAAAAATGTATTTATTGCATTCTAGGTTGTTAACTCCACAGAAACAATCAAATTGTAATCAGTGGTTTGAAAAAGGACATACAGGTATTCTGTTCATATTTTTCCCAAGTAGGAGTAACAAATAATATTAGGTTTTTATTCTTTTCAAATAAATTATTTGGATTGTTTATAATCTCTCGTTAACTTACCATACAAGCTTGGCTTTAAAATAAGGTTTTTTTTCCCTAAATATAAAACAAATACGTTTATTGTAGAAAAATCTGAAAACAAAAATGTAAAGGAAACAAAAATATCCCCAGACTTCAGTGACGCCATATGTACTTATACTGATTCTTTTGGGCTTTTTTTTTCTATTAGTATATATGCTTTTTCTTTTCTCCTCCCCAAATTTGAATCAAACTGTGTGTATAATTTTGTATCCTTTTTTTTCACTTGATATACTATTGATGAATTTCCCCATATCATTAAATAGATTTCATTAGTAATTTTCTATTATGTAGAAATGCCATAATTTATCTGGCTGTTCTCTTACATTGAGTATTTTATTATCTCTAGTTTTTTAACAAATAATTTTACAATATTCTTTACACTAATGTTTTACTATCTTGGACTGCATTTTTGAATAAAATCACAGAAGGGTTACATAAGATATGGATGAGTTTATCTTCCAATATCAACTAGTAGTTGGAACTTGTGATACATCCTTGAATACACTAACATATTCTCCATATATACACATATATGTATACAACATGCATTATATTTAAATACGTGTATGTTTACGGACGTATGTTTATATACAGCATACATATATGTTGTATACATGCATGCATAAATATAAAAACGTGTGTGAGTATATTTGTATGTGTAATGTTATGTACACACATATTTTGGTAACCCATAGTACATAACAGGTATTGCATTAATTAAACTATATAAAGTTTTCATCTCTTCTTGTCTGATTACTACTGACTTTTAATTTGAAGATGGAATAAATGCCTCATTCTGGTAGCATGAAAATTCTGTAAATATATGTATATTAGGAGTGATCATATAATATACTGTGAATCTGTTTCTCTCACTTTTAGTGTGCCCCCTCAAAACAATATGCTTATTTTATACAGATTTAAAATTCCCTTTTCTGTCTTCTTGGAGAAAAACTTGAATTTTACCTGTCCAGCTGATCTGTTCCACCTGTTTATAATCCTTAAAATGTGCCAGGCTGACAGAGTGCTAGACAAAGAAGAATAGCTAATTTCTAGGAACTTCTGATATAAAGAAACGTGTATAACTGGCATAGTTCTACCTGTTGTTAAGCATACATATACATGCCAAGAATGTATATAATTATTTTGGAAGAACACAGGATTCCTTAAAATTTTTTAAATTTGATTTTATTTGAAAGGCAAGGGTGGGGGAAAGGGTGAGGAATAGGTAGAGAGGGTGAGATAGAGAGAGAGACATCAATCTGTACACTAGCTCACTCCCCACATGCCTGCAATAGTCAGGGTTTGACCAGGCAGAAGCCAGGAGCCAGGAACTCAATCCTGGTCTCCTCTGTGGGTAATAAGATCCCAACTCCTTGAGCTACCACCTGTTGACTTCCAGAGTTGCATTAGCAGGAAACTAAAATTGGGATCCAAACTGGGATTCAAGCCCAGGCAGAGTTGTGGGGGTCCTAAGCAACGTATTAATCACTATGCCAAACACCCATCTCAGGACCTTTTAAAATGAACTGCAGATTCATGCTTTGATGAAATTACTATGCAGTGAAAAGTAATAGATAGGACTTAGATGGAAGAAGCAAAAAATGATAAAGCTTTCAGAGATTCACATTGAAAAACATCTTCATGACTTTAAGATAGGAAAGGATATTCTTTTTTTTCTTTCTTCTTTCTTCTTTTTATTACTGGAGGGGCACAGAGACAGACAGACACACATAAAAATATAGTTAGATACATGCGGCAGGTTTCGGGGGAGAGCACTCCCATCCTCTGGTGTGTTCCTCAGATGCCTGCAGTAGCCAGGGCTTAGCTGGGCTGAAGCTGGGATCCAGAAACTCAGTCTAGATCTCCCATGTGGGTGACTCAAATATTTGAACCATCACCTGCTGCCTTTCAGGATTTGCAGTGGTAGGAAGCTGGAATTAGTAGCTGGAGCTGGGATATGAGCATCTTAACCAGGGCTTTACTGTTAGGCCAAATGCTTTCCCTGTGAAGGATTTCTTAAAGAATTATAAAACACAATCATAAAAGAAAAACTGATAAATTTGGCTATACTAAAATTAAGATATCATGGAAAGAGCAGAAGGCAGACCACTGGGCAGGATGTATTTGCAGTACATGAAACTGTCAGAAGAATAGTTTCCAAAATAGGTAAAAAAAAAATCCTATCAATAAAGAAGAAAGACAACGCATCAGAAATATGTTTAAAATATGCAAATAAGCACTTCAGATAAATAAAACTATTGTGACAGAAAAGATGAAAAGATGCTCAATGGGTAGGGTGTTTGATATAGTGGTTAAGACACCACTTGAGAGGACGGCATGCCATATTGAAATGCCTGAGTTCTCAGTCCCAGCTCCAGCTCCGCTCCCAATTCTAGCTTCCTACCACTAATGCAGATTTTGGGAATCAGTCGGGAATGGCTCAGGTAGCTGGGTTGCTGCCACCTGGGAGACATGAATTGAGTTTCTGGTTCCTAGCGTCAGCTGGCCTCAACCCAACCCAGCCCAGCCCCGCCCCAACTATTGGGAGCATTTGGAGAGTGAACCAGCAGAGGAGAGCTTACTCTTGTCTCTCTTTCTCTCCTTCTGCCTCTCAAATAAAATTAAATAAATAAATTTTTAAAAGAAAAATGTTTAGCAAAACACAGAACTGCAAAATAAAACCACAGTCAGATATCATTACACACCAACCAGATGAGAGCAAAATTCAGAAAGCCTTCAATACTAAGTATTAATGAGAATATAGGACAAAAGAAGTTGTTAGTAAATTACTATGTAATGTAATCAAAGCTAAATTATAACTGGGAGGTAGCGCTGTGGCACAGCTGTTAAAGCCACCACTTGCAGAGCTGGCATCCCGTATGGGTGCTGGATCAAGGCTTGGCTGGTCCACTTTGGATCCAGCTCCCTGCTAATGCATCTGGGAAAGCAGTGGAGGATGGTCCAAGTACTTGGGCCCCTGTACCCATGTGGGAGACCTAGAAGAAGCTCCCAGCTCCTGACTTCAGATTGCCCAGCACCAGTTGTTGCAGCCATTTGGGGAGTGAACCAGAAGATGGAAGATTTCTCTCTGTCTCTCCCTCTCCTCCCACCCCCCTAACTCTACTTTTTGAATAAGTAAATGAATTTTTAAAAAATTAAAACTGGAACTGATAATTTTATACACGAAGACTAGATGATTTTCTGAGGATAGTTGAGGGCTGCTTGTCACAACAGAAGTTGTTAGCTACTTTGGAAAGTTTTAGCATCTGTCAAATGAGTAATAAACATACTCTAAACTTCATAATTCCACTCCTAGGTGTATGCCTAGAGAAGTCCATGCACATACATACAAAGATATGTGTCAAACAATGTTCATAGCATCATTGTTGGTAATAGCTTCAAAGCAGAAACACCCCAGATGCCAATCTGCAGCAAAATGGATAGACATATTGTGTTGTGTTTTACAATGGAATATTTTATATCAGTAAGAATAAGAAATCTATGTGTGGAATAATATGGATGAATCTCAGATGTATATGCTAAATAAAAATCAGGACATAATAGCATGTATATATTATTTTATTATACAACATAAAATAGGAAAAAATTGTTTTATTTAAGTGATAAAACTATACAAAGCAAATTAAAATGACTGTCACAAAAGTCAGGCTAGTTAGTGATTATCTCTGAAGTGGAAGTCATGGAGAAGTGGAATCTTTTAGATTGCTCATGATACTTTTTCTTTAACTGGCTGGTGGTTTCATGAGTTCTGTTTATAATTACATTAACTGTTCATATTATGTTTTATTTTCTTATCTCTGTGTTGGGTGGAACCATTAAAATTGCCATTTTTGTGAGTTAAAACAGTTAAATATTGGCAATTTCATATGGCTCAACTAACATTTTATTACAATGAGTTACAAAACAAATTTCATATAACAAACAGATGCTGAGTGTGGAGATAAAGGGACAGTGAGACCTTTAAGAGAATCAAAATGTACTTCACAGGTAAGTAAAATGTTCAGTTTCTAATTTCTAAGCAAAACATTCCAATATAAAACCTGTGTTCATTTTAATTTTAGATTTAGTACAATGAAGGTTGATTATCTGACCTGTATTTAGTTTCATAATTAGGAAGTTACAGGGAGTTACAGAATCCATTTTTCATATTAAAAAATTAAACCACAAAAGGGAAATATATAAAAAGATGTTATTGATAAGTGACAATATATATCAAGACCACCACTGAATTGTGATTGAGGAAAACAGATTGAATGATTTACCATAGGAATTACAGACCAGTGATTCCTGTAAAAACATCTTTAAAGTATTTTTAAAAGATTTTATTTAGTGACTTACTTGAGAGGCTGAGTGACAGGGAGAAGAAAAGAGAGTGAGAGCGAGTGAGGCTGGCATTGTGGTGTAGTGGGTTAAGCTACTGCTAGTGATGCTGGCATGGAATTTGGTATAAGTGGAGAAAGTGGAACATTGATAATAAGGACAGAAATGTGCAAAAATATAATAAGCCAAAGACAGCAGGATTGCTTAGAATTTGAATTACTTTTCCCTTTTAAGGAGATAGCATGTATAATCCTTTTAAAAAATTTTTATTTAAGTTATACAAGTTTCATGTATTTCATATACAGATTTAGGAACATAGTGATACTTCCTATTCTACCCACCCTCCCGCCCATGCTCCAACCTTTCTTCCTTCTCCTCCTTCTCCTATTCCAATTTTCAATTTTTACAAAGATCTATTTTTAGTTTATTTAATGTTCATAAGGTTAACCCTACACTAATAAAGAGTTCAACAAGTAGTATGAAGATAAAAAACACTGTTACTCAACAGAAGAGGTTAGGGCAGTAAACAGTCATAAAATCTCAAAAATGTCCATTTCACTCCAGTATATTACATTTTAGGTACTCTGTTAGTTACCTAAGATCAGGGAAAACTTATGATGTCTGTCTTTTCAGGACTGGTTTATTTCACTAAGTATGATGGTTTCTAGTTGCATCCATTTTGTTGTAAAAGACAGGACTTCATTTTTTCTTCTACAGCTGAGTAGTACTCCATAGTATATATTTTTTTTATCCAGTCCACCCATATTATATATTTCTTTATCCAATCCAGTGAACATCTGGATTGACTCCATATCTTAGCTATTGTGAATTGAGCTGCAGTGAACCTGGGGGTAAAGATAACTCTTTCATATGCTGGTTTCTTTCCGTTTGGGTGAATTCCCAGGAGTGGAATGGCTGGGTCATTTGGTAGATTTATTTTCAGATTTCTGAGGAATCTTAATACTGTCTTCCATAATGATTGAACTAGTTTACACTCCTACTAACAGTGGATTAGGGTATATTTGCCCCACATCCATGCCAGCATTTGTTGTTTGTTGATTTCTGTATGAAAGGTATTCTAACTAGGGTGAGGTGAAACATCATTGTGTTTTGGATTTGGATTTCCCTGATGGCTAGTGATCCTGAGCATTTTTTCCAGTGTCTATTGGCCGTTTGAGTTTCCTCTCTTGAAAAATGCCTGTTCAAGTCCTTTGCCCATTTCTTTACTGGATTATTTGTTTTATTGTTGAATGTCTTAAACTCTTTATAAATTCTGGGTGTTAACCCTTTATCAGTTTCATAGTTTCAGATATATTCTTCCATTCTGTCAGTTGGCTATTCACTTTGCTGAGTGTTTCTTTTTCAGGGCAGAGGTTACTCAGCTTGATGTAATCCAATTTGTCAATTTTGGCTTTGATTACCTGTGCTTCTATAGTCTTTTCCAAGAAGTCTTTGTCTATGCCAAAGTCTTTCAGAGCTTCCCTAATGTTCTCTAGTAATTTGATGGTATCAGGTCATAAATTTAGGTCTTTAATCCATTTTGAGTGGATTTTTGTGTAATATGTAGCATAGTGGTTTTGCTTCATACTTCTGCACATGGAGATCCAGTTTTCCCAGCACTTTTATTGAAGAGACTGTCCTTGCTCCAGGGATTGAATTTAGCTCCTTTGTCAAAGATAAGTTGATTGTAGATGTGTGGATTGACTTCTGGAGTTTCTATTATGTTTCATTGGTCTACACATCTGTTTTTGTGCCAGTACCAGGCTGTTTTGATTATAACTCTCCTGTAGTATGTCTTGAAACCTGGTATTGTGGTGCTTCTGATTTTGTTTTTCTTATGTAAGATTGTTTTAGCTATTCAGGGTCTCTCGTGTTTCCATATGAATTTTAGCATCATTTTTTCTAGATCTGAAAAGAATATCATTGGTATTTTGAATGGGATCCTATTTAATCTGTAAATTGCTTTTGTTAGTATGGACATTTTGATGATATTGATTCTAATCCATTCAAATGGAAGATTTTTCCATTTTTTATGTCATCTTCTATATCTTTTTTAATTTAATTTAATTTAATTTTTATTTTTTTTATTTTTGACAGGCAGAGTGGACAGTGAGAGAGAGACAGAGAGAAAGGTTTTCCTTTTGCCATTGGTTCACCCTCCAATGGCCGCTGCGGTAGGTGCGCTGCGGCTGGCGCACCGCGCTGATCCGATGGCAGGAGCCAGGTGCTTATCCTGGTCTCCCATGCGGGTGCAGGGCCCAAGCACTTGGGCCATCCTCCACTGCACTCCCGGGCCACAGCAGAGAGCTGGCCTGGAAGAGGGGCAACTGGGACAGGATCGGTGCCCCGACTGGGACTAGAACCCGGTGTGCCAGTGCCGCAAGGTGGAGGATTAGCCTAGTGAGCTGCGGTGCCGGCCTCGTCTTCTATATCTTAATGTTTTATAATTATCATTGTAGAGATCTTTGACATCCAAGGTATTTAATTCTTTTTGTAGCTATTGTGAATGGGATTGACCTTAAAAGTTCTTTTTTAGCCATGGCATTGTTTATGTATACAAAGGCTATTGATTTTTGTGTGTTAATTTTATATTCTGCCACTTTACCAAACTCTTTTATGAATTCCAATAGTCTCTCAGTGGAGTCTTTTGGATTCCCTATATATAGAATCATGTCATCTGCAAATGGGGATAATTTGACTTCCCCCTTTCCAATTTATATCCCTTTGATTTCTTTTTCTTGCCTGATGGCTCTGGATAAGTCTTCAAGGGCTATTATTAAATAGCAATAGTGAGAGGGGGCAGCCTTGTCTTATTCCAGATCTTAGTAGGAATGCTTACAGCTTTTCCCTATTCAATAGGATGCTGGCCATGGGTTTGTCATAAATTGCCTTGAATGTGTTGAAGAATGTTCCTCTATACCCAATTTGCCTAAGGTTTCCATCATGAAAGGGTGTATATTATCAAATGCTATCTGAATTTCTTAAGTAATCACATGGATTTTGTTCTTCAGTTTGTTAATGTGATGTATCACATTGATTGATTTGTGAATGTTGAACCATCCCTGCATTCCAGGGATAAATCCTATTTGGTCTGGGTGAAGATCTTTCTGATATATTGTTGGATTCAATTGGCTAGTATTTTGTTGAGGATCTTTGCATCTGTGTTCATCAGGAAAGTTGGTCTGTAGTTCTCTTTTTCTGTTGTATCTTTTTGAGGTTTAGGAATTAAGGTGATGCTGGCTTTATAGAAGGAGTTGTGGAGATTTCTCTTTCAGTTATTTTGAATAGCTTGAAAAGAATTGCAAATAGTTTTTCTTTAAATATTTAGTAGAATTCATCAGTGAAGTTATCTGGTCTGAGCTTTTGTTTGTTGGGAAGGCCTTTATTACTGCTTCAACCTCAGTCTTGGATATTGGTCTGTTTAGGTTTTCCATGTCCTAATGACTCAATGTTGGTAGTTTGTATATTTCCTGGAATTTATCCATTTCTTCTGGTTTCCTGATTTGTTGGCATACAGCTCTTTGTAGTAATCCCTAATGATTCTTTTTATTTCTGTGGTATCAGTTGTCACATTTCCTTTATCCTCTTCGATTAATTGATTTGGGTTTTCTCTCTCTTTTTTTGGTTAGTTGGGCCAATAGTGTATCAGTTTTGTTTATTTTTTCAAAAAACCAGCTCTTCATTTCACTGATTTTTTTGTTTCAGTTTTGTTTATTTCTTGTCTAATCTTAATTATTTCCTTTCTCCTTTTAAGGTTTTCCACTGCATTTTTATTTGATCTATTAAATTCTTCATTTCTAATATTTCATTTTGATTTCTATTCAGAATCTCAATTTCATGGGAAAAACTTTCATTCATGTCATATATGGATTGCTTTAATTTGAGGATTTGCTTCTGGTTGCTTTTGAGTAATCCTATGATTAATTTTTTGAATTCCATTTCTGACATTTCATCAATATTTTCATCTTCACATTCTAATACTGAAATATTGTTATGTTTCCTTGGGGTGGCATCATGTTGTCTGCCTTATTCTTGTTTCTTGAATTTCTATGTTTATTTTTAAGCATTTTTGGAGATATTTGGTTTTTTTCCTCTGATGGCTTTTATATTTGAACTGCACCTCTGTGGCTTAGTGGAATGTCTGCACTTTCAGTGAATACCAAGAAGTGTGTGCTGGGTGTGACCAGGGCTCTCTGGTCAGTGCTCCAGGGTGGGGCGAGTGTCCAGGGTGACACTCAAGTTTGGTGTGGTAGATCTTTTGTTAACAGATGGGGGGAGTTGTTTACTTCTGTTGTTATAATCACACCTTTACCTCCTCTCCTCCAAGGTGATCATGCTTGGATGTTAGCCCTCAGTGGATGCAATACTCATCCGCACCACTGTATTAACTGTACAAATGATCTGTGCAGTCTTCATTCTGAGTATGCATCCCCCTACAGTGATCTGCCCACGGCAACCTGGGAGCTCCAAGCATGTGGAGCTGCACCCTGTACCCTATCATGCAGTACAGTCACAGAGTCCCGTCTCAGAGGGTCAGCCCCGCCATTTAGTCAGGTCCACAGAGAGGCAGATGTTCCCTGAACCTGCTGTCTGTGGGTGCTCTGCCTACACAACTTGAGCCCCAAGGGCTGTGGTATGTTGGGAGGCTGGCGGCACCTCACAGTCTTATGTCAAATCCTGCCAATCCTCCCACTCAGGTTCCAAGTCAGAGGGGACCATCGATTTTTCCCTCTGCTAGAATCCCTGTGTCACACCCATACACAAGAGCCACTGACCAAATGTTGCTCTTTTCCTGCCACTGCTGAGATGATGTCCTGTCTCAGCCAGTTTCTGCTGTGCGTATACATGAGGGGTTCCACAGCTGTCACGTACACTCGAAATGGTGTCCTACCTCTCTCAGCTAGGTGCCGTGCGCCATTGGGGAGGTTGCAGTGAGAAACATGCCCCTTTTACATCCACTGGGTCTGCAGGTACCCTCAAGCCCCTAGGGCTCCAGGCTGGACTCCCGCCTCACTCTCCCTCAGCTGTGTCACCGCAGCTTGCTGCATTCTGACTTCCCTCCGTCTCCAAGCTAGTACCCTCTGCATCTCTTGCCTGCTGGAGTCATGTATTGTGTCTGTGTTCGTGCTGTGCATCTGCGCCTTCCACACAGGTCCACGGCATTCCTCTTTTTTCCGTAGAATTTCCACTGCGGTTTTCTCTCTAATTCTCCCTTCAAGGGTGCACTTCTTACACTTTTTTTTTTCGCTATTTATCACAAGCCTAGCACAGTACATTGCTCCCTATTACACTATCTTGGAATCTTAAAATCTGTACAGTTCTTTGACCAGAGTATAATGTGATAATTGTAAAAGAAAAATCACTCCTAACCATTTTTCTCCAACAATTACATTTTTGGAACTAGGATAGAAAACAGAACTTAGATAATTAAAAATAATTATTATTTCTATTAGATATATTAGTATCACTTTCACCAATTGTTCTTATTTTACTTCATGAAATAACATCATAGATTAGTGTTTTTCTACCATACACATTTTTATATATGATTTATGCAATAGTATTTATTTTTATAGTTTTCTGTTTGAATTTTCAGGCTATCTACGCAGAACATTTCGGAAAGACAATAGAAAATAATAGTGATGAAGTAGAAGAAAGAACTGAGAATTTTCCACAAACTCCTGAAATTTCTGTATTTTTAAGAACTCCTGAAGCTGTAAAAACACCTGAATCTTTGGAGAAAATGCAGTTTCCTAAAACCCCATCATTTGAAATGTGAGATTTTTATTAATAATCACAACAAAATTATCTATATTGGGTTATATAAATAACTGATAGGAATAGGAAGATGCCTACATCTATAACATTAGCAAGTTTTTACTATGGAGTATTTCAGACACACATATACTTACAGACAGTGTAATTAACTTCCATGTACCCATCACCCTCTGAACAATTACTAACATTTCACAGACCCTCCTCTCACTTTTCCTGAAACATTTAGCTGAAGATGGTATAGTTTCTGAGTACCTATCCATAGTAACAGCATATGGATTTAAGATTTATCAAGGGATCAAAATTATGGAAAAATTTAAAATATGAAGTTAAAAAGCTACTGTCATATATAGTAGATTATGGGTCATTAAACAGTGTTCACAGTAGTCATTTTTTTCCCCTTATGTTGCAAAAATTGCCATTCTGTTAAGTAACCTCTTTAGGATAAATACCACTAACATGAAACATGTAACTTTGGAAAAAAGTGCTACATTTAACCTTTTTATTTTATTTATTTTTAAAAGATTTATTTATTTGAAAGGCAGAATTACAGAGAGGCAGAGAGAGAGAGAGAGTCTTCCGTCTGCTGGTTCACTCCCTAGATGGCCGCAATGGCTGGAGCTGTGCCAGTCTGAAACCAGGAGCCAGGAGCTCCCTCCAGGTCTCCCATACAGCTGCAGGGGCCCAAGGACTTGGGCCATCTTCTACTGCTTTCCCAGGCCATAGCAGAGAGTTGGATTGGAATTGGAGCTGCCAGGTCTTGAACTGGAACCCATATGGAATGCTGGACTGCAGGCAGCGGCTTTACTTGCTATGCCACAGCCCTGGTCCCTAGCTTTTTTATTTCAATGATGAACTGTGAGGTTCTTCCAGCATGTCGAACAGTTCACTTCATCAGGGGTCTATCACTTGTGTTTAACTTCAGTATTTGGAATTACTAGTAAGGGTTGTATATATGAATGTCATGTTGACTCAAGCACATCATGTTCAAAGTGGAGCTTAGCAAATCTGAGAATTGTAAAAGAATGTGAGATCCTATTCTAAACCTTTCTCCAAGGATAAGGAAACTATGATCTAAAATTAAGTTACTCATTAATGGTCTTAGAGGCACTTATAGCAATATTGTCAGACTTCTGTCATGTTTAATAAACATACATGCAGCATGATGTGCTGATGTGCAAGCCATTGTTAAAGGAATTTTATAAATATTGCTCATTTATTACAATAACCGTTTGAGGTATAAATACATTGCTGTTTTATAGATGAAGAAACAGAGTCACAGGCAATACAGCGGGTCAGTGTTACAGTTGATGTTTTAAACTCAGGCAATTCTGGGCCTGCAAAACATGTTTTTAACTGTTGTATCCTGTTTTGTCTAATTGTATTTTCTAGATTCTTTTAAAGTTTATTTTACATAGCACTCTGTGATGGTTGGCTTTTCATGAAGCCTAAAATACTGTTGGCTTTAAAGATCTTGAAGACAGTAGTGTCAAAGTTAAGAGCTTAGATTTTAAATTTAGATCATTGCATTGAAATCCCAACTTTGGCACTTACATTATTCTTTTGAGCAAATGATTTAAACTCTATAGGCTTCAAAATCCTCTAAAGTAAAATGAGGATGATAGAAATAGTGCCTACTTATTTTTAAAAATATTTTTTAATCTATTTTGTTTAAAGAGTTACAGAGAGATGGAGAGATAGCACTGGGCCAGGCCAAAGCCAGGAGCTAGGAGCTTTATTTGAGTCTCCCATGTAGGTAGCAGGGGCCCAAACACTTGGGCCGTCATCTGCTGTTTTTCCCAGGCCGTTAGCAGGGTTAGTTACTTAAGTAACTACTTTCTACATTTCTCTACTAAGCTAATTCTCATCTCTATACTAGTATTTAAGGTACTCATCAGCCTGTAGGGTTAATAATAGATTTTTAACAGTTTGATGATTTCTTTTTTCTCTGTAACAGAAATAGAAATGCAATACCTGAAGGTCAAACAGAAAAGGGATCTCCTGGATTTTCTTTTCTTATGAGTTATACTTCTAGATCACCTGGATTGAATTTATTTGATTCTTCTATATTTGATTCAGAAATCTCATCAGATCAGGTAACAGGAAAAGCTGAAGTTTTATTTCTAAAAATTGTATACGTAACTTGAGTAATTTTAGTTGTTTAGTACCAAACTGTCTTGGGACAGAGTACCAAAAAGACAATTTTTTAGAAATTCTGAGTATTGATAGTTTAGCAAATGATACCCCAGGTTGACATTTATTCAATACAAGAAGAATCCCTGGGTAGGGATGACTTCAGTTGCAGTTAAAGGCAGTTTCAGGAGAAGTACTTGGCTCCTGCCTTCAGATCACGTGGTGCGCCGGCCGCAGCGCGCCGGCCACGGCAGCCATTGGAGGGTGAACCAACGGCAAAAGAAGACCTTTCTCTCTGTCTCTCTCTCTCTCACTGTCCACTCTGCCTGTCAAAAAAAATGAATCTGGCTTTAATGTATCTGACTTCTAAACATATTTTTAATCAACTTAAAAGAGCCTCACGTTATAAATTGGTCTTTTCAATTATGTGTGTAACATAGCAGTGTTATCATTACTTAATTTTAGAAGACCTAAAATATTTTCTTCTAATATTGATTTCTACTGTTTAGTGATACTAATAATCCTAAAATGACTGTTTCTATATTTAGTGGTTAAAACCAGAAATTAAGATATATTTTTAGGAGCAGGCATTTGCTTTATTGGTTTAGATGCATATCAAGACACCCTCACCCCATATTGGAGTTTCCAGGTACAAATCCCAGCTCTGGGTCCTGATTCCGACTCCTTGCTAATGCAGAACCTGAGCGGCAGCAAGTGACAACTCAAACAATTAATTTCCTGATGTTGATATGGGAGAAATGCATTGAGTTATCAGTTTTTGCCTTCGGCATGACCTAGCCCTGGCCATTGCAGACATTTAGGGAGTGAATGGGAAAGGAGCACTTGCTGTCACTCTCTGTCTTGCTCTATTTCACTCTCATGGAAAAGAAAAGGGAAAGTGTTTGGTACAGTAGTTAAGGTGCTGCTTGGGGGCCAGCACTATGGTGTAGTAGGCTAAGCCTCCATCTGTGGTGCTAGTATCTCGTATTGGTGCAGGTTTGTGTCCCAGTTGCTCCTTTTCCAATTCAGCTCTCTGCCTATGGCCTGGGAAAACAATGGAAGATGGCTCAAGTGTTTGGGCCCCTGCACCCAGGTGGGAAACCCAGAAGAAGCTGCTGGCTCCTGGCTTCAGATTGACCCAGCTTCAGCCATTGCAGCTATTTGGGAATTGAACCAGCAGATGGAAGACCTTTTTCTCTGTCTTCTCCCTCTCTCTCTCTCTCTCTGTAACTCTTTCCCTCAAATAAATAAAAGTCCTTTTTTAAAAAAGAAACATTTATTTATTTATTTGAAAGGCAGAGTTAGAGAGAGAGGGAGAGACAGAGAGAGACAGAGAGATACCTTCCATCCACTGTTTCATTCCCCAAATAGCTGCAATGGCCGGGGCTGGGCCAGGCTGAAGCCAGGAGCCAGGAGCTTCCCCTGAGTCTCCCACCTGCGTGCAGAGGCACAAGGACATGGGCCATCTTCTGCTTCTCTCCCAGGCCATTATCATGGAGCTAGATTGGAAGTGGAGCAGCTGGGACATGAACCAGTGCCCATGTGGAATGTTGGCACTGCAGACTATATCTTCACCTGCTGCACCACAGCAGCGGCCCCATATATTTTTTTTTTAAAGATTGCTGCTTGGGATATCCACATAGGAGTATGGGGTTTTACCCCATGACTCTGCTTTCCATCCAGTTTCTTGCTGACATGCACCCTGGGAGGCAGCAAATGATGGCTGAAGTAGTTGGGTCTATGCCACCCATATGGAAGGCCAGGATTGAGTTTCAGGCTCCTGACTTTGGCTTGGCCTGGCCCCAGCTATTGTAGGCATTTGGAGATTAAACCAGAGGATGAAAGATATCTCTCTCTCTTTGCCTTCCAAATAAAGTGAAAATAAATACATTAAAACTTTTTATTAATATAAAGAGAAAGATTTCATGTGAAAATAAATATATTTTATTTGTTTTTAAAGATTTATTTATTTATTTGAAAGTCAGGGTTACACAGAGAGGAGGAGAGGCAGAGAGAGAGAGAGAGGGAGAGGTCTTCCATCTACTGGTTCACTCCCCAATTTGCTGCAACTGCCAGAGCTGCGCTGATCTGGAGCTAGGAGCCAAGAGCTTCTTCCAGGTCTCCCACGCAGGTGCAGGGTCCTAAACATTTGGGCCATCTTCTACTGCTTTCCCAGGCCATTGCAGAGAGCTGGATCGGAAGTGGAGCAGTCGGGACTTGAACTGGCGCCCATATGGCATGCCAGCACTGTAGGTGGCAGCTTTACCCACTACGCCACAACGCCAGCCCACTAAATACATTTTAAAAATGAATACTTTGCTTGAAAAATGGAGAAAATACTGTGAAGTGGTTAAAACTAGAATTTAAAGTCAGATTGCTTGGTTATGTACTGTATGTGGGATTTTGGGAATGGAACTCTGATTCCTTATGTGTAAAATGGAAATAATATTTACTTAATTTTCTTTTAGAATAATATGAATGCAAAATACATTTATATATCCTTTTTTAAAAAGGATACATAATCTTTTTAAAACAAGATCTATTCATTTATTTGAAAGTCAGGGCCAGCGCTGCAGCTCAATAGGCTAATCCTCTGCCTGCGGCGCTGGCACACTGGGTTCTAGTCCCGGTCAGGGTGCCGGATTCTGTCCTGGTCACTTCTCTTCCTGTCCAGTTCTCTGATGTGGCCCAGGAGTGCAGTGGAGGATGGCCCAAGTGCTTGGGCCCTGCACCTACGTGGGAGACCGGGAGGAAGCACCTGGCTCCTGGCTTTGGATCAGTGCGGTGCACTGGCCACAGCGCGCTGGCCGCAGCAGCCATTGGAGGGTGAACCAACGGTAAAGGAAGACCTTTCTCTCTGTCTCTCTGTCACTGTCCACTCTGCCTGTCAAAAAAAAGAAAGAAAAAAGAAAAAAGAAAGTCAGGGTTAGAGGGAGACATGGAGATCTTCTGCCTGTGGGTTCACTTCCCAAATGGCTGCAGCAGCCAAAGTTGGGCCTGGCCGAAGCCAGGAGACAAGAGCTTCATCCTTGGACTTGCACCATGATCTATTACTTTCCCAGGCACATTAGCAGGGAGCTGGATTGAAAGTGGAACAGTTGGGACTCAAACTGGCGCCCTTATGGGTTGCTGACATTTCAGCACCAGCCCCATATGTATAACCTTAACAGGATATATGTGCATTTTGGGTAGAGAAAAACTACAAATCTACTGAAAATTTGTTTGACTGCTTGGATATATGAAGTACTTGTGTACTCAGAAAATATTTTCTTCTCAAGATAATTTATAAATATAATCAAATTCTAATCTAATTTTAATCCTGGCAAGATTATTTATCTTTATTTATTTGGGGAAAGAGATTGGTCAAATAATCAGTAAGTTTCCTAGGGAGAAAGTGGTCAAGAATAATCAAGAAAATGTTTCAAAATAAGATTAGTAATAAATTAAAATGAAATGCTACAAAATTTAACTTAAAGGCAGAAAAGAGTGAAAGTAACAATACAAAGGGAAGAAAAAGAAAATAGTAAAACAGTCTAAATTATAAACTTTTGTAGAATTACCTTAATATGAATGGTATAAACTCTACATAAAAGGTAGACTGTAGAAATTGATGAAAAAGTAAGACTAAGTTATCTATGAGAGACACAATTAAGATATAAAGACAAAGACAGGTTGAAAATAAATGAATGGAAAATGATATATCTGAAAAGTGCGAGCAATAAATAGGTTGCCATGGCTATGTTAATATCATTTTTGTAATCTTTAAGATAATATTACTAGAGATAAGAGGAATACTTCATACATATAAAAGGTTCATTGATAAGGAAGATGTAATAATCACAAATCTTCCCAATAACTGCTTCAAAACTCATGAAATAAAAATTGTCAGAACTAAAGAGAGAAATAGACAAAAACATAAACATAATTGGAAATATCCCTCTCTCAGCAATTGATAGAATTACACAATATAGCTAATAAAGATCTTCTGTAAGTTCTAAATAATACCATCTGTCCCTCTGACTGAATTGACTTTTATGGAACACCATGTCCAACAATTACAACATATATAGACTTAAATCTTGGGCCATAAAATGATTCTTAATGAATGTAAAATGATTAAAATCAGAGTTACGTTCTGTGATCACAATAGAAATAAATTAGAATTCAAGAAAAATAAGTTATCTTTGAAAATCCTAAATATGTAGGTCTTGAATCAAAGAATAAATCATGAGATAAATCAGAAAAGATATCTAGCCAAATTATTATGAAAATTCAGTTCTTTAAAAACTGTGGGGAAAGGAGACAAGTATTTGGCACAGTGGTTAAAGATTCTGCTTGGGACACCTGCATGCCATATTGGAATGTCTGGTTTGAGTCACAGATCTTCTGCTTCCAATCCAACTGCCCCCTACTGTACACTCTTGGAGGTGGCAGATACTGGTTCAAGTACTTGGGTTTCATGCCACCCATGTTGGAGATCCAGATTGGGTTCTGGATGCCAGGCTTTGCCCTGGCCTAGCCCTGGCTAATTGTAGGCATTTGAAGAGTACAACTGTGGATGGAAGATTTCTCTTTGTCTCTCTGCCTATCAAATAAAATGAAAATAAATAAAGTTAAAAAAATTCAAAGCCTGTGGGCTGTTGCTAAGAGCAGAACAAAATGTTAGCTTTAAATAGTTTAATTAATGATTTAAATAATTAACAGAAAAGAAGAAGGGTCTAAAATTAGTGACCTAAAGTTCTGTCTTGAGATGCCAGAAAAGGAATAACAAAGCAAATACAAAGTAAATAGAATAAGGAAATAAAAATGACAAGGACAGATAGAATGAAATGGAAAACAAGCATGAAAGAAAATCAACAAAGTCAAAGTTCTTTGAAACTAATTGACAAAATTGATGAACTCTTAGCTAGATTAGCAAATAAAAAGTGGTAGTTATTCTAAATATTATGAAATATATTGATGAGAGAAAATTTTCTTTGTATGTATTAAAACATCTTGTAAAACTAAAGAATTAGAATGGTGTGGTAATTAAATAAGGATTGATAGAGTGATCAGCAGTATGGACTTTTGTCTCGCAATGTAAGAATTTATTTTTAAAACATTTTATTAAAATATAATATACACACCAAGAAATGCACATAAGTTTACAGATCAATTAATTTTTTTTGTCATTTGATCACAATCATAACCAACTCCCAAATGAAGAAAAACAAAGCTTTACTAGTACCCCAAGAGTCCTCACTATTCCCCCCTCTCCATTTTTCTTTTTTTTTGTTTTTTTTTTTTTTTGTTTTTTTTTTTTTTTTTTTTTTTTATTAAACTTTTATTTAATGAATATAAATTTCCAAAGTATAGTTTATGGGTTACAATGGCTTCCCCCCTCGCATAACTTCCCTCCCGCCCGCAACCCTCCCCCCTCCCGCTCCCCCTCTCCCTCCATTCGTGTAAGGATTCATTTTCAATTCTCTTTATATACAGAAGATCAGTTTAGTATACATTAGGTAAAGATTTCAACATTTTGCCCACATAGCAACATCAAGTGAAAAAACTACCATTGGATTACTAATTATAGCATTAAATCGCAATGTACAGCACATTAAAGACAGAGATCCTACAAAAATTTTTTTCAAATTAATTAATTTTCTATGGCCATTTTTCTTTTTTTAACATTTGAAATAAGAGTATATTGTCATTTACATGGTATGATTCAGTGAAGTAATATTTATAACTATACCAAATGATCTGACATCCACATACTTTTTTTAAAAAGATTTATTTATTTATTTGAAATACAGAGTTACAGAGAGAGGGAGAGACAGAGAGAGAGGTCTTCTATCCGCTAGTTCATTCCCTAAATGGCCACAATGGCTGGGGCTGGGCCAGGCCGAAACCAAGAGCCGGGAGCTTCTTACAGTTCTCCTACATGGGTGTACTTGAGCCATCTTCCACTGTTCCAGGCCATTAGCATAGAGCTGGATTGGAAGAGGAGCAGCCGGGACTAGAATCGGCACTCATATGGGATGCCAGCACTGTAGACAGAGACTTAACCTGTTATACTACAGCACTAGCCCATCCACACACTTTTTAAAACTCTCTATAATACTGCAAATCAGAGAAATCATGATATTTTTCTTTTTTGGGTCTGGCTTATTTCACTTAATGTTCTCCAGTTGCTTCCATTTTGTTGCGAATTTCAGGATTTCATTCTTTTTTATGACTGAGCAACATTTCATTGTGTGTGTATGCTGTATTTTCTTAATCCAGTCATTAATTGATGGATATATATGTTGATTCTGCATCTTAGCTATTATGAATTGATCTACTATAAACATGGGAATACAGGTAACTCTTTCACATGCTGATTTCATTTCCTTTGTATATATTCCCAGGAGTGAGATAGCTGGGTTATATAGTAGTTCTATTTTTACTTTTCTAAGGAATCTCCATATGTATTACATAATGGCTATACCAGTTTCATTCCTACCAACAGTTTATTAGTATACCTTTTTCTCCTCATCCTCTCCAGCATTTGTTATTTGCTTGACATTTGGCTGAAAGTCATTCTAACTGGGGTGATGTGATACCTCATTGTGGTTTTAATTTGCATTTTGCTTTTGATAGTGATCCCAACATTTTTTATTTGTCCACTGGCCATTTGTCTTTCATCCTTTGAAAAATGCCTGTTCATATCTTTTGCCCATTTGTTAACTGGATTGTTTGTTTTGTTGTTGTGGAGTTTATTGAGCTCTTGATGTATTCTGGTTATTAATCCCTTTTTGGATACATAATTTGCAAGTATTTTCTATCATTCTGTCCGCTGCCTTTTCACTTTGTTAATTATTATTTCCCTTGGTATGCAGAAGCTTCTTAGTTTGATGTAATCCTATTTGTCTATATTTTCTTTTATTGCCTTGCTTCTGGGGTTTACTCAAGAAGTCTTTGCCTATGTGGGTATCTTGCAGCTTTTCCCGTATATTTTCCTCTAGTAATTTGACAGTTTCCAGTCTCAGGTTTAGATCAGTTAATACATTCTGAGTTAATTTTTGAATAGGGTGTAATTCTCCCAGTACCATTTGTTGCAGAGACTGCCCTTTCTCCAGAGATTGATTTTAGCTTGTTTGTCAAAGAGTGCTTGGTTGTAAATGCATGGATTAATGTCTGGGATCTCTGTTCTGTTCTGATGGTCTGTATGTCTATTTTTGTGCCATTACCAGGCTCTTTTGATTATAACAACCCTGTATTATGTCCTAAAATCTGGTTTTGAGATGCCTCTGACTTTGTTTCATTGTTTAAGATTGCTTTGGCTATTTGGAGTCTTTTGTGTTTCCATAATAATTTTATGGTTGGTTTTTCTAAATCTCTGAAGAATCTCCTTGGCATTTTGATTGGGATCACATTGAATCTTTAAATTTTTGGAGGGTAGTATGAACATTTTAATTAGATGAATGCTTTTAATCCACAAACATGAAAGATTTTTCCATTTTTGTGTGTTTCTTTTTCATTAATGTATAATTTTCTTTATAGAGATTTTTTACATTCTTGGTTAAATTTATCCCAAGGTATTTAAATTTTTTGTAGCTATTGTGAATGGGACTAATCTTGCAAATTCTTTCTGAACCAGAGCATTGTTGATATGTAAGAATACTATTGATTTTTGTGTGTTTATTTTTTTCTGCAACTTCTCTGAATTCTCTTATGAGTTTCAATATTCCCTTAGTGAATATTGATTCTCCTGTATAAAGGATCATGTCATCTTCAAACAAAGATAATTTGACCTCCCCTTTCCAATTTGTATTTCTTTGATTTCTTTTTCTTCCTAACGTCTATGGCTGCCAGAACTATATAGGATAATAGTGGTGAGAATGGACATCTTCATCTGGTTCCAGATCTTAGTAGAAATGCTTCCAACTTTCTCCCATTCAATATGATACTGGCTGTAGGATTGTTGTATATTGCCTTGATGGTGTAGAGGAATGTTCCTTATATACCCAATTTGCTTAAGGTCTTCATCATGAAAAAATGTTGTTAAAGCATGTTGTTCAGTCTTCATGTATCTGTATATTTTCTAGGTATTCTTGAGTTCTTAATTTCCAGCATCATTCCATTGTGGTCAGAACAGTTACATGGTATGATTTCAGTTTTTATGAATTTGCTGAGACTTGCTTTATGTCCTTGGCATATGGTCTATCCTAGAGAAAGTTCCATGTAATGATGAAAAGAATGTGCATTCTGCATATGTGCTATGAAATGTTCTGTAGGTCTATTTCATCCATAGTGTAAATTATCTCTGTTGTTTCTTTGTTGTTTTTTGACTAGTTTATGTGTTCATTGATGAAAGTGGAGTGTTAAAGTCCCCCCATTATTATTGTATTGGAGCCTATGTCTCCCTTTAGCTCTACTAGTATTTGTTTTAAATAGCTAGGTGCCTCTGGCCTCAGAATCAGCCCTTATGGCATTCGGATATGGCTGAAGAGCCCATGAGAGTATTTTAGGCATGGAAAGCCAAGTCACTCTGGAAAAAAAAAAAGAAGACCTAAATGAAAGATCTCTGCGAGTGAGATCCCAGTGAAAAGAACAGGCCCATCAAAGAAGGAGGTACCTTTCTCTGAAGGGAGGAAAGAACTTCCACTTTGACTATGACCCTGTCGGAATAAGATTGAAGTCGGCGAACTCAAAAGGCTTCCATAGCCTTGGCAACTCATGACTAGAGCCTAGGGAGATTACTGACGCCATAAACAAGAGTGTCAAATTGTTAAGTCAACAACAGGAGTCACTGTGTACTTACTTCTCATGTGGAATTTGTCCTTAGTGTTTTGTCCAATGTGAAGTAATGCTGTAACTAGTACTGAAACAGTATTTTACACTTTGTATTTCTGTGTGGGTGCAAACTGATGAAATCTTTACTTAATATATACTAAATCAATCTTCTGTATATAAAGATAATTGAAAATGAATCTTGATGTGAATGGAATGGGAGAGGGAGTGGGAGATGGGAGGGGTAAGAGTGGGAGGGAAATTATGGGGGGGGGAAGCCATTGTAATCCATAAGCTATACTTTGGAAATTTATACTTACTAAATAAAAAAAATAAAAAAATAGCTAGGTGCCCTGGCATTGGGTGCATATACATTTACTATTGTCATATCTTCCTATTGAACTGATCCCTTAATCATTACATGATGCCCTTCTCTGTATCTTTTAACATTTTTTGTATTAAAGTCTATTTTGTTTGATATTAGGATGGCTACACCTCCTTGTTTTTGCTATTAGCTTGGAATATCTTTTACCATCCTTTTACTTTCAGTCTGTATGTATATTTGTTGATGAAATGTTTCTTGTAGGCAGCAAATAGATCTTGTTTTTTAATTCATTCAACCTGTCTGTATCTTTTAATGGGTGAATTTAGGCCATTTACATTCAAAGTTATTATTGATAAGTAAGAACCTGGTTCTGCCATTTTCTCAAATATTCCTGATATTTGCTTTTAAATTCCTTTGTACTTTTTCTAGATTTTCAGCCTTTACATTCTTTCATAATAATGCCTGTTGTTCTCTGTGACTGTTTGGAGTACTTCCCAAGAATTATTTGTAAGGCTGGATGAGTTGTGACAAATTATTTCAATTTCTGTTCATTTTGCTTCATTTTACCTTCATTTATTAATGAGAGCTTGTTGAGTACAATATTCTGGGTTGACAGTTTCTTTTAGAACTTGGACTATATCTCTCTTAGCCTATGAAGTTTCTGATGAGAAATTAGCTGTTAGTCTAATCATGGATCCTCTGAAGGTAATCAGGCATTCTCTTGTGCACATTTTAGAATATTTTCTTTGGGTTTACTGTTGAAAGTTTGGCTATAATGTATTGTGGTAAAGATCTTTTCTGATAATGTCTATTAGAAGTTCTGTGTGCTTCCTGTACTTGAATGTCCCTATCTTTCTCCAAATTAGGGAAGTTTTCTGCTATTATTTCTTCGAATAGGCCTTCTAATCCTTTCTCTTTCTATGCTTTCAGAAACTCCTAAATCACATATGTTTGGTCATTTGACAGTATCTCATAAATCGCTAATGCTATTTTCAGCTTTTCTGATTTTTTTCTTCTTTTTTTTTTTCTGACTTATTTCCAAAGATTTGTCTTCTAGCTCAGATATTCTTTTTTCTGCATCACCAAGTCTGTAAAGCTTTCCACCACTGTATTTTATATATTTGACATACTAAATTCCTCATTTCTAATATTTCAGTTAGATTTTTCTTCACTGTACCAGCAAAATTGTTCACCTGTGTCATATATGATTTCTTTATCTCATGTATTTCTTTCTCTGTGTTTTTGAGTAATCTTATCATTTTTTTCCGGAATTTCATCAGTCTCTTCATCTTCATTTTCTAATATTGAAGTGTTATTGTGTTCCTTTTGGGGAGTCATATAGTCTTCCTTGTTCATGTTTCTTGTATTTCTGCATTTACTTTTAGATATTTGTAGAAACAGTTGTTGGTTTTCTCCTCTGATGGCTTTTATTTCTGAACTGTGCCTCTGGCTTGGTGTAGTGTCTGCTCCTTCATTGGCTATCCAGAGGCATGTGCTGGGTAAGGCCAGGGTGCTCTCGTCAGTGCCCAGTGGTGGGGCAAGAGTCTAGGATGACACCCAAGTTGGGCATGGCAAATCTGTTCAATTGTCAGCAGGGAGGAAGATATGATCACATTGGCTGGTGTAATCATAGCCTCACCTCCTCTCTGCCAAGGTGATTAATGCCCAGGCTTAACCCATAGTGGCTATGAGCACCACCCGTGCAGTTGCCTGAACAGCACAATGGATCTGTCCAATGTGAGCATGAATGCCTCTGCAATGATCACCCCAGTCACTTAAGAAACTCTGAACTTCTGAAGCCAGACACAGTGATTGCCCAGAGACCCAGCTATGCCCACACCATATTGTGCAGTTACAGAATTCCCACAGTCATAGCACACAAGGCTCGCATATTCACCCAGTGCAGGGGATCCACTCAACCCCTCAATCTTGCTCCATCCACAGAGAGAGCAGATGCATTCCCAGAGCCAGCTGCCTGTTTGTGATCCACCTTGGCAGTTTGATTGTGGGCACTTGTGGTAGAGCAGGGGGAGGGTAGCACCTCACAGTCCTAAGTTGGTGCCCAGCCCCCTGCCAACCTCGTAGGCCAGACTCATAGTCAATGGGGATGATCAACTTCTCCCTCTGAACCGCCACAGCCTCTACTAGCGTTACTGAGATGGCACTTTCTCCCAGGTAGTCACCAGAAGCCCTCATTGGGGTACACGGAGAAAGAAATGTGCTCTTCTTTCATGGGGTTTGGTGGGCACCATGCCCCCTGCTAGCACTCAAGACTGGACTCAAAGTCAGTGTGGTCTGCAAGGTTCTCCCCCAGACAACATCACCAGTGACATAGGCTGTGGCAGTTTCCTCTCACCTCGCTCCCAGAAGATGGCATCTTCTCCAGCCCCCAGCTGTGAGAGTCACTGTGGTGTCCCCACTCTTATTTTTAACTTTTACAATGACATACTTTCATTTTCGTTATAATCACAAGATTAACCCTCCACTTAGTAAAGAATTCAATAAGTAGTAAGTAGAAAAATCACTGTTCCTCAAGAGTACAGACAAGGGCTATAAATAATAATCAAATCTCAAAATGTCAATTTTGCTTATATAAATTACATCTTTTGTACTTTGTGTATTAGTTATCACAAATCAGTGAAAACGTGGCGTTTGTCTTTTGGGGACTGGCTTATTTCACTAAGCATAATAATCTCCAGTTTCATCCATTTTTTTTGCAAAAGACAGGATATCCTGCTTTTTATAGCTGAGTAGTATTCTATCATTTATGTATACCATAATTTATTTATCCAGTCATCAGTTGACAGGACATCTGAGTTGATTCCATATCTTAGCTATTGTTAGTTGAGCTGCTATATACATAAGGGTAAAATATCTCTGTCTCTTTGCGGAGTTTCTTGTCCCTGTCATGTATGGATTTCCTTATTTCATTTAATTGTGTCTCTGTGTACTCGAGTAACCTTACAATCATTCTTTTGAATTCCTTTTCAGACATTTTGTCAATCTCCCCTTCTTCACAGTCCAATATTAATGTATTATTGTGTTCCTTATGAACAAGCCTTCCTTGTTCATATATTTTGTGTTTCTACATTGAATTTTATGCCTGTAGAGTATCACTCTTATCTCCTCTGGGGGATACTCTTAAAACAAATTTTATTGAAGGCTTTATTCTTATAAATGTGCCTCTTGGCTCAGTTGAGTGCCTGAAGCTTGCATTGGATTTCTAGGAGTGTGTGTGTTCTTGGTGGGTCCAGGGAGCTCTGACCACCATTTGGGGGTGGGACAAGGTTCCAGGGCGACACCCAAGTTGGACATGCTATAGCTACTCTGGCTAGTCAGTAGTAGGAGATGTTGGAGCTGGCTGGTATGTTCATAGTTTCTGCCCTTCTCTGTGCCAAGGTGAACCAATTGATTCATGGTCCAGAGAAAACTCATGGTGCCTGCACATCCTACCTACTCAGGCACAAGCACCATACAGAGCACTCACCCACTCTGTAATGTGTACCCAGCACATAGTGAACTCCGAGTTTCCACAGACTGCATGGGGTGTATGGAACCCAGCCACAGTCCTCATACCTCTCAGCTCTGTGGTCTGTGTCCAGAGCTCTCCCAAAGGGTACAGGGGCTCTGCTTTCTGCCATGTGAGCTGCCTCATCCCTGTGAAAGCTGCCTGCCATTCCTTGAGTCAGAACAGAGATCTGCTACAACTGCACCTCCACAAATTGCCTTGGTGGTTTGGTGGTGGAGGAGAGGGATGCAGTATGGCTTCCTTTCATGGATCAAAGCTGCCAGTGGCAGGTACCGTGGAAGCCTCCTCTTATGTTGTCTGGGAAGATGGTGCTTCCCAGCTGGGTGCCAACTGTGTATATGCAGGAGTCGCTGGAGGTGTGTGGTTGGCGGCTGAGTATCTGTCCTCCCTTTTCATTGATTTTTGGAGTCTCTTTCCTGCTCTATTCTGTCCACCTCCACTGAAAATTCCTCTTAATCAGTAACCTGGGAACATGGTCCTTCCTTCGCTTTTCTGATATCTTTCTTTGGCAGAGGTTAGTGTGGCTTCTCACTATTCAGCCATCTTGGATTTCTCAAAGGGAAAGAATTTAGAAAGTGTTAAAGTTGGGAACCTCAAATTGGTCAGGATGCATTAGACACTCATCTTACAGTATACACCAATAAATGTTACACATATATTAAATTAAATTTAAAAAAATTAACCATAAAGTACTTCAAAGGAAATATAAGTGAATATTTACTAAGTGTAAATTTAGTATAACAAAAAAGGAAAAATATGTTTTATATAATAAAAATTAAGCTCCTATATGTTAAACGTATTTTAAAAGAAAAATGATCAAATTTTTTAAATATTTGCAATCATATGACAAAGAATTAACATTTTTAATATTTAAAGAAAAAAATCTCAGTAGAGAAATGAGCAAATTCCATTTGGTGAATAATTCACTGAATAAGAAATTCAAATGACTTCTATGAGGGGAAACATCTTATTAATTGTAAAATAATTGTAATGTGCATAACAGTGTTTATTCAAATGTGATTTTTAAAAAGATTTTATTTATTTATTTAAAAGGCAGAGGCAGAAAGAGAAAGAGAGAGGCAGAAAGAGAAAGAGAGAGACAGAGAGACAGAGGAAGAGGTCTTCCATCCTCTGGTTCACTCCCCAAATGGCTACAATGGCTGGAGCTGGGCCATTCTGAAGCCAAGAGCCAGAAGCTTCCTCCAGGTCTCCCATATGGGTGCAGGGGCCCAAGGATTTGGGCCACCTTCTATTGCTTTCCCAGGCCATAGCAGAGAGCTGGATCAGAAGTAGAGCAGCTGGGACTCAAACCGGTGCCTATATGAGATGTTGGCAATGCAGGCAGTGGCTTTACCCATTATGTCATAGCACCGGCCCCTCAAATGAGATTTTTATACTAGGAAAAGTTGAAAAAAACCTAAGTATTCAAAGTAAAAGAATTGTTGAAAGTGGTATGTCTATTTGAAGGTATATTATATTGCCACAAAGAGTTAGGTTTTAGAAGAATAGTGAAATGAGAAAATGTCAATAATGCAATATCAAGAATAAAAAGAATACCAAAATCCATGCTGTCATGATTCCATTTTTTAAGTTTTAATTTTTATTAATTTTCATTTTATCTCCCATTTGTTGGTTCACTACCCAAATGTCCTCAATGGCCAGGATTGAGCCAGGAGCTGAGAACTCTTGGTCTCCCACATGGGTGCAAGTTTGGAATTCAGAGTTACAGAAAAAGAGAGAGAGATTTTCCATCTGCTGATGTACTCCTCAAATAGCCAGAATTGCTATAGCTGGGCCAGGCTGAAGCTGGGAGCCCAGAGTTCCCACCTGGGATTCAGGGGCCCAAGTATTTGGGACATCCTCTGCTGGGAGCTGGATCACAAGTAGAGAAGCCATGACTCTAGTCAGTGCTCCTATGGGATGTAGGCATTGCAGGTGGCAGCTGAAGCCACTCTGCTATAATGCCAGTCCCCCTGTTGCTTTTATAGGGAAGAGTGTAATACCAAGAACCTGATTTGTTAAAGGCTTTTAGAAGAAAGCAAAAAGATGAATGGATTGGGCCAGGGCTGTGGAATAGCAGGTAAAGCTGGGGCCTACAGTGCCAGCATCCCATATGGCCAATGGTTCAAGTCCTGGCTGCTCCAAATCCAATCAAGCACTCTTCTGTGGCCTGGGAAAGCAGTAGAAGATGGCCTGAGTCCTTGGGCCCCTGCACTCACGTGGGAGACCCGGAAGAAGCTCCTGGCTCCTGGCTCCTGGCTCCTGGCTTCATATTGGCACAGCTCCGGCCATTGGGGCCTTCTGGGGAGTTAACCAGCGAATGGAAGACCTCTTTTTCTCTCTCTGCCTTTGCTTCTCTGTAACTCTGCCTTTCAAATAAATAAATAAATAAATCTTTTTTTTAAAAAAATGAATGGAATCTTAGGTTAAGATTCAAAAGTAGGGGACCGGGGTTGGAACTGCAGCTCAGTAGGTTAATCCTCTGCCTGCTGTGCCAGCATCCCATATGGGTGCTGGTTCTAGTCCCAGCTGCTTGTCTTCCAATCCAGCTCTCTGCTGTGGCCTGGGAAAGCAGTGGAAGATGACCCAAGTCCTTGGGCCCCTGCACCTGCATGGGAGACCAGGAAGAAGCACCTGGCTCCTGACTTTGGATCAGCACAGCTCTGGCAGTTGCGGCCATTTGGGGATTGAACCAACGGAAGGAAGACCTTTCTCTCTGTCTCTCCCTCTCACTGTCTGTAACTCTACCTCTCAAATAAATAAATAAAATCTTTTAAGAAAAAAAAGTAGGGGACCAGTATTGCTGTGTAGCAGATAAAGCTGCCTCCTGTGATGCCTGCATCCCATCTGGGCACCAGTTTGAGTCCACGCTATTCCACTTCCAATACAGCTCCCTGCTTATGTGCCTGGGAAAACATTGGAAGATGGCCCAAGTGCTTGAACCCCTGCATCCACATGAGAGACTTTGACAAAGTGCCTGGCTCCTGGCTTCTGTCTGGGACCACCCTAGCTATTGTGGCCATTTGGAGAGTGAACATAAATCTTCTTTTAAAAAAAAAGATTCAAAAATAGAAACTAACCTTCATACAATATATGTCACTGTTAATATTTTCTCTATTACCAGAATCAAGTCAGCGGGCCTGTGTTGGTATAAGTAAATGATAGATTTTGAAGATAGATCTATTTTAAGTAGATAATGTGCTAAATAGAAAGTTGGTATTATGTTAACTCAAATTCTGTACATTAGAAGAACCAAGCTTTAGATTGAATGCTATTCACACACACAGTTGTCCTGATTTCATGTATAATATTTTATGGTATTTATTTTCCAGTTTAATGAACATTATTCTGCAGGAAATCTAAATCCTGTTTCATCACAACAAGAAATTGGTAAGTGATTTGAAATTTACTGCATATGAAAGCATATCAGTTTTCCTCCTTAGTATTAGTTTATCTCAGATATTAAGAGTTCTGTTTATTCTTTAAAAATTATTGCTCTGTACTATTTATTGTTCATTTTTAAAAATTTAAGAAAATTTAGCTGCTTCTGTTACTTCTCAACCAAAACTTATTTTCCCAAAGATTTCTAATGATTTTCCAATTTATAAAACATTCAAGGCATTGTTCTTTTACCATCATACTCAGTCTCTGTGGCATTTGATATGATTGACTATTACCATCTTCTTTCTAGATATTTTGGATTTCCTTCTGTCTCTTTGGTGCTTTTTATTAGATTTTATTTCTTCTTTCATCTCTTCATTGATTAATTCAATAGCATAAATGTGTATATATATATATGTATATATATATAGTTTTATATCAGGTATTGCTTTTGGCTTTGGAGATAGAACAGTGAGTATAGTTCTCATTGGATGTACAGTCTAGTGGAAAAGACTGAAAATGAACAAATAGATTAATGTATAGTATGTTAGGTAGTGTACAAAACAGTTGTCATGGGTTTGAATTGACAGCCAGGATCACATGTTGCAATTTTTATTCTAATGTTAAATTTGCTTAACTTTGTAAGAAAGCACAGGATAATAGATAAGATAATGTCAGTAAAAAGCATCTCAGTCTCATCAAATACCCATTGACTATTAAGTTTTCTTTCACTACTTCATCACATGAAACATGCTGGGCTATTGTGGACAAGAGGCATGTAGGTCACCTTAACATATAAAAGTTGCAAATTCAGTTTTCTACCGCTCTTTTATACCATTCTGTTAATGAGGCCCAAGACCTATATGCTAACTTATAACTCTTCTACTTTAGGTGCAGTCTCTCACAGCAGGCTAGGCAGACAAAACATTCTACCTTTATTTTAATTCTGTATTTTCTAAGAAAACAGTGTGGTGAAAAGTCAGACTGCAAAGTGGTTCTTCAAAGTGGGCCTGAATCACTCCAGGATTGATGTTAATTCTTTACCTTCTGGTTGTGATGATAGTTTAACAAAATGTAAAGCAGAGTGATGGGAATAGGAAGTTCTTGGATTGGGAAAGCAGTTGCTGTATTACAAGGACATCAGGGAAGGCATCATTAAAAGCTAACATTTGCGTAGAGATCTGAAGGAGGTCCAGGTCCAAGCTTCTGGGGAAAAAAGTTCCATGCAGAGAGTGAAAAGATCTTGAGATGGGAACATGCTCAATATAGTTATTGAACAGCAGGTAAGTTGCTGTGATTGGAATGGAATTAGGAAGGAGAAAGTGGTAGGAAATTAAATCAGAGAAGTTGGACAGGGAATGATTCATGTGGGACCTATAGACCCTAAAGTTCTTGGGGTTCTGAATGAGTTGGGATGCCACTAGAGTTTTAAGTTAAGGAATTAAATGATGTGACAGGCTTTTAAAGGATTAAGCTGGCTGTTATATGAAGAGCAGACTATATGGAACAAGGATAATAGTAGGGGGATAGATTAGGAAGCTGTCAAAATAATACAAATGGGAATGACGACTAGGATGGTGACAGTAGAAATGGTAAAGATATCTGATTTTGGCTATAAAGCTAAAACTGAAAGAATTTGCTAAAGGATTGGATGTAAGGCTTGAGGGAAAGAAACAAAGATGGTGCCAAAGTTTTGACATAAAAAAATTGAGAACAATGTTGCAATTTATTAAAATATGAATGACTGTAAGAGAAGTTAATTTCAGGCTGGGAAGAACTTGCATTTTAGTTTTGAAAGAGGTATAATTTAAAAGCATATTTATTAGCTATTTATAGGAAAGTAAAGTAGAAAATTATATATATGTATATATATATATATAAATCTGGGTTGAACATAATAGAGACATAGATTGTGGAATATTTACAAATGATAAGTAATGCTATGAGACCAATATGAAGTTCCAGCTATAGATATCTACTAAATATCTAACACCTAAAATTTTAAATACACATTCTCTTTGCTATAGTCATCCATTTGACATGTATTCTCTTCAGTGCTTTCATAGTAATATAGATGCCGACCAAATTCATATCTCCTTGTTTGACTTCTTCTAAACTCTAGGGCCTTATTTCTGATAGTATAATTGAAATATCTTTGTATCTAAGAGTTCTTCTGACATTAAAAATGGATGATATATGAAATCAAACTTGTTCTCTGATGTCCCTAATGATGTCCCATTATTCTGGTTGCCAACATTCAGAATATCAGTGACAATTTTTTAAAAGATTTATTTATTTATTTGAAAGTCAGAGTTACACAGAGAGAGGAGAGGTAAAGAGAGAGAGAGAGAGAGAGAGAGAGGTCTCCCATCCGCTGGTTCCATTCCCCAAATGGCAGCAATGGCTGGAGCTGCGCCAATCTCAAGCCAGGAGCCGGGAGCTTCTTCTGGGTCTCCCATATGGGTACAGGGGCCCAAGGACTTGGGCCATCTTCTACTGCTTTCCCAGGCCACAGCAAAGAGCTGGATTGGAAGTGGAGCAGCCAGGACTCTAACCGGCACCCATATGGGATGCTGACACTTCAGGCCAGGGCGTTAACACACTGCGCCACGGCGCCGGCCCCATCAGTGATAGTTTTAACTTTCAGCTAGCCTTCACTATTTCATTATTTCAGCTATCCTTCACTATTTCAATATTTTTTCTGAAATATTAATTATTTTCCTTTTCTGTTTTTGTTAAAATTATTGTATCTTGAACTCTTTTTTTTTTTTTTAAGAAAAGATTTATTTATTTATTTGAGAGGAAGAGTTAGAAAGAGGAGACAGAGAGACAGGTCTTCCATCCTCTGGTTCATTCCCCAAATGACTACAACACCCAGAGTGGGGCCAGTCTGAAGCCAGGCACCAGGAGCTTATTCTGAGTCTCCCACATGGGTACAGGGGCCCAAGCACTTGAGCCATCCTCCACTGCTTTCCCAGGCCATTAACAGGGAACTAGACTGGAAATGGAGCAGCCAGGACTTGAACCAGTACCTGTATGGGATGCTGGTGCCACAGGCAGAGGCTTAACCTACTACAACACAGTTCCAGCCCCGTATTTCAAACTCTTTTTTTAAAATTTTATTTAAGTTATGCAAGTTTCATGCATTTCATGTATACAGATTTAGGAACATAGTGATACTTCCCATCTCCCTCCCGCCCATGCTTCTTCCTCCCTCTTCAATTCTCTCTCTTAATTTTACAAAGTCGATATTTTCAATTTAGTTAATGATTGTAAAGTTAACCCTACACTAAGTAAAAGAGTACAACAAATAGTACAAAAATAAAAAAACACTGTTCCTCAAAGGAAGAGACAAGGGCTGTAAACAATCATCAAATCTCAAAATGTCCTACATTACATTTTAGGTACTCTATTAGTTACCTCAGATCAGGGAAAACATATGATGGCTGCCTTTTTGGGACTGGCTTATTTCATTAAGCATAATGGTTTCCAGTTGCATCCGTTTTATTACAAAAGACAGGATTTTTTTAAATGCAGTGTAGTATTCCACAGTATATATATACCATCATTTCTTTATCCAGTCTTTAGTTAATGAACATCTGAGTTGATTCCATATCTTAGCTATTATGAATTGAACTGCAGTAAACATGGAGATACAGATAACTCTTTCATATGTTGATTTCATTTCCCTTGGGTAAATTCCCAGGAGTGGGGTGGCTCAGTCATATGATATATCTGTATTGAGATTTCTGAGATATCTCCATACTGTCTTCCACAGTGGCTGGACCAGTTTACATTCCCACCAAGTGGATTAGGATACCTTTTCTCCCACATCTCTGCCAGCATCTGTTGTTTGTTAATTTTTGTATGTGAGCCATAATAACTAGGATGAAGTGAAACCTCATTGTGGTTTTGATTTGCATTTCCCTGATGGCGAGTGATCCGACCATTTTTTTCAGGTGTCTTTTGGCCATTTGAATTTCCTCTCTTTGCCCATTTCTTAACTGGATTGTTTGTTTTGTTGTTGAATTTTTTGAGCTCTTTATTGATTCTGGACATATTTTAAACTCTTAATACCATTCACTTGGGCTATTGGTCTTTTCACTCTCACTTACCTCTAAATCCAGTTTAATTAATCATTCTGGGGCTGATCCTGTGGTGTAACAGGTAATGCTGTTGCCTGCAGTGCCAGCATCCCATATGGACACTGGTTCGAGTCCCGGGCTGCTCCACTTCTGATCCAGCTCTCTACTATGGCCTCGGAAAGCAGTAGAAGATGGCCCATGTCATTGGGCTCCTACACCCACATGGGAGACCCGGGAGAGGCTCCTGGCTCCTGGCTTTGGATCGACTCAGCTCTGGCTGTTGTAGCCATTTGGGAAGAGAACCTGTGGATAGAAGACCTTGCTCTCTCTCTCTTTGCCTCTGCCTCACCATAACTCTGCCTTTCAAATAAATAAATAAATGAATCTTTTTAAAAAAATTAATCATTCTTATGCATAATGTTGACAGTGTCACTGCTGTAATCAAAAACCTTCAATTGTTCTTATTGACTATCAAATTATTATCTTACTTTTCTAACCTAGTTCCAACATAGCTTTTAAGTCCTTTCTTTTAAAAGAATAATCTGTGCTTTAGTTAGACTGAAGAACTCAGTGTATCTCAGGTAGGCTTACATTTTCTTACCCACTTTCTTCTTAGACTCTCCAGCTTATATCTCTTTCTCTTTCAAGACCAAGTTCTTTCCTATAAAATTTATTTACTTCCTCAATTTTCCATTCCAAATATTTATTTCCCTAGCTTTTCTGAATATCTATTTTTTATATTTTTAAATATTCTACATTCTATGATTATTTATGAATATATGTAAAATATTATAGATCACATGTTCTTTGAGGGCATGGACTCTGTTTTATTTTAGATTTATTCATTTATTTGAAAGTCAGAGTTACACAAAGAGAGAGAAGGAGAGACAGAGAGAGAGAGAGAAAAGTCTTCCATCCACTGGTTCACTCCCCAAATGGCCGCAATGGCCAGAGCTGCACCGATCTGAAGCCAGGAGCCAGGAGCTTCTTCTGGGTCTCTCACACAGGTGCAGGGGCCCAAGGACGTGGGCCATCTTCTACTGCTTTCCCAGGCCATAGCAGAGAGCTGGATTGGAAGTGGAGCAGCCGGGACACAAACTGGCGCCCATATGGGATGCAGGCACTGCAGGCTATGGCTTTACCCACTATGCCACAGCGCTGGCCCCATGGCTGTTTGCTTTTGTTAAGTCTTGTGGATGGCTACTGAGGTCATTGTAAATGTAAAATGAGAGAGGGAGAGAAAAGGAACTTCAGCATCTCCATTTTACTGCTGTTTGACCCTGCTCTATTTAGGGTGAAATAAGTGGGATTATTTAGAAATATATGAAAATTTCAAAGTGGCATAAAGTAATTTCTTTTGCTTAATCTAATGTGATTTGATTAGTTCTCTGAGAAAAATATAGGTGCTTTAAAAGACTTTTTTTCAAATAAGTCATTCATTTACTATAGGTTTTTAATTGTTTAATAACAATTAATTAAAAATATCATTAAGATTTTGAAACATTATGTAATATATTTTAAAGATTTATTTATTTTATTTGAAATGCAGAGATACGAGAGAGAGAGAGAGAGAGAGAGAGAGATCGATCTTCCATCTACTGGTTTACTCCCCAGATGGCCACAACACCAGGGCTAGTCCAGGCCGTAGCCAGGAACCAGGAGCTTTTTCTGGGTTTCCCACATGGGTGCAGGGGCCAAAGTACTTGGGCCATCCTCTACTTTTCCAGGCACATTAGCAGGGAGCTGGATCAGAAATGGAGCACCCAGGACTTGAACTTGGCACCCATTTGGGATGCCGACACTGCAGATAGAAGCTTAACCTTCTGAGCCACAGCTCCAGCCCAAAAATATTTTATATTTATAGTTTTGGATAATATAATGAATGAAAAACAACATTTTTCCTTAATGTCAATTCTAAGAGTAATCACCTAAATAATTTTGTATGAAGAGTTAATTTTTAAAATTCCTTTTAAAACTGTGAAACTCTTAACTATTTTATCCATTTTGTTAACTATCCCATGTATAAGGGTACTTCAAAAGTTCATGTAAAAATGGGTAAGTTTAGAGGTAGACATTTGGCTCAACAGTTAAGACACTGCTTGAGATGCTTACATCCTACATCACCTATCTGAGTGCCTGGGCTCAAGTCACTGCTCCACTTCTGATCCAGTTTCCTACTAATGCACAACCTGGGAGGTAGCAGGTAGATAGCTCATCTACTTGGATCCTTGTCTCCCATGTGGGAGAGCCAGGTGGAGTCCTGGGCTCTTGGCTTCATCCTGGACCATCCTTGGCTGTCGCAGGCATTTGGTGAGTGAACCAGTAGAAGGAAGACCTCTCTTTCTCTGTCTCTCTCTCTCTCTCTGTCTTTCTCTTTCAGTTGTTCTGCCTTTCAAATAAACCAAACTATTTTGTTAATTTTGAAATCCATGCATAGGTTTTGTACAGCTTTTCCATGAACATTTTTTTTTTTTGGACAGGCAGAGTGGACAGTAGAGAGAGAGATAGAGAGAAAGGTCTTCCTTCTTGCCGTTGGTTCACCCTCTAATGGCTGCCGCGGTAGGCGCGCTGCAGCCGGCGCACCGCGCCGATCCAATGGCAGGAGCCAGGTGCTTCTCCTGGTCTCCCATGGGGTGCAGGGCCCAAGCATTTGGGCCATCCTCCACTGCACTCCCTGGCCACAGCAGAGAGCTGGCCTGGAAGAGGGGCAACCGGGAGAGGATCGGTGCCCCGACCGGGACTAGAACCAGGTGTGCCGGCGCCGCAAGGCGGAGGATTAACCTGTTGAGCCGTGGCGCCGGCCATCCATGAACATTTTGAAAATTCATTATACGCATGTATTTCAGAATTTTTGCACCAGAATAAATATCTTAATTTCCCATGAACTTTTAAAAGTACCGTTTTCATAGTTGAGTGAACGAGTTTGACTTAGGCAGACCTCAAATCCATTATTTTTTTCTCTCTATTCCGATTGCCATGATTTTAGGTAAGGTCAGTCTTTCATCATCTTTTTGCAGTACAATAGACATTTTTTTTTCCTTTTGGTTATTACCACTTTTAGACTTTCTACAGGTCCTTTATTGAGTGATCCTTATAAAGCAGTTCAAATCATATTGTATATCTGCTTGAAAAACTTTAATGATTTCGTATTATTTACTAAAATCCAAAATCTAAAGAGGAACATTCATTAAGTTTTCCAAGCTCCTTCTCTTTAATTCTCATTTATTACAGTTTATTTTTTCTCAGTGCTCTTGCCAAATTTGGAATGGCTTCTGTTGCTCTAATACTTCCTATGTGTGCCTAATTCTGTCTCTTATAGTCTGTTCATTTAAGGTCTTTAATGCATTTACTGCCTTGTACTAGTATACTAGTTTTTTATATACTTGAGTTCAGATTACTTGAAATGATTTGTTTGTTTTAACATTTCATAATTGTAAAGTCAATACCTTACACAGAAGAGGAATACAATTAAATATATGTTAAAGGAATAAATGATTCAATATTACTCTATTTATTGTATGTAATATATATTAAGTATATAAGTAAATATATATTCAGTAGATAGGTAAATTTTGTATTACATAAATAGCATGATATTGTAATATTTTTCTTCCCCAGGAAACTTATTTAGGAAGCCAGAAGTAGAAGATGCCTTTACATTTTCTTTTCCGTCCGACACTTCAACTCATACATTTGGAGCTAGGAAAGATGATTTTAATTTTCCATTTTCATTTGAACAGGATCAAAACTCAATACCTTCTTCTTCCTCTCAAAATACAGGACAGTTTACTTTTTTTTTGAACTAGTTAGTAATTTCTTGAGTTATTCTACTCTGAAGTCATCTAGGGCATAAATTTGTTATTGAAATATGAAGTCTATTTTCTTTTGTTAAAGCAATAATGAGTATGGTAGTTAATTATTTTATTGTGTTAATTTAAATAGTTAAGTATTGAACATTTTATTTGTGGCAACAGCTGATGATTAATTTTGATTTTGAAAGTCATATTTGGACAGAATTTTTGTTAATCTTAATAGAATTTGTTATTTTTTTCTATTATGTTTTATTATAAATATTAAACCTGCTTCGCTGTGGAACCCAAGTTTCATTATGAGAGTATTTCAGATGGTTTAATAAGAACAAGAATTCCTTCAGACCCACAGAGGACTTTTTAGTGGTAACTGCAGAATTAGTGCTGAGGTGTACTTTAACAACCAAACCATTCTCTTAAAATTACTGGATTTCACTTAAGCTGCACTGCGACAGGATAAAGAGTGATACTCTAATAATGATTTCAAAGAATTTATATTATCAATAGTGAATAAAGCCTGTGTTGTTTTCTTCTAATACAACAAATGGTAAAATTCTATTTTTTTCAGCTGTGCTAGTATCTTTAATGTAAGAAAATTGAATATGAAAGACTAATTTCTGAAAATTGAATTGTGAGTGATCCTGTTGGTGTCTTCTTTTGCTTAAACCTTTTTTGAAAAACATTCAAATTTTATTTCTTGAACAAAAAAATTCATTTTCATGTTTTATATTTGTCAGCTATCTTAAATGAAAACATTTAACATATGATAAAATTATGTAAACATATTGCCCAGTACCTTTGTAATTGTTTAAAACATTTAGTTGTATTGAGTTATCAAGTAATAAAGAATATGACTCTGAATTTTGATATGTGCTGACAGATTTTAAACCTCACTTCACTTTTTTTTCCTTCTCTCCCACATCTGGTCAAACTGATAAGAAAGTCTAGTTGCTCCTTTTGGTTCCAGCAGAAAGTTCAAACCATGTATGGGAACTGTCCCTCCCCCACCATGCCACCCCATCATAAAAACCCAAAGCTGCCTCCTTTTTCTGCTTTCTCAAGCCCTTTTTACCTAGCCTGGGATACACAGTGCGCTCCCCAGAAAGACTTGGTATGTGAGTAGAATATCTTTTTCACACCTTATCTGAGATATTTGCAGCATTATTAGCCTTTATATGTAAACCAAATTTCACCTGAGGACCAATACTGCCTCTTAAGAGGGCCTACAACATATCACAATTGTATAAAATTAAGTTTTTCCAAAGAAAACTTTAGACTCTGTTTTTTTTTTAAGATTTATTTTATTTATTTGAAAGTCAGAGTTACACACAGAGAGAAGGAGAGGCAGGCAGAGAGAGAGAGACAGAGAGAGAGAACTTCCATCTGTTGATTCACTCCCCAGTTGGCTGCAACGGAGCTGTGCCGGTACTAAGCCAGGAGCCAGGAGCAGAATTCTTCCTGGTCTCCCACACGGGTACAGGGGGCCAAGGATTTGGGCCATCTTCTACTGCTTTCCCAGGCCACAGCAAAGAACAGGATTGGAAGTGAAGCAGCTGGTACTTGAACCGGCGTCCATAGGGATGCTGGCATTGCAGGTGGTGGCTTTACCCTCTATGCCACAGTGCCAGCCCCAGACTCTGAAAAAAACTCAAATCTTCAATAACTGGTTGAAAGATGAAATTTTCAGATAAAAAGGTGTGTTTTCATAAAAGGTATTTATTGACTATGATTGAATTAATTGATATATTTTTAAAATTATTTATTTATTTATTTGAAAGTCAGTTACACAGAGAGAGAAGGAGAGGTAAAGAGAGAGAGAGATTGATTGATTGATTGATTTTCCATCCTCTGGTTCATTCCCCAATGGCTGCCAATGGATGGAGCAGGCTAATCCAAAGCCAGGAAGCAGGAGCTTCTTCCCCGTCTCCCACGCGGGGGCAGGAGCCCAAGGACTTGGGCCATCTTCCACTGCTTTCCCAGGCCATAGCAGAGAGCTGGATCGGAAGAGGAGCAGCTGGGACACAAACCAGCACCCATATAGGATGCAGGCACTGCAGGTGGAGGCTTAGTCCACTATGCCACAGAGCAGCCACAGTAGGATTTTTTTAAATGCTGTTGAACAACAGAAGTGAACTGAATTGGTGAAAGAGACAGGGAGAGAGTGAGGAGAATATCTGAGTAAAAGAAAAACACAATCACAGATTTACCATGTGAGTTTGAAATTAAAGAATAGTCCTGATTGGAATGGAGAATAATAGTAGGAAATTCAGTTTGATAGGTAGGTTGATAACTAGATAAAGACTAATTTATAAATGATCCTGGACTATTTCCATTTGATTTCTGAGGCCAATAAGTAGTTTATATCTTAAATTCCAGCATTGGAAGAGAAAAGGAATGAGTAAGGAAGATTAAACTAACAATACAGTCAGAGTTTGAAGAAATTAGGTAGACCAGTTAGGAGGTAATTCAATAGTCCAGGCGTGTGGTGGTTTGTTCTAGGTAACAACTGTCATGTAGTTTGATACTGCCAACACTTAAAGTTGGAAAATATGGTATTCAACCAAATAAAGTTATTTATTTTAAACAAGAGTTGTCTGGTTGGTCATCCAATTAGAGATATTGAATGTTTTCTAATACAAATTGCAAAAATAACTGTAATCAAATATCCTTCTAAAGATAATTTTTAAAGATACGTATTCTAAAGTCAGCTATCATCTTCGGGACAAGAATTTGTCCCTACCTCATTTAATAAGATTTCAGAAATATGGGGTCCAGTCCTAGAGCCTTCTGTTACATTAAGAAGAAAAATCAATATTATACATCTAATTATGTTTATAAAAATAAACCTATTTTAATATGGCTTGACTAAATTGTTCTCTACAGTTAGGAAAGGTATTCAAAGAATATAAGAGTAATACTCCAAAATCCATGTGGTTTTCATGTATTCTTAAAGTTTATGTCTAAGACAACAGCTCCTCAGTGGGCAAAACTATATATACTAATCTGTATATACACGTGACTGCCTATCCAATTATCTAAAACAAAATGAAACATGAGTTTATATCACTAACTCCAGCACCATGAGGCTCATTCTACCATTCCCTTTTTGTTCATTTGTAACTACTTTATCTGACAGTAAGAAACCTGGCTATTATTATCTACACTATGTAAATACTTTCTTATTCAATCCTAGTGTACGTTAAAGCCATTTCAGAATTGCTACCCAAGGCCTATGAGAGACAAATTTATCTACCAGGGTATATTTGTTTCCTGTGGCTGCTGTAGCAAATTACTACAACCTTTTGGACTGAAACAACAGAAATTTATTCTCACAATTCTAGGGAAAAGAAGTCCAAAATTGGTTGTACTGGACTGAAACAAGTTGTCAGGAAGGCCCGGCTTTCCAAGGCTCTCATGGAGAATCTGTTCCTTGCCGCTTTGAGCCTCTAATGACAGCTGGCATTTCTTGGTTTGTGGAAACATTACTTCAGTTTCCAAAGCCAGTGTGTTACTTAGAGTTCTCTGGAGAAATAGAATCTACAGCATGTATCTATACTTTGTGTATTATCTAAGATCTGTTATGTCTAGGCATCCATCTATATGGATTTATTTTAAGGAACTGTCAGGATTGTGGAGCTGGCAAGTCTGAAATCTAGGACAAGCTGATAGGCTGAAAACTCAGGTAAAAATTAATTCTACTTTCAAGTCCAAAATCCATAGGACAAGCAGCCTGGAAACTCTGGCCAGGTTTCTGTGTTGCAGTATTAAGATTGAATTTCCTCTTCTGTACATTTCTGTCTTTGCTCATAAGGCCGTCAGCTCAGTAAATGAGGCTCAACCACATTATGGAGGGTAATTTACTTTACACAAAGTCTTCTAATTTAAATGTTGATAGAGCTAAAAAATAACTTCATAGGAACATCTAGAATGGTATTTGACCAAACAACTGGGAAGCATATCAAGTTGACATAAAATTAACCATCATTGCCAGCCTCTTAATACTGCTTTTGATGTATTCCACAAGTTTTGGTATGTTGAGTTTTCATTTTCATTTATTTCAAGAAAGTCTTTTATTTCCTTTTTAATTTCTTCAGTGACCCATTGATCATTCAATAGCATGTTGTTTGATTTCCAAGTATTTATGAATATTCTATGTTCTTCTTGTTGGTTCCTAGTTTTATTTCTTTATGAGAAAATACATGATATGATTTCAAAATTTTAAAATTTGCTGAAGCTTGATTTGTGGCCTAATATGTTTGGGTCTAGCCTAGAAAAAGTTCCATGTGCTGATGAGGAGAAGGTTCATTCTGTAGCCACTGGGTGAAATGTCCTATAGTGTCTGCTAGGTCCATTGGCTTAAAGTATATTTCAACTCCAATGTATCTTTATTTCAATTCCGATGTATCTTTATTGAGTCTCTGATCTGCCCACTGATGTGAATGGAGTGTTGAAGTCACCCACTATTATATTGGAGTCTATCTCTCCCTTTAGGTCTAATAGTATTTGCTGTATATATCTGGATGGTCTTGTGTTGGGTGCATATATGTTTATATTGTTAAATCTTCTTGATGAATAGAATGTTTTATCAAAATATAATGTCCTTCCTTATCTCTTTTTACAGTTCTTGATTTAAAGTCTGTTTTGTTTGTTATCAGGACAGCTATGCCGGCTTGCTTTTGGTTTCCATTTGCCTGTTACGTCTTTTTCCAACCCTTCGCTTTCAGTCTGTGTATCTTTGTTTGTGAAGTGAGTTTCTTGTAGGCAGCATATGAGGGGGTGGGGGATAGTTTTTTATCCCTTCAGCCAACCTAAGTCTTTTGGTTGGTGAATTTAATCTGTTTGCATTCAATGTTAGTGTTGATAGATAAGAACTAAGATCTGTAATTTTGTTGATTGGATAATGATTCTACCTGCTCTGTCAATGAATGTGCTGGTGACATGTGTTTCATGTTTACTTCTTTTTTTTTGTTGTTGTTTTTTTGTTTTTGTTTTTGTTTTTTTTTGACAGGCAGAGTGGACAGTGAGAGAGAGACAGAGAGAAAGGTCTTCCTTTTTGCCATTGGTTCACCCTCCAATGGCCGCCGCGGTAGGCGCGCTGCAGCCGGCACACCGTGCCGATCCGATGGCAGGAGCCAGGTGCTTCTCCTGGTCTCCCATGAGGTGCAGGGCCCAAGCACTTGGGCCATCCTCCACTGCCTTCCCGGGCCACAGCAGAGAGCTGGCCTGGAAGAGGGGCAACCGGGACAGAATCCGGTGCCCCGACCGGGACTAGAACCCGGTGTGCCGGCGCCGCAAGGCGGAGGATTAGCCTAGTGAGCCGCGGCGCCAGCCACCATGTTTACTTCTAATGCAGGACAACTTCAGAAGAATTTCTTGTAAGGCTGGTCTGGTAATGGTGAATTCTTTCAGTTTTTGCTTATCTGGAAAAATACTTTCTCCTTCACTTTTAAGGGATAAGTTCACTGGATATAAGATCCTTAGTTGGAAGTTTTTTCTTTTAAGACCTTGAATGTATCACCCCATTCTCTTCTGGACTGTAGAGTTTCCACTGAGAAGTCTGATGTTAATTTAATTGATTTCCCTTTATATATAATTTGACGCTTTTCTGTTATTTTCTTTAGGATTCTCTCCTTGTCTTTAACTCTTGACAATTTGATAACAATATGCCTTGTGAGAGTACCTTTTTTGGTTGAGTCTGCTTGAGGTTCTTTGAGCTTCTTGTATCTGGAAGTCCATGTCTCTTTCAAGACCTGGGAAATTTTCAATTATTACTTCATTTAGCAGTTTCTCAATGACTTTTTTTCTTTTCTTCTCCTCAGGAATACCTAAAATATGAATATTTGGCCATTTAATTGTATCCCATATTTTATGTAGACTTTTCTTCATTCTTTTCATCTTTTTTCTCTTTGTTTTGCCTGATTGGGTTATTTCAAAGTTCTTGCCCTCGAGGTCAGAAATTCTTTCTTCCACTTGGTCTATTCTGCTGTTAAAGCTCTCATATTTTTTATTTCACTGATTGAACATTTCATCTCTAAAATTTCTATTTGGTTCTACTTAATTAGTTCTGTCTCCTTAGTAACATTTTCATTCATGTCACTCATTGATAACCTCATTTCTTTAATCAATAATATTCTCTCCTTACATCTTGTTCAGTTTCCTTACAGTCATTTCATAGATTTCCTTCAGTTCATAAAGGAAATAAATATTGTGTTCTTTTGGAGGCATCATGCTACCTTGCTTCTTCATGTCTTCTGGATCCCTATGTTGATGTCTGCCCATCTCGTGTACTTATCCCCTTCTCTCCTTTTTTTTTTTTAACTTTTATTTAATAAATATAAATTTCCAAAGTACAGCTTTTGGATTACAGTGGCTCCCCCCCCCCCATAACTTCCCTCCCACCTGCAACCCTCCCATCTCCCACTCCCTCTCCCATCCCTTTCACATCAAGATTCATTTTCACTGGTGCCATGGCTCAATAGGCTAATCCTCCGCCTGTGGCGCTGGCACCCCAGATTCTAGTCCGGGTTGGAGCGCCGGATCCTGTCCCTGTTGCTCCTCTTCCAGGCAAGCTCTCTGCTGTGGCCCGGGAGTGCAGTGGAGGATGGCCCAAGTGCTTGGGCCCTGCACCCGCATGGGAGACCAGGAGAAGCACCTGGCTCCTGGCTTCGGATCAGCGTGGTGCGCCAGCTGCAGCAGCCACTGGGGGGTGAACCAATTGAAAAGGAAGACCTTGCTCTCTGTCTCTCTCTCTCACTGTCCACTCTGCCTGTCAAAAAAAAAAAAAAAAGATTCGTTTTCAATCATCTTTATATACAGAAGATTTAGTATATATTAAGTAAAGATTTCAACAGTTTGCACCCACACAGAGACACAAAGTGTAAAGTACTGTTTGATTACTAGTTATACCATTGATTCACATAGTACAACACATTAAGGACAGAGATCCCACATGGGGAGTAAGTGCACAGTGACTTCTGTTGTTGATTTAACAATTGACACTCTTGTTTATGATGTCAGTAATCACCCTAGGCTCTTGTCATGAGTTGCCAAGGCTATGGAAGCCTTTTGAGTTTGCCAACTCTGATCTTATTTAGACAAGGTCATAGTCAAAGTGGAAGTTCTCTCCTCCCTTCAGAGGCCTTCTTTGATGGCCCGTTCTTTCCACTGGGATCTCACAGAGATCTTTAATTTAGGGTTTTGTTTTGTTTTGTTTTGTTTTTAATTTTTTTTTTTACCACAGTGTCTTGGCTTTCCATGCCTGAAATACTTTCATGGGGTTTTTAGCCGGATCCAAATGCCTTAAGGGCTGATTCTGAGGCCAGAGTGCTGTTTAGGACATCTGCCATTCTATGAGTCTGCTGTGTATCCCACTTCCCATGTTGGATCGTTCTTTCCTTTTTAATTATATCAGTTAGTATTAGTGTTATGCCCAGATTGCTAGATCCCTGCAGAGACCCCCAGAGAGTTGATCACACCGAAATGCAAAAGCAAGTTTTATTCAGGAGTACAAGCTGTGACAGGGACCCCATCCAACCAACCAGCGCAGTGGAAGAAGTAGGGAGGTCCCAGTCTTAGGGAAAATTTTAAAGGAAAAAACCACAGGGTTACATCAGCAGGGGCTTACAGTATGGGGGCTTTTGGTGATTGGACGGGGCTGTTTCAGGTTGCTCTTAGTCAAACGGGGTGGTCTCCAATTGGCTTGGGTTCAAGAAGTTACTTTATTTAGCAATCTCTACTGAGCTGTCCTTGGTCTACTGAGCTAGCTTTTCTTTGTAAGCTTTGATATCTCCAGAATGCCTGAATGCCTGCTTTTTTTATTTATTTATTTATTTTATTTATTTTTTTTTTTTGACAGGCAGAGTGGATAGTGAGAGAGAGAGACAGAGAGAAAGGTCTTCCTTTTTGCCGTTGGTTCACTCTCCAATGGCCGCTGCGGCCGGCGCATCACACTGATCCAAAGCCAGGAGCCAGGTGTTTATCCTGGTCTCCTATGGGGTGCAGGGCCCAAGCACCTGGGCCATCCTCCACTGCACTCCCTGGCCACAGCAGAGAGCTGGCCTGGAAGAGGGGCAACCGGGATAGAACCCGGTGCCCCGACTGGGACTAGAACCCCGTGTGCCAGCGCCGCAAGGCAGAGGATTAGCCTGTTAAGCCACGGTGCCACTGAATGCCTGCTTTTACAAGGACTTGGGTCTGCTACCGGAAACAGAGGCTGCTTTTTTTATTGTTTTAAAATGGAGTCACTTTGGCTCTTCATTAGTAGACACTAGTCTTGTTTATGTGATCCCTTTAACTCTTAATCCTACCATTATGATCAATTATGAACTGAAACTGATCACTTTGACTAGTGAGATGGCGTTGGTACATGCCACCTTGAAGGGATTGAATTGGAATCCCCAGGCTTCTAACTCTACTGTTTGGGGCAAGTCCAATTGAGCATGTACCAAACTGTATATCTCCTCCCTCTTTTATTCCCACTCTTATATACCTTCTCTTTATGGAGTACATTTTATTGGAAGAGTTTATGGTTTACCCGGAACAGAGTATCACTTGGCTTGTTGCTTTGGCTTTGGTTCTAAATGAGCCCAGGCATTGTAGTTTCTGAGTGGTTTGTTTTGTCTTAATCAGTGTCAGCTGTGTCTGTAAGTGACACAATGAACTACTCTGCTGCAGTTTATAGGGATAGGAGTGTGGCTTTGAGATGAATAAGGGTTTCCTTGGGTGTGTCTCTTTTGCCCACAGAGTCCGATGTCAGTCGCTCTGGTGAATGTGATAGCAAGGGCCTTGTTCTTGGTGCTGAGGGAGACACGGGTGGATGCCCCCTTGTCCTACTGGCAAGCCTGAGTGATTCTGGTGCTTGTGGAACCAACTTCTGTGGCCCTAGGACTGTGTGATACAGATGGACCATTCCTCAGGTCCTGCTAGGAAGTTCAACTAGTGCTGTGGCTTGTAATACCAACAGCCCTAGTCTGAGGGCTACAGGATGTTAACTGGACCCTATTCCAGTCCTACAGGGTGACTACTAGGTATACAGGAGATTTTACTCTGGAGGATATGAGTCCAGAGAGATGGAATGTAAGTAGGTTCTTCTTTATGTCCATCAAGTAGACTCCTGTGGCACTGAGCAATTTAGAATGAATTGTTACAGCCATGGTTTTTCAGAGTGTAGTGGAGTCATTACCCAGAGCTCCCAGGGTGGGAGTGGAATGTTTTATGAGCTGCTCTTGGTGTTAGGCCCTAGGCAGCTTACATGAATCCCCCAGCTCATGTAGAGTGGGTGAGCGTAGCTCTGGGGCTAATGTCCAAAAACTCCCACGGTCTCAGGATTCAGAGGATCTGTCCTTTGTCCCGCACGCTGCCCCTGACTTTGACTGTGATGCTGGTAGAACAGAGGCTCTCTGCATGGCTTTTTGGGGCTGAGTATGGTGCTCTGTGCAGGAGGAGAGGAAAGGAAGGAGCGTCCCTGCTCAAGCCTGGCAGTTGCTCAGATCCCAGTCAGCTCCCAGGCTGAAGTAAAAGTCTGGGTGCCTGGAGTTTTGTCTCAGCTAAAACTGAGCGGTGCTGCGTGCAGCAGTCCCTTCCTACTTTAGGGAGGTTGCAGTGGTCTCTCTCCTCTCCTGTTGTCCTACAGAGTCTTCGTTGTTTTGTTTTGTATTTTTTTTTTCACTTTGCTGAAAATTTCTGTCAGACCACTGGAAATATCCTTACTTTGTTCTTTTCCTATCTCAGAGCAGCTGAAGTTGGTGTGACTGTACCCTATTCAGCCATCTTGGCTACCCCAATACATTTTCTTGTTGTTGTTCATTTTTATAGCTGTGATGTAGCCTTGTATAGAGACTTTTTTTAAACCCAGAACCCTTTTATTTAAGGTATAAAAACTTCATGCATTTCATAAATACAAATTTAGGCACATAGTGATTCTTCCCGTCCTCCCCTCTATTCCACCTGCACTCCCACCCTTCTTCCTCTTCCCTCTCATTCCCATTCTTATTTTTTACTAAGATCTATTTTCAGTTGACTTTATACACATAAGATCAATCCCACATTAAGTAAAGAGTTCAACAAATAGTGTGGGGAAAAAAAAAACTGTTCCTCAACAGTCAAGACAAGAGCTGTTCAAAATCATCACATCTCAAGGTTAAATTCACGTCTAAGATTACCTTTTAGGTACTCTATTAGTTATCACAAATCAGGGAGAATATATTATATTTGTCTTTTTGGGACTGGCTTATTTCACTAAGTATAGCGATTTCCAGTTGCATCCATTTTGTTGCAAATGACAGGATTTCTTTTTTTTTTTTTTAACCACTGGGTGGTATGCCATGGTGTACTTATCCTGTAAGCTCTTTATCCAGTCTTCAGTTAATGGATCTGGGTTGATTCTATATCTTAGCTGTTGTGAATTGAGCTACACTGAAGAAGATCCTGGCTCCTGGCTTTGGATGAGCCCAGCTGTGGCCCTTATGTCCCTTTGGGGAGTGAACCAGCAGATGGAAGATCTCTGTCTGTCTGCCTATGCCTCTCTGTAACTGTCTTTCAAATAAATAAATAAATATTTTTAAAAACATATGTATTTTAAGTTTTTTCAACTTTACTAAAGTAACATTGACAAAAATTATATTTTATGTGTACAACATAATTTTTAAAGATTTATTTATTTGAAAATTAGAGCATCAGAGAGGGAATAGAAAGAAAGAGAAGAGGGAGATAGAGATCTTCCACCTGCTGGTTTACTCCCCAGATGACTGCAATAACCAGGAAGTTCTTACATGCCACAAGATGTATGAACCTGTAGGAAATCATGCTAAATGAAATGTCACAAAAAGATAAATACATACTATATGATATGAGGTATTTACAGTAGTTAAAATCAGAGGCATAAAGTAAAATGATATTGCCAGACACTGGGGAATTATTGCTTTATAGGTGTAGGGTTTCGGTTTTACAAAATGAAGAGTTATTATGGAGAATGATGGTGGTGATGGTTGTATAACATTATAGATGTATTTAGTATCACCAAACTGTACACTTAAAATGCAGTAATCCCCCCTGATTTTGTAGAGGGTATATTCCTAGCCCTAGTGTATGTCTGAAATTATGGGTCATACCAAATCATATATATGTACTATGTTTTTTTCTTATACACATACATAATAATAATTTACTTTATAAATTAGGCACAGTATGAGGTTAACAAAGTTAATTGGTAATAAAACAGGAATATTGTAACAATACACAATGAGAAAAGTGATGTGAGTATAGTCTTTCTAAGATGGCTAATAAGTGATCAATGGGAAGGTAATGTCTACAGCATGGATATCCTGGACAAAAAAATAATTCATGACCTAGGTAGGCAGAGCAGGACTTCCATAAGTTACCCAGAAGAGGAGTGGGGTAGGGAGCACATAGCCTCAGGCTTATATGTTGTTTCTGAAGTTTTTCATGTAATATTTTTGGATTGAATTAACCATGAGTAACTGAAAATGTGGAAAGTAAAACCACAGATAAGTGGGGATTACTGTGGTTAAGATGGTAAATTTTTATTTTATGTATATTTTACCACAGTAGAAAAAATTGATTTAACCAGTGGGTGAGAGCTCTCTGTTTATGTCTCCCTGTCTTTCAGATAAAATGAATAAATAAATAATTATTTTATCTTATTAAATAATTTTATTTATTTGTTTATTTATTTATTTATTTAAAATGCAGAATTACAGAGCAGGAGATAAAGAGAGTGATCTTCCATCCTCTGGCTTACTCTCCAAATGGCCACAATAGCCAAGGTTGGGGCAGGCTAGAGCCAGGAGCCTTATCCAGGTCTCCCACATGGGTGTCAAGGGCCCAAGCACTTGGGTCATCCTTCTCTGTTTTCCCAGGCACATCAGCAGGGAGCTGGATCAGAAGTGGAACAGCCAGCACTTGAAGCAGCACCCATATGGGATGCTGGCACAGCAAGCAGCAGCTTAACTGCTGCACCACAGCTCCGGCCTCCAATAAATAAATATTTAAAAAATAACAAAAAGTTGCAAATATTAATTTCTAGTAAGAACATTATTCTATGTAAGCAAAATACCATTATCACACTTAACAATTCTAATGCTGATATAAGAATATTATTTAATATGTAGTTTATATTGGAAAAATTAAAAGTAAGCATCAAAAGAGTAACATTGCACAGAATAAACTGTTAACATTTTGGTATTTCATTGCAATGTATGTATATATTTACATAGTTGAACACAAATTGTATGTAGTAGTGCTTCAGTTTTTTGATTTTTTTCAACCAGCAGAGTATAATACAGATTCTAAGATGGCATTAAACATGCTTTATAAAAATAAAAAGTGATGTGTCTAGAAGCAGAACTGCTGAGCTGCAAACAACCTGGGTGTGAGTCAGAGAATATTAGGACAAGCCTGTCCACCAGGAATATAGATTTGATTGCATGTGACTTGTGTCAACTTTGGAGAAATCAAGAGCAAAATGTAAAGCAAGGCAAAGGAAATGCTTTTAAATGAGCCATTCAGCCTCTAAGGCAAGTTACACGGCAGCACTTGAAATTCAAAGGGAAAGCATCAACATGCCAGGTTTAACCATCTTTAAATCACACATCACTTATTCACTCATTCCTTCACAAGATCAGAAGTTTTATTTCTAAAATTTTAATAACAGCAATTATTAGCACTATCTGGGCATTTAGCAGTTACAGAAGCTCTACTCAGTTACCTCTTCGGGCCCCTGAAATTCTAATACTCATTCAGAGGCCACAAAATATTAATCTTTATATTTTCCATTCACCAAAAAGGATTTAAAAACTGAATCAGCATGGTAGGAGATAGCTTTCTACTTTTATAATGTAAATCTGTACATTCCAATCTGCTCTAAACAGTAGCATTTATGTCTTGTTTTCCTACTACACTTTAGTGCATTAATGCTATAATACACAAATAGAGAGGTTTCATTCCTTGGGCTTTAAAGTTAATATAAATATCACAGTTGAAAATCTAATAGAACACTGAAAAAAAGTAAAGCCAGTTAAATGGTGAATTGCCTTAATACCTACATTGAGTCAATCTTTTAATTATAACCAAGACAAGTGATTTCTGGTGGTATGGTTCAGAACTGTTAAGAAAGCCGGTCCTGGGGCCAGCGCTGTGGCACAGCTGGTTAAAGCCCCTGCCTGAAGTACTGGCATCCCATACCGGTGCCAGTTCAAGTCCCAGCTGCTCCACTTCCCATCCAGCCCTCTGCTGTGGCTGTGGCCTGGGAGGGTGATGGAGGGTGGCCAGAGTCCTTGGGCCCCTGCACTCATGTGGGAGACCCAGAAGAAGCTCTTGGCTCCTGACTTCAGATTGGCGCAGCTCCGGCCATTGCAGCCAATTGGGGAGTGAACCAGCGGATGGAAGACCTCTCTGTCTCTACCTCTCTCTGTAACTCTTTCAAATAAATAAGTAAATCTTTAAAAAAAAAAAAAAAAGAAAGAAAGAAAGAAAGCCAGTCCTGTTTAAATAAACATCCTTAAGTCTCAGAGTTCAAAAAGCTGCCTGTATTTCACTGGCAAATATTTCCAGCGAGATGGTAGAATAGGAGCTTCCAGTGCCTGCCCCTTGTGGAATCATCAATTTGAACAACTGTCCACATGAGAAAACAGCTGCACAGGAGTTCAAGGATCCAGATGAGCGAATGCAGCACCTGAATGGGGCACAGAAATAAGAAAAGAGGCACTGAAGGGGGCAGAACAACAGTCTCCCCTCACCCAAGCCTCAGCTCTGTAGCACAGACATCTCTGCACAGAAGGAGGGTGAGGCCTTAGCTTTGCTACAGCGAAGCACCAGGCCCACCTCAGTCAATCCTGGTGCCACGATTGCCGGGCAGCTCCAGCTCCAGGCCTACCCCAGCACCAGGCTAACATAACCTCAGGTTCCAGGCTAGCTAGGCCTGCCCCAGGATGGCTGTTAGAAAAAGACAAAAGATTTATTTGAAAGACTGAGTTACAGAAAGAGAAACACACATAGAGAGATATCTTCCATCCACTGATTCACTCCCCAAATGGTCACAATGTCTAGAGCTGGGCCAAATCAAAGCCAGAGCCAGGAGCTTCATCTGGATCTCCTACAATGGTACAAGAACTTGGGCCATCCTCTGCAACTTTTCCAGGCACATTAGCAGGGAGCTGGATCAGAAGTGGAGCAGCTGTAAACTTGAACCAGTGCCCATATGGGATGCAGGCTTGTAGGTGGTGGCTTAACCTGTTGCACCACAGCACCAGCCCCATATGGAATTTTTTTTTAAGATTTATTTATTTTGCTTGAAAGTCAGAGTTATACAGAGAGAGAAGGAGAGGCAGAGAGAGAGAGGTCTTCCATCTGCTGGTTCACTCCCCAAATGGCTGCAAAGGCTGGAGCTGTGCAGAAACGAAGCCAGGGGCTAGGAGCCTGTTCCAGGTCTCCCACACAGGTGCAGGGGCCCAAGGACTTGGGCCATCTCCTACTGCTGTCGCAGGCCACAGCAGAGAGCTGGATAGGAAGTGGAGCAGCTGGGTCTCGAACTGGCGCCCATATGGGATGCCGGCACTGCAGGCTGGGTTTTAACCCACTGCACCACAGCACCAGCCCTGCCCCATATGGAATTTTTAAAAAATTTTTTGGATTCTTCATTAGTGGTGTATAGAAATGAAACTTACTTTTGTATGTTGACTTTGCATCCTGCTGCTTTGCTAAAGTTATTTATTAGTCCTAGCAGAATATTTTTGTGTGTAGAACTTTTAGGATTTTCTGTGTATAAAATCATATCATATGCAAACATATAATTTTACTGCTTCCTTTCCAATTTGGAGGCCTTTTCTTCTTTTTTGTTTTCTCCCCAATTGCTCTGGCTAGAACTTCCAGTATTGTGTTGAACAAAAGTAAGAAAAACAAGAATCCTTGCCTTCTTCCTAATGTTGGAGGAAAGCTATCAGTCTTTTCACCTTTGGCTATGATGTTCCCTATAGACTTCTCTTATATTCTTTTTATTACGTTGAGGTACTTTTGTTCTATTCTTAGTTTGCTGTTTGTTAAATCATGAAATGGTATTGAATTTTGTCTAAAACTTTTTCTGCATTGAGATGATCGTGTGATTTTTGTCTTTCAATCTGTGTGGTTTGTTTCATCAGTCATAGGTTGAGCCATCCTTGCATTCCAAGAATGAGTCCTATTTGGTCATGGAGTATAATCTTTTTAATATGGCACTGAATTTGTTTGCTAGTATTTCATTTACACTTTTGCATCAGTGTTCATAAGGGATATTGGTCTTTAGTTTTCTTTTCTTGCAATGTCTTTGGCTTTATTGCCAAGGTAATGCTTACCTCACTAAGTTAAACTCGGGAGTTTTCCCTTCTCTTCACCCTTTTGGACAAGTTTTAGAAAGACAGGTGTTCTTTAAATGCTTGGTATGACTCACTTGTAAAGTCGTCAGGTCTGAGGCTCTTATTTGTGAGGAGATTTTTGATTGCTGATTCAATCTCTGTACTAGTTACAAGTCTTCAGATTTTCTGTTTCTTCATGATTTAATGTTGATAGGTTTTGTGTTTCTAGAAATTTGTCCCTTTCATCTAGGTTACATGATTTGTTGGTGTATAGTTTTTCATAATGCTGTATTTTAATGTTTTTACTTCTGTAGAATTAATACTAATGCTTCCACTTCCATCTGTGATGTTAGTAATTCAGGACTTCTGTCTCTTTTTCTTAGTTTATCTAGCTACAGTTTGTCAATTTGAACCAATTTCTGATTTAAATGACTTTCTAAAATGTTTTCCTCTTCTCCATTTCATGTATATATGCTCTAATATTTAACATTTCCTTCTTTATAGTAGCTTTGGGTTCTGTTTCTTTTTCTAGTTACCTAAGTTGTAAATTAGATTATTGATCTAAGATCTTCCTTGTTTTCTTTTATCAACATAGCCTGTTTATACACATTTATGGGGTACAGGATAATTTGATGCATCTATGCAATATGTAATAATCAAATTAGCATAATTCAAATTTTTATCTTCTCAAACATTAATCATTTAATTGGGAACCTTCATACTCTTGTAATTATTTTGAAGTATTTAACAGATTATTGTAGACCATAGTTGCCCTTCTAGGCTATAGAACATCAGAATATTGTGCATTTTTTAAAAAGAACTTATTTATTTGAGAAGCTGAAAGATAGGCAAACAGATACAGGGAATCCCCATATACTAGTTCACTCCACCAGATGCCTGCAATGGCCCATACTAGACTTGGTTAAAGTTGGGAGCTGGGAACATATTCCAGGACTTCCAGATAAATGTCAAGAACCCAATTACTTGAGCCATCACTGTTTCCTCTGAGGGTCTACATTAGCTGGAAGCTGGAGTCAGGAGCTGGAGAGAGGTATTGAACTCAGGTACTCTGATGTGGAATGCAGGCATCTTAACCAGCATCTTAATCTTAAGTTTTTTTTATTGGAAAGGCAGTTACAAAGAGAGAGGGGGAAAGACAGAAAGAGATTTTCCATCCTCTGGTTCATTCCCTGCAGATGGCTGCAACGGCCAAAGCTGCGCTGGTCCGAAGCCAGGCCGATCCAAAGCCAAGAGCCAAGAGCTTCTTCTGGGTCTCCCACGTGGATGCAGGGGACCAAACACTTGAATCTTTTGCTGCTTTCTCAGGCACATTACAAAGGATCAGACATGGAACAGTCAAACTCGAACCCAGAGCCCATATGGGATGCCCAGAACCCATATGGGATGCCAAGGCTGCAGAAGTGGCTTAACCTGCTGCACCACCATGCCGACCTCTACCCCATGTTTTTTAATGCAAGCATCTTTACCTATAAATTTTCTCCTCATACTGGGGCTAGCATTTTGGCATAGAGAATTAAGCTACCACTTACAATGCCAGCATCCAATTTGGGTGCCAGTTTGAGTCCTGACTGCTCTACTTCTTGCTGATCCAGCTCTCTGCTAATGGCCTGGGAATGCAGTAGAAGATGGCCTAAGTGCTTGGGCCCCTGCACCCATGTGGGAGACCCAGGTGAAATTCCTGGCTCCTGGTTTCAGCCTGGTCCAATCTTGGCTGTTGTGGCCATTTGGTGAGTGAACCAGCTGATGAAAGATCTCTCTCTCTCTCCCTCTCTCCCTCTCTCCCTTTCTCTCTCTCTCTCTCTGTAACTCTGCCTTTCAAATAAGTATATAAATCATTTTTAAAGATTTATTTATTTATTTGAAAGTCAGAGTTACACAGAGAAAGGAGAGGCAGAGAGAGAGAGGTCTTCCATCCGATGGTTCACTCCCCAATTGGCCACAACAGCTGGAGCTGCACTGATCCGAAGCCAGGAGCCAGGAGCTTCTTCTGGGATTCCCTTGCAAGGACTTGGGCCATCTTCTGCTGCTTTCCCAGGCCATAGCAGAGAGCTGGATTGGAAGTGTAACAGCCGAGTCTCGAACCTGTGCCCATATGCAATGCAGGTGCTTCAGGCCAGGACATTAACCCACTGCACTACAGTGCTGACCCCTAAATAAGTATATAAATCTTAAAAAAAAAACTGTTGAGATTTAATTTGTAAACTAATATGTGGTCTTTCTGAGAAAACGTCTCGTGTACTTGAGAAGAATGGGTATGCTATTGTTATTGTACATGTTTTGTATAGGTCTGTTGTATCTAGTTGGTTTGTTCTGTTATTTAAGTCCTCAATTTCCTTCCTTATTTTCTGTCTTGTTCTAGCCATTATTAAGAGTGAAGTATTGGCCGGCGCTGCGGCTCACTAGGCTAATCTTCTGCCTGCGGCGCCGGCACACCGGGTTCTAGTCCCAGTCAGGGCCCTGGATTCTGTCCCAGTTGCTCCTCTTCCAGTCCAGCTCTCTGCTATGGCCCGGGAAGGCAGTGGAGGATGGCCCAAGTCCTTGGGCCCTGTACCCGCATGGGAGACCAGGAGAAGCACCTGGCTCCTGGCTTCAGATCAGCGTGGTGTGCCGGCTGCAGTGGCCATTGGGGGATGAACCAACGGAAAAGGAAGACCTTTCTCTGTCTCTCTCTCTCACTGTCCACTCTGCCTGTCAAAAAAAAAAAAAAAAAAAGAGTGAAGTATTGAGTCTCTGTGAATAGAACTCTGTGATTCTTCCTTTAGTTCTGTCATTTTTGCTGCATTTTTTATGGTTTGAATTTAGAGGTATAAATGGTTATTATTGGTATATCTTATTGCTATATTGAACCTTTAATTAATAAAATAATATATTATTATATGATGTCCTTTGTCTCTTGTAATCTTTTTATTTTTTTAAAAAAGATTTATTTATTTTACTTGAAAGTCACAGTCACACAGAGAGGGGAGAGGCAGAGAGAGAGACAGAGAGAGAGAGATGTCTTCCATCCGATGGCTCACTCCCAGATGGCTGCAATAGCCGGAGCTAAGCCAATCCGAAGCCAGGAGCCAGGAGTTCTTCTGGGTCTCCCACATGGATGCAGGGGCCCAAGGACTTGGACCATCTTCTACTACACTCCCAGGCCATAGCAGAGAGCGGGATCACAAGTGGAGCAGCCGGGTCTCAAACCGGCGCCCATATGGGATGCTGGCACTGCAGGTAGCAGCTTTACCCGTATACCACAGTGCTGGCCCCCTTGTAATCTTTTTTGATACAAAGTTTGCATTATCTGATATTGGCACAGCCATCTTTCCTCTCTCTTGCTCACTCTTTTCAGTAGATTATCTATTTCTATTCTTAACTTTCAATTTGTGTCTTTGGATCTAAAATGAGTCTCATGGGGCCAGCATTGTGGTTTGAGTCCCTGCTGCTCTACTTCCAATCCAGCTCCTACTGATGCACCTGAGAAAGTAGTGGAAGATGGTTTAAGTGCTTGGGCCACTGCACCCACGTGGCAGACCCAGATGAAGCTCCTGGCTTCAGTCTACGCCAGTCTTGGTGTTGCAGCCATTTGGGGAATAAGCCAGTGGATGGAAGATCTGTCTTCTCTCTATCTGTCTCTCCCTCTCTCTCTAACTCTGCCTTTCAAATAAATAAATCTTTTAAAAAAAATGAGTCTCATGTAAACCACATATAGTTGGAAAACTTTTTTTTTTAATTTTTTTTTTTTGACAGGCAGAGTGGACAGTGAGAGAGACAGAGAAAAAGGTCTTCCTTTTTCCATTGGTTCACCCCCCAGTGGCCGCTGTGGCCGGCGCACTGCGCTGATCTGAAGCCAGGAGCCAGGTGCTTCTCCTGGTCTCCCATGGGGTGCAGGGCCAAGGACTTGGGCCATCCTCCACTGCCTTCCCGGGCCACAGCAGAGAGCTGGAATGGAAGAGGGGCAACCGGGATAGAATCCGGCGCCCCAACTGGGACTAGAACCCGGGGTGCTGACGCCACAGGCAGAGGATTCGCCTATTGAGCCGCGGCGCCGGCCTTTTTTGCCATCTTGCTCTTTGTTTTCTTTAGACCTTAAGCCCCTTGTCCCTCATTTCCTATATTACTGTCTTCTTTAGTATTTAGCTGACATTCTGTAGTGAAGCTTTTACATTTCCTTCTCATTTCCTTTTGTGTATGTGCTGCAGCTGTTTTCTTCGTGATTACTATGGGTAATTTACATCCTAAAGTTGTGAAACTCTAATTTGCATTTTTACTAGCATAATTTCAATGGCATGCAGAACAATCTGCTTCATGGTAAAATATATATTATTTATTTAATTTATTTGTCAGGGAGGGAGGCAGAGAGAGAGAATGCTGTCATTCTTTGCTTTATTCTCCAAATGCCTGGAAGCTGGGAACTCGATCAGGGTCTCCCACATGGATGCAAGGAACCTGCTACTTGAACCATCACCTGTTACCTACCAGGGTGTGTATTAGCAGGAAGCTAGAATCACAGAGGAGTTCAGACTCAAACCTAGGTACTCTGATGTTGGATGCAGGCATCTTAACCATGTCTTAACTGCTAGGACAAATGTCCACCCCAAAACTCTGCTCCTTTAACAGTACCATCACTGCCCCCTTCAGTTGTTGTCATAAAATTACATCTTTTATATTTTATGCCCCCAAACAGAAACTAACAGTTATTTGAAATGTATTAATCTCTTAAATTATGTAGAAAGCAAATGTAGAGGGACGGCCAGCTGGACAGACTAACAGAGGCTCGTGGCAGGGGTGGTGCTGGCACAGTGCTGGAAGCACACGTCCTGGGTCTACTACCAGTACCTGCTCATCACGCTGCAGCCCTGGGAGCACACTGTGTTCAGTGCCATGCTCGTTTCCATTGTGGGGATGGTGCTGACATGGGATACGTCTGTACGTCTCAGCACATCAAGGGGATGTTGCACTACTTTGAAATTGTACAGTGACCTAGATGTGACCAGGACGGAGAGGTTCCTTGCAGAAGACCCACCTTACGAAGTTGGAATGAGACTGTCCAGATGTCAAAGGAAGCTCTACTAGGTCGCAGATGTCAGCATAACCAACCTTATAAAGACGAAAATTCGTGAGTAGAACAGGAAAATTATCTTAACTTGTATGTTGTGTTCTTATTTTTAATTTAAAAAGAGGCTCCTATATAAGCTTTTGTCTGTTTTAACATTGCAGTGTAATATCAGTACTTTCTTAACCTTTGTATTTTTCAATATTACCCCCCATGAAAGCTTTTTTAAATGTAACTTTGAGTATGTTTTAATTGCCTGCTATTTTAAAGCCCAAAGTCATTATTTTTATTTTAAAACCCAAAGTCATTCATTTTCCTTGCTTTTGTGTGCCATTACATCTGTCTTGGTATATTTCCACTCTTGACAAAGTTCTGCAAGAAACTATACAAGATTTGGAGCAGGCGGATGGGGAGGAGAGGATATTTAATTGAAAACCAGTTACAAAAGACTTATCTGTAAGCTGGAGCTCAGGAGTACATTTAAGATATCTGTACTCTGCAGCTGTTGCTTTAAAACTGTTAAAGAGTCTCTTAACAATGAAAAAGAAAAGACCTTGCTAAAGTTAAAACAAAGAACATTTCACCTTTTAAGTATTTAATTCCTATGTGGAATTTTTCCAGAAAATAAGGGATAATTCTTGTGTCAGAGGTGGTCACGCAGCACTCTTACGTAATGGTTATGTAACGTGGAGTTTCTAGCAGAAGATGAATCAGCTTCCTCTGGGGCCACTGTGAACACTGTACTTCCTGCAGTTTAGCTTCTTGACTGTAGTGGGTTCTACAAATGCATCTGCACATTGCAATAACATAGGAGGAGGTCGTTTGTTAACAACTATAGCAAAAAGAAGTAAACTTGGTTCATGTCTTTTTACCTTTTGTATTGTTTTTAAGATTTTCTTCCTTAAACAAAAAACAACTATTTTTTAATGTAAAGTCATGAAATTCAAAGGGAGAAAAAAAGATTTTCAAGTTATAAACCAGTTACAGTAATACTAGCTTTTAGAGTATTTTTTAAAAATATGTTAGTGTCTTTAACCATCGTGGTTACAATCCACTATAAAAATAATAATGGCTTTGGAAATGCCCATGTATTTACCCTTATTTCTCCATAGGGATTCAAGTTACCATCTAGTGTCCTTTTATTTCATCCTACAAGATTCCCTTGAAAATGTCTTGCAGGGCAAGAATAGTAGTTAACTTGCAGGTCTAATGATAATGAGCTCCCTCAGCTTTTGTGTATCTGGGAATGTTTTAATTCAGCCCTCAGGGTTTTTTTAAAAGGCAGAGAGAGCAAGAGAGAAACAAAGACAGTCCATGCCCACACCCCAGCAGCACCTTAACTGCTACACCAAATGCCCAACCCAAAGTACTTGGTTCTTTCTTCCTTTTAAATTTATTTATTTATTATTTATTTATTTATTTGAAAACCAGAGAGACAGAGACATTTTCCATTTGCTGGTTCAATCCCCAAGAGCCTGGAACAGCCAGAGCTGGACCAAGCTGAAGCCAGAGACTGGGACCCAATCTGGATCTCCCATGTGGGTGGCAGAGACCCAAGTACTTCAACCACCATCAGCTGCCTCTGATGAAATAAGAGCTGGAGCTGGGACTTGAACCAGGCACTGTGATACGAGATGTTGGCAGCAGCACTTGAACCTTTGTACCAAATGTCCACTCCTCGTTCCTCAGTTTTGAAGGACAGTTTTTTTTTTTTAATTTTTTTTTTATTTTTTATTTTTTTATTTTTATTTTTTTGACAGGCAGAGTGGACAGTGAGAGAGAGACAGAGAGAAAGGTCTTCCTTTTGCCGTTGGTTCACCCTCCAATGGCCGCCGCGGTAGGTGCGCTGCGGCCCGCGCACCGCGCTATTCCGATGGCAGGAGCCAGGTGCCTATCCTGGTCTCCCATGGGGTGCAGAGCCCAAACACTTGGGCCATCCTCCACTGCACTCCCTGGCCACAGCAGAGAGCTGGCCTGGAAGAGGGGCAACCGGGAGAGGATCGGTGCCCCGACCGGGACTAGAACCCGGTGTGCCGGCGCCGCAAGGCGAAGGATTAGCCTGTTGAGCCACGGCGCCGGCCTGAAGGACAGTTTTATTGGATATGTGAGGTGCTACAAAACATACATGGAAAAACGAAATTAAAAACATGAGTTTATTTTGGTGCATGAAAATTTGGAGGGCACAATTTTTTTTCATAATACATGGCAATTACTTCAAGTGTTCTCTCTGCTCTTCTCTGTCCTCATTCTAACACCCCAGCAATGCATTTATTGGTCCTGCTGGATGGTGCTCCGTGGGCCCCTTAGGCTTTATTCTGTTTTAGTTCAGTCTTTTTATTTTTGTACCTCATACTCAGTAATTTTTATGCTCACTTATTCTTTCTTCTCAGGGCTCATGTTTGCCTTTGAATCTCCCTAGTGAATTCTAAACTTTATTATTGTATTTTTCTGCTCCAGAATGTCTTTTGTTTATTTTTATGTTTTTCTATTTCTATATTGAAATTTCTACTTTGATCCTATATAATTTTTGCCTTTTTCTTTTTATTTTCTTCATTTTTTCTTTTAGTTCCCTGAGCATCTGTGAGATCCTTGTTTTAGAGGATCTACATAGGAGATCTGTCATAAAGTCCTTTTTTTATTTGTTTTTTAAAGATTTACTTATTTTATTTGACAAAGTTACACAGAGAGAGAAGGAGAGGCAGATAGAGAGGAGTCTTTCATCCTCTGGTTCACTCCTCAGTTGAACACAACGGCCAGAGCTGCACCGATCCGAAGCTGATCTGAAGCCAGGAGCCAGGAGCCAGGAGCTTCTTCAGGTTCTCCCATGTGGGTGCAGGAGCCCAAGGACTTGGACCCCACTTCCACTGCTTTCCCAGGCCATAGCAGAGAGCTGGATTGGAAGTGGAGCAGCCGGGACTCCATCTGATGCCCATAGAGGATGCCAGCACTGCAGGTGGTGGCTTTACCCACTACGCCACAGCGCTGGCCCCTGTCATAAGGTCTTAATCTGGGAAAGTTTCTGTTTGTTTTTTTCCTCTGAAGAGGCCTTACTTTCTTGCCTTTTAGCGTACCTTGCCATTTTTTTGTGGCTGAAAATTGGATAGTCAAAACAAAAAATGTGGTAATTCTAGAAATCATATCCCACCCACCTCCCATTTCACCAGGATTTGCTGAGGGTTTTTTGTTTCTATTTACTAGCTATTATTATTATTGTTATTGTTGTTGTTGTTATTACTATTGATTGCATGCCAGAGACCAGCTTGAGGTGTAGTTTAAGGTTTTCTTGGATCTTTTCTGAGCCTGTGGCTTTCTCTGGATATGTGTGATCACATACTAATTTTCCCTGTGGATGCACTTATTTTGATTATTTTAGTCTTTAATATCTGACTCCCAAAGGAGAAAAAGCAAAAAATGATTGTGATTTCTAGTTTCAGTTCATTGTCTCTAGAACAGAGGAAGAGAGGGAGGGGGAGGGGAAAGTGCAATTTCAATCTTCTTAAATTTATTAAGGCTTCCTTTGTAATCCAATCCATGATCTATACTGCAGAAAGTTCTCTATACTCTTGAGACAAATTCTATTCTGTTGCCTTGGTGTTGACTGTTTTTATATGTCTATCAGGTTCATTTATTCTATAGGAGTTATTCACATACTTCTGTGTCCTTGCTAATTTTCTCTCTGGATTTTCTATTTGGTACTGAATGTGAGGCAACTAAGTTCCTTCCTATTATTATATAATAATGTATTTACCCTTTGATTCTGTCAATATGTGCTTTAGATATTAAGGTATTCTGATGTGGATGAATGTATAATTGTTATAGCTTTCTTATGGACTGGCTCTTTTATCATTATATAATGTCTTAATCTCTTGTAATGTTTGATTTACAGTCTATTTTGCTTGATATTAGTATAGTTGCCTTTGATTTTTTTGCTTACCATTTGCATGGAACAACTTTTTTGCATCCTTCCACTTTCAGTCTGTGTCATTGGATCTAGAGTGAGACTCTTGTTGACAGCATGTAATTGGATCATACTTATAAATTTATTTGGGGGGTTTAACCCTAATCTTCATTTAAAGTAATTATTACCAGTTTGTTGTTTTCTGTCAGTGTTATTGTTCTTTGGCCTGTCTCTTCCCCTCTCTCTTCCTTTAGTTTTTGTTGACTTTTTTTTTTGTAGAGGATGAGGGTATATATGATACTGATTTTCTTTTTTTCTTTTATTTAGTACTGGGTTGTGGTTTTGGTTTTGTTTGTTTGTTTGTTGTTTTTTTTTGGTGATGGTGGTGGTTACTTGGGGTTTACATAAAATAACTTAGAGTTATAACCATCTGTTTCAAGTTAATGACAACTTAAATTCAATCGCACGTAAAAATTATATGCTTAACTTCTCTCAGTCCCCCTGCTTTATGTTTTTATTATTATAATTTAATCTATTCATGTTATAGATCTTTAAGCATATTTTAGCTGTAGTTACTTTTAATACTTGTTTTAAAAGATTTATTTATTTATTTGAAAGGCACAGTTACACAATGAGAAGGGAGAAGGGGAGACAGAGACAGAGAAAGAGAGAGATCTTCCATCTACTAATTCACTTCTCAAATGGCTGCAATGGCCAGGGCTGGGCCAGGCCAAAGCCAGGAGCCTGGAACTCCATCCAGGTCTCTCATGGAGGTGGCAGGGACCTAAGTACTTACCCCATCTTCTGTTTTGCCAGGCACATCAGCAGGGAGCTGGATCAGAAGTAGAGCAGCAAGTCCTCAAACCTGCACTCATACGGGATGTCAGCACGTGGGCAGTGATTGAACCCCCTGTGCCAGAGCATTGGCCCAAGTCCCTTTCTCTTTTAACTTTTATTCTAGAATTGAAGTGATTTGCTCACCACAATCACAGTGAGACAGTATTCAGCATGTTTCTATGTATTGCACGTTAGCAACGAGCTCCACACTTGCCTAAGCTATTTTACTGCTCGTTAGTGTTCCTTAGTTTCAACTTGAAGAGGCCCTCGGGCATTTATTGTAAGGCAAGTCCAAGGGTAACGAAGTCCTTCAGTTTTTGTTGGAGAAGTCGATCTCTTTCAAACACAGGTGCTGTGTTGCTGGTGGGCAGCCTCTTTCCGCCGCACTTGGGATCTACATTTCGTTCCCTCCTGGCTTGCAGTGTTTCTGCTGGAAAGTTCCCTGCTGTCCTTACAGGGCTGCCGCTGTGTGCGGTAACTTGCTCTATTCTGGGTGCTTTCAGAGTTCTCCCTGACTTTGGGCAATCTGGTAAGAGTGTGTCTGCTGTGGGTTTGTGTAGTGTAATCGTACTCGTTCTGTACTGGTCTTCCTGGACTGGACGTGTGTCCCATTCCCCAGATTTGGCAAGTTTTCAGTTACTGTTTCCTTTAAGTGCTTTTCTGCTCATTTCTTTGCCTCTCTTTCTTCTAGAATTCTCCTGAGTCTGTTGGTCTGCTCGATGACGTCTCCTAGGCGATTAGGACTTCTTCACTCTTCCTCTCCTACTTTCTTTTGGCTCTTCGGACTGAATCATTCCTGTCTGTCCTCCGGATTGCCGATTCCTTTTTCTGCTTGATCTTGTCTACTGTTGAACCCCTCGAGTGATTTTTTTTTTAAATTCAGTTATATTCTGCAGCTCCATAATTTGATACTTTAAAAAAAAATTGGTAGGGTCTTTTAAAAATGTTTTATTTGTTAATTTTCATCTACTTGAAAGGCACAGCAACACACACACACACACACACACGGGGGACAGAGAGAAAGGTGATCTTTCATCCATCGGTTCATTTCCCATACGCCTGCAGGAGCCAGGACTGGGCAGACTGAAGCCGGAAGCTAGGAACTCCATCTGGGTCTAGCATGTGGGTGGGCAAGGGCCCTGCAATTTGAGTCACCATTCACTGCCCTCCCCCCACCCCAGGATGCATTAGCATGAAGCTGGAGTGGAAACAGGTGTGTGTGTGTGTGTGTGTAGGGCTCCAGTGGAGTCCTGCAGTATGGGAAGCAGGCATCCCAAGTGGCAGCCTATCCCGCTGTGCCACAATGCCTACCCCTGTTTGGTACTTTTTCATATATTCTTTCTCTTTGTTGAAATTTTAGTTTTGACCTCAGCATCTTTGTGACAGTTATTTTGATTCTCCATCAGGTAAATCATATAGCTTCATTTCATTTGAGTGAATATCTGGTGTTTTATCTTGTTCCTTTGTTTGAAACATCTTAGCTTGATTTTTTTTCTTCTTACTTGACTCTCCTCATGTTGTTGTCTGCTCATTGGGAAATGCAGGCACCTTTCCTGGTGTTCACTGACTGGTTTCATACAGGAGTTTCTGAGGGCCTCTACCAACTCTCCAGGGAGAGTCAGGCAGCTGTATTTGTCTGCTATCTCTGTGCAGAGCAGGGGGAGCATCTTCAGACTGGTTCATGCCAGGCTACAACCACCATTTATGTCATCCGCCTGGCAGTAAACTGTACCAGACCTCCAAGACTGGCCAGACAGAAGCCAGTTCTCCAGGGACATCCCCCTCAGAAAAGTTGAGTTGGAAAAGCAAACCAACTCCTTTCCTCTCCTGGGAGCAGCTGGAATCTAGGGGAATTATTCCTGATTCTACAGCGCCATGCCAGGGGTAGGAATTTCAGCAAGATGGTGTCCTACATCTTTCTGTTGGCTTTGACGCTTCTCATTTTGCATTCACCCAGGGTGAACTTGCCTGTCAATTGTTTCTCACAAGTTTGCCAACTGTTGCTAAGTCAGCATTTTTGTTGGGTGGAGAAGAGTTCAGGGCTTCCTACTTTGCCATCTTGCTGATGTTACTGCCTAGTTGTATCACTTTGTGTTCTAATATTAACGCATTTTGCAGAGAATCTACCTCTCACACATTTTTTTAAAGATTTATTTATTTGAAAGTCAGATTTATACACAGAGAGGAGAGGCAGAGAGAGAGAGAGAGAGAGAGAGAGAGAGAGAGAGAGAGATCTTCTATTCACTGGTTCACTCCCCAGTTGGCTGCAATGGCCAGAGCTGCACCAATCCAAGGCCAGCAGCCAGGAGCTTCTTCCAGGTCTCCCACGCGGGTGCAGGGGCCCAAGAACTTGGGCCATCTTCCACTGCTTTCCCAGGTCATAGCAGAGCTGGATCAGAAATGAAGCAACCGGGGCTGGCGCTGCGGCTCACTAGGCTAATCCTCCGCCTGCGGCGCCGGCACACCGAGTTCTAGTCCCGGTCGGGATGCCGGATTCTGTCCCAGTTGCCCCTCTTCCAGGCCAGCTCTCTGCTGTGGCCCAGGAGTGCAGTGGAGGATGGCCCAGGTGCTTGGGCCCTGCACCCCATGGGAGACCAGGAGAAGCACCTGGCTCTTGCCTTTGGATCAGCGCGGTGCGCCGGCCGCAGCAGCCATTGGAGGGTGAACCAATGGCAAAGGAAGACCTTTCTCTCTGTCTCTCTCTCTCACTGTCCACTCTGCCTATCACAAAAAAAAAAAAAAAAAAAAAAAAAAAAAAAAAAAGAAAAGAAAAAAGAAATGAAGCAACTGGGACTCAAACCAGTGCCCATATAGGATGCTGTTACTGCAGGTGGCAGCTTTACCAGCTACAGCACACATTATATACCGGCCCCTCACACATTATTATTATTATTATTATTATTATTATTATTATTATTATTTTGACAGGCAGAGTGGACAGGGAGAGAGAGAGACAGAGAGAAAGGTCTTCCTTTTTGCCAATGGTTCACCCTCCAATGGCCGCCGCAGCCGGCGCACTGCGCTGATCCGAAGGCAAGAGCCAGGTGCTTCTCCTGGTCTCCCATGGGGTGCAGGGCCTAAGCACTTGGGCCATCCTCCACTGCCTTCCCGGGCCATAGCAGAGAGCTGGCCTGGAAGAGGGGCAACCGGGGCAGAATCCGGCACCCCGACCGGGACTAGAACCCGGTGTGCCGGCACCGCTAGGCGGAGGATTAGCCTGTTGAGCCACGGCGCTGGCCTATCACACATTATTTTTTTAAAGATACCTTTTATTTTTATATGAACATGATACTTTTAAAACCTTTATAACCAGTCTATTTTATTTTTCTCTTAAAAAAACATTTTTTCTATATACTTGAAAGCCAGAATGACATAAAAAGGAGGCAGGGGAGGAGGGAGAGATCTTCCATCTGCTGGTTCACTCCCCAAATGTCTGCAACAGCCAGGGCTGGTAAGAGCCAAGAGCCAGAATCTATCAGAGTCTCCCGCAACTACGTGAGCCATAATCTGCTCCTTCCCTGGATGTACTAGCAGGAAGCTGGACAGGAAGTTTGGTAGCCAGGACTCGAAATGGCCTTTCAATGTAAGATGCAGGCGATTCAAGCAGCAATTTTACCTGCTGTGTCATAATGCCTCAACCCAATAACCATTCTATTTTTAAAGGACAGATTTCCCAAAGTAACATCCCGTGTGTGTGTGTGTTTTAGGGAGTGTCTTTTCATGAAGTGTTTGTAGCTCCAGATGGATGAATCCTAGGGGAATATAACAGAGAGATGAGTAGTGGCCAGGAGTGTGAACCTTGGAGTTGCTGAAGTAGTCATGTGACCCTGGCTAATTATTTATTCTCTTTGCATTAGTTTCCTCCTTTTAAAAATGAGGTTGATGACCCTTCCTTTCATGGAAGACTGTTGTGGGTATTAAGTGTATTTTACATTGTGTCAAACACTTTACATACGATCAGTGCTTAATGAATTGTGATCACATTTGTTCCAGAGAGAGATGACAAAATATAATAGTATAATTTGATATCCAGATTTTATATAACCTTTGCTATGAAATATTAGTCTCTTATTCAATGATAGTGGTGAAGATTTTTTTTAAAGATTAATTGATTAATTTATTTATTTGAAAGAGTTACAGAGAGGCAGAGGCAAAGAGAGAGAGAACGGTTTCCATCCACTGGTTCACTTCCCAAATAGCTGCAACGGTCGAAGTGGGGCTGATCCAAAGCCAGGGGCCAGGAGCTTCTTCCGGGTCTCCCATAAGGATGGAGGGGCCCAGACCATTGGGCCATCTCCCACTGCCTTCCCAGGCCACAGCATGGATTGGAAGTGGAGCATCCAAGTCTCGAAACAGCACCCAATGGAATGCAGGTACTGCAGGTGGAGGCCCTACCTGCTATACCACAGCACTGACTCCTGGTGAAGATATTTTAAAGTAACTTATAGAATCTGATCAATGATAAAACAAATGTTTAACAAGAAAGCATTTTCTGTTAATTCATTTATACCATGTCCAAAATGCATCTGAAATATAGCTAACTGCAGAAGTTATGCATAGTTTTTCTAGTCAAGCAAGTAATAATAATGTCTTCCAACACATCATAAAATAGTAACATTAAAGCATTTATCCCTGTTTTGTCCTTTCACCCTTCAAAAACAACTGATACTTTCTGATAATAAAAAATATTTTAATTGTGAATGATGAGGGGTTTTTAATAACTGATAATAGGCCAGCGCTGCGGCTCAATAGGCTAATCCTCCGCCTGTGGCGCCGGCACACCGGGTTCTAGTCCTGGTCGGATTCTGTCCCAGTTGCCCCTCTTCCAGGCCAGCTCTCTGCTGTGGCCCAGGAGTGCAGTGGAGGATGGCCCAAGTGCTTGGGCCCTGCACCCCATGGGAGACCAGGAGAAGCACCTGGCTCTTGCCTTCGGATCAGCGCAGCGTGCCAGCCGCAGCGGCCATTGGAAGGTGAAACAACAGCAAAAAGGAAGACCTTTCTCTCTGTCTCTCTCTCTCACTGTCCACTCTGCCTGTCAAAAACAAAAACAAAAACAAAAACAAAAACTGATAATAGTCTCTTTCAGTTAAGTTAGTCTCTCTTCCTTATTGTCTGTTCTTGGTAAGTAGTAAAATAAAGGAATTGCAAAAGTAAAAATATGGCTAACTTAACAATAAATAATTCAAGAAACATCTGTTAAGGCCTACCAAATGGGAAAGATAGGTAGTATACAAGATTTAAATAAATGTTAAATTATTTAGGTCACAGACATAATATGAGCAAAGTTTCTGAGACAGAGGCGGTTGGGGGTGGGGGAGAGGCTGGCGCTGTGGCACAGTAGGTTAAAGCCTTGGCCTGAAGCAACAGCCTCACATAAGAACGCCAGTTCAAGTCCCGGTTGCTCCTCTTCCGATCCAGTTCTCTGCTATAGTCTGGGATGGCCCACATCCCTGGGCCCCTGCACCCACTTGGGAGACCTGGAAGAAGCTCCTGGCTCCTGGCTTCAGATCAGTACAGCTCCCGCTGTTGGACTATCTGGGGGAGTGAACCAGCGAATGAAAGACCTCTCCCTCTGTCTCTACCTCTCTGTAACTCTGTCCTTCAAATAAATAAAATAAATCTTAAAAAAAAAAAAAAGAGAGAGAGAGAGAAAGAAACAGGTCTTCCATCCACTGGTTCACTCCCCAGATATCCACAACGGCTGGGGCTACACTGACCTGAAGCCAGGAGCCGAGAGCTTCTTCCGGGTCTCCCATGCAGGTGCAGGAGCCCAAGGACCTGGGCCATCTTCTACTGCTTTCCCAGGCCATAGCAGAGAGCTGGATCAGAAGTGGAGCAGCCCAAATGGGATGCCAGCACTGCAGGCAGTGGCCTTACCTGCTATGCCACAGCACCGGCCCCAGAACTCTGTATTTCTAGGAGCTAGAAGTTAAAGTGGCCACAGCACAGCAAACAAAGAGAAGAAAAGGGAGATATCATAGTATATCTCATCTGAGATAAATAAAAATTAATCCTCCATAACAATAATAACACATCTATAAGAACTTGAATTTATTCACACATAAAATCAACCTGGTCTGAAAAAACACAAATGAGAGAGTGATAACAAAATTTTTTATCTCTACATCTCAATGTAACTCAACAAGAATGGCTTATTATGAGTGTATTTCCAATAGATAGCTGAAATTAAACAAAAATGTAATTAACACATTACATACCTGCAAAAGCAAATCAGGGGCCAGCGCCATGGCGCAGTAGGTTAATCCTCTGCCTGCAGCACAGGCATCCCATATGGGTGTCAGTTCGAGTCCCGGCTGCTCCACTTCTGATCCAGCTCTCTGCTATAGCCTGGGGAAGCAGTGGAGGATGGCCCAAGTTCTTGGGCCCCTGCACCCATGTGGGAGACCAGGAAGATGCACCTGGCTCCTGGATTTGGATCGGCCCAGCTCCAGCCTTTGTAGCTTTCTGGGGAGTGAACCAACAGAAGGAAGACCTCTCTGTCTCTCCCTCTCATTGTCTGTAACTCTACCTCTCAAATAAAATAAATAAAATCTTTTAAAAAATTTTTAAAAAGCAAATCAATACAACACCATTGTATATCTTTTTCTTTGGTAATTAATGAATTATGGAGGGAATAAGTTTCTTGTCCGCTTCTATTGATTAAAATAGCATCTATACATGTTGACTCCTCCTTACCCTTTGAAATTCAACTCAAACACAGATATGCAGTGCCTTCTGTAATCACTAAGCACATTCTAGCATTTCTTATAGCTCCAAAAATACTTTGCTCATGCTTGTTATCATAGATTTTAAAACATCCTCTCAGGGCTGGCATTGTGGCATAGCTGGTTAAGCCACTGGCAGCCATGCTGGCATCTCCACTTCTGAACCAGCTCCCTGCTACTGTGCCTGGGAAGGCAGCAGAAAATGGCCCAAGTGCTTGGGCCCCTGCACCCACATGGGGGAAGGAGACCCAGATGCAGCTCCTGGCTCCTGGCTTCGACCTGGCTTAGCCCTGGCCATTGCAGCCATTTGGGGAGTGAGCCAGCAGATGCAAAATCAATCAATCAATCAATCAATATCTCTCTGTCTCTCTCTATCTCTTTCTCTCTGTAACTCTTTCAAATAAATAAATTAATCTTTAAAAAAAAGTGCTCTTCTTTTATATTCTTGAAATGACTTTGATATTCTTGAAAATATTTGCAATTAAAATATTTTTGCCTTAGTAGATTACCAGCTTGACCTAAAGTATACGGTTTCTTTTTCTATTTACATTTTTAAAAAAGATTTATTTACTTATTTGAAAGCCAGGGTAACAGCAAGAGAGGAGGAGACAGGGAGGAGACGGATCTTCAATCTGCTGGTTCACTCCCCAAATGGCTGCAATGACTAGGGCTGGGCCAGGCCAAAGCCAGGAGCCCAGAGTTTCATGAGGGTCTCCCACATTGGTGCAGAGGCCCAAGAACCAGAGCCATCCTCTGCTGCTTTCCCAGGTGCATTAGCAGGGAGCTGAACTGGAAGTGGAACAGCCAGGACTCCAACCAGTGCCCACATAGGATACTGGCACTGCAGACAGTGGCTTAACCTACTACATCACAGCACTGGCCCCTATTTGTTTGTATTTCTTTAAAGATTTATTTGTTTATTTGAAAGGCAAAGTTACACAGAGAAGGAGAGACAGAGAGAGAGAGAGAGAGAGAGAGAGAGAGAGAGAGAGAAAGGTCTTCCATCTGCTGGTTCACTCCCCAGATATCTGCAATGGCCGGAGCTGTGCCCATCCAAAGCCAGGAGCCAGGAGCTTCTTCCAGGTCTACCATATGGGTGCAGGGGCCCAAGGACTTGAGCCATCTTCTACTGCTTTCCCAGGCCATAGCAGAGAGCTGGATCAGAAGTGGAGCAGCCAGGACTCAAAACTCAAACTGGCGCACATAGGGGATGCTGGCACTGCAGGTGGTGGATTTACCTGCTATGCCACAGCACTGGCCCCTTGTTTGTATTTTAAGCATAAAAATTTATAGCTGTAGCATTAGTCCTCATTGAATGATTATATTTTCTTTGGGGAATGATCTTGAGAAAAATTAACTGAGAAAAATGAATTGTAATTTGAAATGAACTTCACAAAGGAAGCTAACCATAATGACAATGTATTTAAAATGTTTTTAAACAAAAATAAGTTTACATCTTATTTGACATGAAATGGTGTATTAGTAATGATTTGCAGGTGCAAGAAAAATTACTCAACTGAGTTGAGAGCAGCTTCAGTATAGAAATTTGACTCGTGTCACTTCCTCAAAGAGGCCCTTCCTCCGTCCCATAGATTCCAAGGATACCTATTCTATATATTCAGAATGCCCTGTGTACTTCCTTAATATCACATAACAGAATTATAATTATATAAAGAAGTAGCAAGGCCAGTGTTGTAGCATAACTGGCAAAGCTGCAGCCTGCAGTGCCAGCATCCCATATGGGCACCTTTTTGGTCCTGGCTGCTCCACTTCCGATGCAGCTTCCTGCTATGGCCTGAGAAAGCACCAGAAAATGGCCCAAGTCCTTGGGCCCCTGCACCCACATGGGAGACCCAGATGAAGTTCCAGGCTCCTGCCTTAAGCCTGGCCCAGTGCTGGCTGTTGCAGCCATTTGGAGAATGAACCAGGAGATGGGAGGTCTCTGTTTCTCTTTCTGTCTCTTCCTCTCTCTGTGTAATTCTGCCTTTCAAATATATAAATAAATAAATCTAGAAAAAAGAATTATGTACTTAATTGTTTCAAGTTTACATCTGCCATAGACTGTACATTCCAGGATGTGAGGGACTAACTGTGTCTTGTTCACTGCTATCTATAAAACACCAGCATCAGATTTTTCACATCATAATGATCCATAGATATTTGATGAATGAAGAATTACAATTCTTTTTGAAAATGACTCAAATTTACAGGAAGTAAAAACTAGGGAGGAGTGCCTGAGAAACTGCCATTAAGTGTCTGGCTGCATAATGAAGCAAACTCCTCTATTTCACACAAAAAGGAAAGTGTGACTATGCGGCAAGATTTCCTTTGTGTTAGCAGGATTGCTCCTTTGTGGAAGGTACGGGTGACTCACACAGACAAGGATGAGAGAAAGCGCACCGATGTGCTAGCTCTCTGGACATTGTCCTTCTTAATTTTCACCTATCAATAAACACACTTGAGTGTGCTCTGGGCAGCAAGGGAGAACACACACACACACATGCACACACACAAGCCTCTTTATACAAGAATTCTTTCATTTACACAATTTAACTTTTTCATGATCTCTTTCTTCCTGTTTGTAAAACTAGGACTAGTCTAAAACAGCTATTTGGGATATTTTTCTTTAGTTCCTAAACGACATGACACTTTAAAAGTCAGACAATCATATGCTTAACACAGAGATCAGTTTTAAGTACTGACATCATGTAAAACAACTATTCAGATTTCTGGTTTTTGTCATTTATTGCTATTTGTTAGTCACAATGATTACTTTGACAAGGGAATGCTAAAGGCTTAGCAATTTTTTCCAGGATTTCAAATATAGTTACCTTTTCTCTGGGCTATCAATATATGAGAGATGACATTTGATGGTCAATGCTTTTACCACATCTTTGTACATTAAGAAATGAAATTGGATCCAAAAGCATGTACATTTATATGTTAATAAGCACGTGTATAAAAACCTCTAGGAAGAATCCTTTTGTGAATTGTGAGGACTCCAAATCCAATATTATAAATGCATAAATAAAAATAAAATTTGTCCAGATTTCGTCTTTTTTTTTCTTAAGATTTATTTATTAACTTGAGAGGCATAGTTACAGAGAGAGAAAGATCTTCCATCTACTGGTTCACTCCCCATATGGCCGAATGGCCAGAGCTTTGCTGATCCAAAACCAGGACTCAGGAGCTTCTTCTAGGTCCCCAGCATGGGTGCAGGGACCCAAACACTTGGGCCACCCTCCACTGCTTTCTCAGGCCATCAGCAGGGAGCTGGATCAGAAGTTGAACAGCTGAGACTCAAACGAGCACCTATATGGGATGCCAGCACTTGGATGTTTAAACCCTACTACCACAGCGCCAGTCCCCAGACTTAGTCTTACAAGTGAGTAGTTAACTAAGTGCGTTACTAATCAATTATGAGAAATGCTATAGGGTAGTATATTTTAGAAAATACTGGGTCAGCTATTTTATAAATGTTACTCTAGTGATTTAAAAAATTCTTTGTTACTACTTTCCAAAATGAAATACCCACTTGAAATTTTTTCTTAAAAAGGTAGTCAGTATGTACCCTTTGCTGTATTTTTATTACTATAATATTAAGATATACATATAGTTGTTAAAGTTAATATATGTAACTATCATAATATACACACTGTATGAGGATATGAAGCCGGCTCTGTGGCATAGTGGGTAAGGCCGCCATCTACAGTGCCAACATCCCATGTGGGCGCCGGTTCGAGTCCCGGCTGCTCCACTTCCCATCCAGCTCTCTGCTGTGGCCTGGGAAAGCAGTAGAAGATGGCCCAAGTCCTTGGGCCCCTGCACCTGCATGGGAGACCTGGAGGTGGCTCCTGGCTCCTGGCTTCAGATCAGCGCAGCTCTGGCCGTTGTGGCCAATAGGGGAGTGAATCAGTGGATGGAGGACCTCTCTCTCTCTCTCTCTCTCTGCCTCTTCTTCTCTCTGTGTAACTCTGACTTTCAAATAAATAGATAAATCTTTAAAAATATATATACACACTGTATAAGTGTGCTGATATATTGTTTGTAACATATTAGTAGAAATAATGTAATAATATTATTGACATTTTGATTTTCTATCATTATTTCTAGCCCTTGTCTATACTCTTGAGGAACAGTTTTTCTACTTACTACTTGTTGAATTCTTTATTTAGTGGAGGGTTAAGCTTGTGATCATAATTGAAAGTATGTCATTGTAAAAATTGAAAGAAAAATAAGAAAAGAAGAAGGAAAGGCAGGGAGGGAAGATAAGGTGAGAAGTATCATTATACTGTTAAAGCTATCTATATGAAAGACATGAAATTTTTTTTAAAGTTAAAAAAATGTAGATGTGTGAATGTTAAATTAGCAGTAATATTATAAAGGGAATTAGCTTATATATGGAAGAAGGGAGAGCTTGACTTTTATATATCACACATTTCCTCTTTGTTAATTTCCATTCATTTGGGAAAGAAAATCTAGAAATAGCCTTTACATTACACTTTTACATATATATATGTGTGTGTGTGTGTGTGTATATATATATATATATATCTTAGATTTCTTTGTTCACAAGTAATAGGAACTGATTCTGACTAAATTAAGACAAACCAAAGTAGAGAAAAGTGAAGAATGGGAATAGCTTGTGAAATGGAAGGAAAGCTGAACAAGTTAAGGAATAGGGACCTGGAAAGCTCCAGGGTTCCAGGTCTATTCATGGAATGACTGAGGTCAGCTGCTTTTCATCTTCTATCACTCTGTTCAAGGTTCAGAATTCTATGGCCACCTGACTGGCTGAACCTGGATTATGTGCTCTCTTCAGCACCTTGATTGACTGCCTAGAGTGGGGAAAAGTGGTCTCCAAAGAGAAAGCTGTTTTGCTGTTGTCAAAGAGCGGAATCTAGATGAAAGGGAAGCTGAAGTATCACACGTCCATAACAATACAGCACACATACTTTCTTACTGGTAGAAACTTCTTCCAAGTGGACAGCACCTTTTCCTTGTCAGAATTTATTCATGTATTCAACAAGTATTCAACGTGTACTATATGCTAGGCCATGTAAGGTATAAGGATACCAGACTAAGCAAATAAACATTGGTTTCTATATGATGCAGTAAGCGCAAAAAATACCTATCTCGCAAATTAAAGAAAGAAGAAAAGGAACGCACTCCCCCCTCTGCTCGCCAGTTCCCTGTCACCCCACGTGCAGTTTTCAGACAGCTGTTCTCAGTGATTCACGAGACGTAAACTTCAGCCACGCCCTCCTGGTCCAGAATAGCAACCTGGAGCATTTTGTCATTTTCAAGATACTGACCCTGTACATGTTACATTTATACCTAAGTATTTACTGTTCTTGTTTAGTCACTCTGTTTGGTTTCCTTATCAGGTGATAGTAGAGTTAGAATTAATGTTGGAATAAATAGCATTGTGCTTTTAATTTTCATTTCTACAAGTTCCTTGTTAGGACACAGAATATATATATATATATATATATATATATTCAACTAATTTTTATGTACAGAATATAAATATCTTCAAAAAGATACATTCCTTTATTTAATCAATGGTAAAAAGCCTTATTAAACAGGAACAAAGCCTAAATACAGATCAATAAAAGTGTATGAACATAGATCACAAAATGTAATTTTTACTTAAGTAGTTACATGCATGAGGCTGTTTTTAAGTTTCTTCACGGACAACCCCATTTTAACCATTGAACAAACTGTACTTAACAGTAGTAAAAATGTAAAAATTCAAATTTAAACATGAAAATATGAAATATGGACTGGCGCTATGGCTCACTTGGTTAATCCTCCACCTGTGGCGCTGGCATCCCATATGGGCACCGGGTTCTAGTCCCGGTTGCTTCTCTTCCAGTCCAGCTCTCTGCTGTGGCCCGGGAGGGCAGTGAAGGATGGCCCAAGTGCTTGGGCCCCTGCACCCACATGGGAGACCAGGAAGAAGCACCTGGCTCCTAGCTTCGGATCGGCACAGCACCAGCCGTAGCAGCCATTTGGGGAGTGAACCAACGGAAGGAAGACCTTTCTCTCTGTCTCTCTCTCTCTCTCTCACTGTCTATAACTCTACCTGACAAATAAAAATTAATAAATAAAATAAAAAAATATGGAATAATAAAAAGGAACAGGAAGTATCTTCATTACCAAACAGATTAACAGATTTCCAGACACTCAGATACTTTCTGAGACATATCAGAACACCTGCATCAGAGGCTGCATTCATTTGAGAGGTGTTAATACATGTTCAGCGCTGAGACTGTTTGCAGCACTCATAGTGTATGCAAAGCAGCTTTAGACAACCATGGTTCACATCTGAGAAACAGAGTTAAGCTTTATGCTACAACTTGCCAATTTAACATCATAGCTAACGTACTGACAATTACTCATTTCATATTTTTTCTTCTGAAACAATAAGCAAGTTATCATTTTTTAGGTATAATGGTACAACAGTTTGTTTTGTTTTGTTTTGTTTTTTTGACAGGCAGAGTGGACAGTGAGAGAGAGAGAGACAGAGAGAAAGGTCTTCCTTTTTGCCGTTGGTTCACCCCCCAATGGCCGCCGCAGCCGGTGCACGGCACTGATTCGAAGGCAGGAGCCAGGTGCTTCTCCTGGTCTCCCATGCGGGTGCAGGGCCCAAGCACTTGGGCCATCCTCCACTGCACTTCCGGGCCTGGAAGAGGGGCAACCAGGACAGAATCCGGTGCCCCGACTGAGACTAGAACCCGGTGTGCTGGCGCCACAAGGTGGAGGATTAGTCTAGTGAGCCACGGCTCCAGCCGGTACAATAGTTTTAATACAACTACCTATCTTCACAAAATAACTTTAATACTTTGTGCCTAGGCTAGCAACATCCTGCACCGTGACATTACTAGACACACACAAGCATTTTTTCCAAGTACAAATATTAAAAGCAGAGTAACATAAGCAATTGCCTATACAAAGGTAAATAGACATTGTAGGTTATTTTCTTCTTGAATCATTTTTGCTCCATAGTAAATTTAAGCACGTGGAATAATGCTACATTTTCTTCTTTATAATATTAAATTTTAAAATCCAAATACTTTGTATAATGGAAACTTTACCTGGCTGTACAAAGGCTCCCAAAGACATTATAGTCCTAAAGTTTCTTCTTTGTAGATTCCACTAATGTATAGTTATTTTAGTACAGATAAATGCAGGACACTATTCCAGATTCTTGGGCAACAAAAATGTCAGTGTGTCACTACCTATTTTTAAGTACAAGCACACCACAACCACAACTATGGCAAGTAAACGCCCTCACATGTCGTCCACTGCTTGCAGGGTTCCTTTCCCTGTCAAAGGAGCTAGTTCAATGGATTCTGTCTGATCTTGACCTATCTTTGAATGTTCCTTTATTAAAATTTTTGAAATTTAACTAATGGAACATCTACAGTCTCCATAAGCTGGGTTTTTTTCTTACTCTTCACTAACTAGTTCAAATATAGTATATATAGTTTAAAATTTTTATGGACACCTTATTAAAATGATTAGAGATACTTAAAATACCATTAGTGGGTAAAATATTAACCGAAAAAAGACACTAAGAGTATTTTTGAGACTATTGTTTTCCTAACGAGAAAGGCCATGGGATTGATAATGAGCACAGATATAATAACGCTCGAACCGTGCTGTTTTACAACATCAGTAATAAAAGTCAATGCCTGAAGCACAGGAAGGACGAGCAGGGTTTCCGGAGGAAGATCTAGTGGACACTGGACTCTTGGGAGCCCCCAACACAAAAGGGTTCACAGTGCTCATAAGCGCTGTCATTATTGTCTTCCTTTAAGTAGTTCTAATCTTTATTTCATGTCTAATTTTAGCCAGAAATAAAAACCTAATTCATTACATAATGTACCTTAGCAATTTCAGTCTTCAAGTATTCAAGTAATGCAAACCCAAGTATTTTCTTTTGTGGCAACAACACGTTTATGGACTGAGCTTCAAAGATAGGGAAAAATCCATTTAAAATAACTGATACACTCTTCTGCCCAAAGATATAAGAACTAAGACTTAACACTGTACTCACACAAACTGTAATAAGAGAAGAAGAAAAAAAAATGGTCCAATATAATCAATGTCTTCTTTTTAAAAAGATTCAGAAACAAATTGCCTTAATATGTGGCTAGATTCCCAGTAAAAGTTTATTCTGAAGTCTAAGGAACTACAGAAGAAAAACCAGAGTAAGTTCAATTTCCCTGCTGTTTCTCCATAAATGTTTCTATTGTTTACTGTGGATTTCCTTTGTACTTTTACTGGGAGATTTTCTGCCTTCACTTTTTTCATAGTGGTGACCACGTTTCTGAGAGTAGGACATCCTTGAGCGTCTTTTCTAAGGCTGGACGAGTGGTGACAAATTCTTTCATTTTCTGTATTGTTATGGAAGGTCATTGTTTCACCTTCATTCATGAATGAGAGCTTTGCAGGGTACAGTATGGATGTGATGTCTTGTGGAGGTTTTGATTTTCATTTTTCTGATGATTAGTGATGTTGAGCCTCCTCTCAGATACTTGTTGGCCATTTGGGTGTCATCTTTGGAGAAATATCTACTCAGATTCTTTGTTCATTTTTAAAAAGATTAACTAATTTTAATTAATTTAAAAGGCAGAGTGGCAGAAAGGGAGAGAGTATAAAGAGAGTGAGAGAGAGAATCTTCCACTGACTAGTTCACTCTGCAACTACTTGGCCAGGCTGAAGCCAAGAACCTGGAATTCCATTCGGATCTCCCACATGGGTGGCAAGGGCCCAAGCACTTAGGCCATCTTCCACTGCTTTCCCAGGCACATAAACGAGGGAGCTGGATCAGAGGCAGAGCAGCCAGGACATGAACCAGTGTTCCCATATGGGCTGCCACAACCGCTAGCACCAGCTTTACCTGTGGCGCCTCACCTGCTCCACAACACTGGCCCCATTTGCCTGTCATAGAGTTGTATCTATGAACTACATTGAATCTGTTCTCTTTGTATAAATACCACATTAACATGAGAATTGTGTTGTAATTATTGTGCATTTGCTGTGACCCTGATAATCTAATGTATTAATAAATACCTTAAGAAAGTAAATAATTGGTTTATTTGAATTTTTGTTGTGGAGTTGTAGTTCTTTATATATTCTAAATTTACCTCTCTTATCAGATGTGTGATCTGAAAATATTTTCTCCCATTCCATAGGCTGACTTTTCACTCTGTAGTATGCTTTGATGCACAGAAGTGATTTGCCATATGCAAAGTCATGAACCTTTTCCTTTGTTTTCTCCTAGAAGTTTTATAGTTTTGAGTCTTAAATTTAGATCTTCACTCCATTGTGAGCGAGTTTTTTGTATATGGGTAAGATAAGAGTCTAATTTCATTTTCATGTGAATATCCAGTTTTCCCAACTGGATCCACATATCCTAGCACTATTTATTATTAGAAACTGTTCTTTGGCCGGCGCCGTGGCTCAACAGGCTAATCCTCCACCTAGCGGCGCCGGCACACCAGGTTCTAGTCCCGGTCGGTGTGCCGGATTCTGTCCTGGTTGCCCCCCTTCCAGGCCAGCACTCTGCTATGGCCCGGGAGTGCAGTGGAGGATGGCCCAAGTATTTGGGCCCTGCACCCCATGGGAAACCAGGAGAAGCACCTGGCTCCTGCCTTCGGATCAGCGCGGCGCGCCAGCCGCAGCGTGCCAGCCGCAGCGGCCATTGGATGGTGAACCAACGGCAAAGGAAGACCTTTCTCTCTGTCTCTCTCATTGTCCACTCTGCCTGTCAAAAAAAAAAAAAAAGAAAGAAAGAAACTGTTCTTTGCCCATGGAAAAGCTGAAGATCACATGTGGGTTTATTTTTGAGTTTATTTTTGTTCTCTTGATGTATCTGTCTTTATGGCAGTACCACAATATTCTGATTATTGTAGCTTTGTAGTAAGTTGTGAAATCAGGAGTTGTGAATAGCCCAGCTTTGCTGTAATACAGAATTATTTTGGCTATTTGGAATCCTTTGCGATTCCATGTGAATTTAGGATGGATTTTGCTATTTCTGCAGAAATGTTACTGAAATTTTGATAGGCTTAACATTGAATATTAGATCATCTTGAGTAGTACTGACATCCTAACAATACTAAGTCTTTTTTTTTTTTGACAGGCAGAGTTAGACAGTGAGAGAGAGAGAGACAGAGAGAAAGGTCTTCCTTTTCCATTGGTTCACCCACAAATGGCCACTATGGCTGGCGCTACACTGATCTGAAGCCAGGAGCCAGGAGCTTCCTCCTGGTCTCCCATGTGGGTGCAGGGTCCAAGCACTTGGGCTGTCCTCCACTGCCTTCCTGGGCCACAGCAGAGAGCTGGACTGGAAGAGGAGCAACTGGGACAGAACCGGTGCCCCAACCAGGGCTAGAACCTGGGGTTCCAGCACCACAGGCGGAGGATTAATCTAGTGAGCTACAGCGCCGGCCTCAATATTAAGTCTTATAAAGGTCAACAGGCTAATCCTCCGCCTGTGGTGCCGGCACACCGGGTTCTATCCCGTTTGCCCCTCTTCCAGGCCAGCTCTCTGCTATGGCCCGGGAAGGCAGTGGAGGATGGCCCAAATCCTTGGGCCCTGCACCCACGTGGGAGACCAGGAGAAGCACCTGGCTCCTGGCTTCGGATCAGTGTGATGTGCCGGCCACAGCGGCCATTGGAGGGTGAACCAGCGGCAAAAAGGAAGACCTTTCTCTCTGTCTCTCTCTCTCTCTCTATCCACTCTGCCTGTCAAAAAAAAAAAAAAAAAAAAAAGTCTTATAAGGGTCAGCATTGTGGTGCAGAGTGTTAAGCTGCTACTTGTGATGGTGGTATCCTATATGAGCACTGGTTCAAGTCCCAGCAGATCCACTTCTGATCCAGATCCCTGCTGATGCACCTGGGAAAATCAGTGGGAGATGGTTCAAGTGATTGGGCCCCTGCCACCCATATGGGAGGCCTAGATGGAGTTCCAGGCTCCTGGCTGCCGTTTGTCCCAGGCCAGCTTTTGTGGCCAATTGGAAGGTATACCAGCAGATGGAAGATCTCGCTCTGTTTCTTTCTTTCTCTCTCTCTCTGCCTCTCTTTCTGTAACTCTGCCTTTCAAGTAAATAATTCTGTTTTAAATTTTTTTTAAATATTGCATTTTCTAATCCATGAACATAGGATATCTTTCCAGAGAATTGTGTTGTATTTCAGTTCTTTCAGCAATGTTTTATAGTTTCAGTATACAAATCTTTAGTGTAACTTCCCTGGCTAGGTTTATTCCTAGGTATTTTATTTTCTTTTATGCTACTGTAAATAGAATTGTTTTCTTAACTTCCTTTTTAGATGATTCTTTGTGAATGTGTAGAAATGAAACTGAAATTTGTGTATTGGTTTTGCATCCTTCAACTTTACCGAACTCATTTATTCTACCAGTTTGTATATGGGGGGAGGGGGGGACATATAAACTAACACCATCTGCGAACAGATAATTTTACTTCTTCCTTTCCAATTTAGATACGATTTATTTCTTTTTCTCACCTAATTGTCTGACCAGACCTTCCAGTACTGTGTTGAACAGAAGCAATGAAAACAAGCATCCTGACCCTTGACCTTAGAGGGGAGATGTTCAGTCTGTCTCCACTGAGTATGCTGTTCCCTACATATTTTTCTTATATTCCTTTTATCATGTCAGGGTAGTTTTGTTCTATTCCTAGTTTGCTAAGGTTTATTATTATTACTGTTATTGTTTATAATGCAAGTCCTTGCACGGTAATCTAAATTTGTTGTACTACTGATGCTAAGTTATACAAAATTGCACCACTTTAATTAAGGCTTTTAGTTTGCATTTGGCCACCTCAAAGTAGCTGTAACGTTAGGTTGGATAGACACAGGATCTTTACACCCAAACGTTAATGCATACAAAGCAACAAGGCATTGCTAAATAAAACACCAATAATTACTGCCAATTAGGCCTTGTGACCAATTACACATGATTAAAATTACTTCCTACATTCACATCAGCAGTACTCAGCCATCATTTAACATCTCAACCAAAGCGTTACACATGTGAAACAAGCACTAACAGGCCAAAGTTCTAAACCTGTCTGTTTGGTATTGCAAATACACTTACGCATGAGCAAGCAAGGAATTCACAGTGAGAATTTATAGCTGCAGGGGCTGAAGATGATTGACAAAAACTATGAAATCATTTTCTAAAAGTTAATACTTTCTAAAAGTATGTACTTTTTGTTTCTAAAAGTTATACTTCTTGTTGTGGACCCACACTGGACACACAACTATAAACATTTTTCTCTGTGTAAACAAAAATGGAAACATATAATAAAATTTGAAAAGTCTGGACATTTCCTTCCCAACAGATATTAAAGGCAACATCTTTAAGACATAATACTGAAATGACTAACATTTCAAACACAAGATCACTGTCTCCATAACTTATATATATATATATATATATAATATATATATTTATATATATATATATCTGTGTGTATATATAATATATATAATATATAATATATAATATATATGTGTATATATACACATATATAACTGCATTAATCAAAAAATATATAATATATATTTATATATGTGTGTGTGTATATATAATATATATATAATATATATGTGTGTGTATATATATATACACATATATAACTGCATTAATCAAAGTGCTTACTTTGTACAATACAATGATAATTGCCTTGAATTTCTTTTAAAAAATTACAATAAGCTCCATGTATCAAAGAAGCAGAGTTATCTGGAGTAGCATTTATAGGAACTCTTTAGACTTTATTATGCTAAAACAGTGGTGCTTTTATGATTTACATTACTTACTCTCCAGTACAAAACGTGAGCATGTTAAAGTACACAGTATGCCATTTTCATCCATGCTGCAGTGATACTGGATGCAGCATCTGGTTTTATGAGCTGCATACTCCTGGGCTATGGTGTAAGTAAGTATCTCCCTTGTGGTACTGGGAAGCGATTAGGATGTGCAAACTGATAAGATGGCCTCTTATAGGGTGGCACCACAGGAAAGTCCGTTGTAGATGCTGGTCAGTTAAACAAAGTTGGAGTGCTGGTGTTGTTGAATTGGGCACACTTAGTATATATATATTTTTAAAGATTTGTCAATTTTGTTGATTTTTTTTTTGACAGGGAGAGTGGACAGTGAGAGAGAGAGACAGAGAGAAAGGTCTTCCTTTTGCCGTTGGTTCACCCTCCAATGGCCGCCGCGGTAGGCGCGCTGCGGCCGGCGCACCGCGCTGATCCGATGGCAGGAGCCAGGTGCTTCTCCTAGTCTCCCGTGGGGTGCAGGGCCCAAGCACTTGGGCCATCCTCCACTGCACTCCCTGGCCACAGCAGAGAGCTGGCCTGGAAGAGGGGCAACCGGGACAGGATTGGTGCCCCGACCGGGACTAGAACCCGGTGTGCCGGCACTGCAAGGCGGAGGATTAGCCTAGTGAGCCACGGCGCCGGCCAATTTTGTTGATCTTTAAAACACAGAACACGGCCAGCACCACGGCTCACTTGGCTAATCCTCCGCCTGCGGCGCCGGCCCCCCGGGTTCTAGTACTAGTTGGGGCACCGGATTCTGTCCCAGTTGCCCCTCTTCTAGCCCAGCTCTCTGCTGTGGCCCGGGAAGGCAGTGGAGGATGGTCTAAGTGCTTGGGCCCTGCACCCACATGGGAGACCAGAAGGAAGCACCTGGATCCTGGCTTCAGATCGGTGCAGCGCGCTGGCCATAGTGGCCATTTGGGGGGTGAACCAACGAAAAAAAAAGACTTTTCTCTCTGTCTCTCTATTTCTCATTGTTTAACTCTGCCTGTCAAATAAATAAATAAATAAAACACAGAACACACACACACACACACCCCTACCCAATGGCCAGTGTTGTGGTGCAGCAAATTTAGCTCTTAAGCTGCTGCTCAGGATACCCATGCCACATGTCAGAGTGCAGGTTCGTGAAGCAGCTACTCCTCTTCCTATCCAGCGCCCTGCTAGTGTGCCTGAAAGCACCAGGTTGATGGCACGAGTACCTTGGCACCCATGTGGGAGATGGAGATGGAGTTCCAGGCTCCTGGCTTTAGCCTGGCCCAGCCCCAGGTATTGTGGCCATGTGGGGAGTAAACCAGTGGGTGGAAGTTCTCTCTCTTTTATTTTTTTAATAGAAAGCTTTTATTTAATAAATATAAATTTTTGTTAAGTACAACTTTTGGATTATAGCTGTTCTTCCCCCCATACCTGCCCACCTCCTACTACCTCTCCCATCCCATTATTCATTGAGATTATTTTTAATTATCTTTATTTACAGAAGATCAACTCTATACTAAGTAGAGATTTGTCTCGCTCTTTTAAAAATTTTATTTTATTTATTAGAAAGTCACAGAGAGAGGTAGAAGAGAGAGAGGTCTTCCATCCGCTGGTTCACTCGCCAGATGGCCGCAGCTGCCTGAGCTGAGTCGATCAGAAACCAGGAGCCAGGAGCTTCTTCTGGGTCTCCCATGTGAGTGCAGGGGCCCAAGCTCTTGGGCCATCTTCTACTGCTTTCCCAGGCCACAGCAGAGAGCTGGATTGGAAGAGGAGCAGCCAGGGCTAGAAGGGGCGCCCATATGGGATACTGGTAACCCCAGGCAGGCTTTAAACCTGCTATGCCACAGCGCCGGCCTCTCGCTCTCGCTCTCTTTCTGTCTTCCCCAACCTCTTAATTTCATTTAGTTTTAATTGATTCTCCTCTACTTTGTCCACGTCTGCTCTAATCTTTGTTATTCCTTCCTTCTAGTAGGTATAAAGTTCCGTTGTTGATTTGAGACCTTTCTTCGTTGTCAATGCAACCATCTACGTGGAAAATCCCCTTGTAGCACTGCTTTGCTGCATCACATTGGTTTTGTATGTTGTGTTTTCATTAGTCTCAATGTATTTTCTAATTTTCCCTCTGACTTCTTTGTTCCTTTGATTGTTTTAAAAGAGTTGTGTTTAATTTCCACATATTGTGGGTTTTCCAGTTTTCCTTCTGCTATCAATTTCTGGTTTCATCCCACTGTGATGTGAAAAAAATATTTTGTATAATTTCTGTCATCTTGAATTTTTTCACATCAGATAATTTCACTGTCACTCACGTATTTCATAGAAAGTGGAAGACAGTGAGAGTCCTGGCTCACCTCCGGGAGCAGGGTTCGGCTGACACTGGACACAGCAGCTCTTCTGGCAGGGGGCTCATCTGCTGCCTTTGCGTTTGCAGGAGCCAGCACCGGTGGGTGAGCACTTGGGGCCCATGTCTAATGGAGATGGGGTCCGGGTCCGAGCACGAGGCCAGCAGGCCATCCCGGAGGAAGGCATGCTGGTCTTAAAATTGTAAAGACTTATTTTGTGGCTTAACATGTGATCTCTCCTTGAGAGTGTTTCATGTGCACTTGAGAAGGATGTGTTTTGTGTGTTTTGTATGGAATATTCTGTTAGATCCACTTGTTTGTAATGTTGTTCACATCTTCTGTCTTCTTATTGATCTTCTACTTGGTTTTTCTGTCCTTTGTTGAAAGTGGAATATTAAAGCCTCCTACTATTATTGTGTTGCTGTCAATTTCTCCCTCAAGTTCTGTCAGAGTTACTTAGTAATTCTGAGGTTGATGTATAAATATTTATAATTGTCATAACTGTTTGATGACTTGACCTTTTATCATTATATAATGTCCTTGTCTCTTGTAATAATTTTTGACTGAAAGTCTATTTTGTCTAAAATGTGTATAATCACTCAGCTCTCTCTCTCTCTCTCTCTCTCTCTCTCTCTTTTAAGATTTCTTTATTTATTTGAAAGGCAGAGTTACAGAGTGGCAGAGGCAGAGAGAGGTCCTCTCCCCACTGATTCACTCTCCAGATGACCACAAGTGCCAGAATTGGGCCAATCCAAAGCCAGGAGCCAAGAGTCTCTTCCAGGTCTCCCACGTGGGTGCAGGGACCCAAGAACTTGGGCCATGTTGTATTGCTTTCCCAGGCCACAGCAGAGATCAGCTCCTTTTTAAAAGTCTATTTATTTTTCTTTATTTGAAAAGCATAGAGATAGAAAGAGAGAGAAAAATGTTCCATCTGCTGGTTAATTCCCCCAATGCCCACAATAGCCAGAGCTGGGCCGGGTCAAAGCCAAGAGCCAGAAATTCCATCCGGGTCTCCCATATGTGTGGCAGGAACCCAAGTTCTCGAGACATTACCTGCTGCCTCCCAGGCTGTACATGAACAAGAAGCTGGATTGGAAGCAGAGGCAAGCCTCAGTCTTAGGCCCTCCGATATGGGATGTGGCTGTCCCAGTCAGCGGTTTAACCTGTTGTGCCACAACACCCAGCTCTCTTTTTATATTATTTACATGGAATATCTTTTTCCATCCTCTCAGTATTCAGGCTATGTGTGTGTTATATCTAAGGCAGGTCCTTTGCAGCTAGTGTGTACTTTGATCCACTTTTTTTTTTTTTTTTTGACAGGCAGAGTGGACAGTGGGAGAGAGAGAGACAGAGAGAAAGGTCTTCCTTGGCCGTTGGTTCACCCTCCAATGGACACCGCAGCTGGCGCACTGCGGCCGGCACGCTGCAGCCGGCGCACCGCACTGATCCAAAGGCAAGAGCCAGGTGCTTATCCTGGTCCCCATGGAGTGCAGGGCCCAAGCACTTAGGCCATCCTCCACTGCACTCCCTGGCCACAGCAGAGAGCTGGCCTGGAAGAGGGGCAACTGGGACAGAATCCGGCGCCCCAACCGGGACTAGAACCTGGGGTGCCGGCGCTGCAAGGCAGAGGATTAGCCTATTGAGCCGTGGCGCCAGCCATTGATCCACTTTTTATCCATTTAGCCAAACTGTGTCTTTTGATTATAAAACCATTTACTCTCAAAATAATTACTCATAGGGAGAGACTTATTGTTGCCCTTTTCATAGTTGTGTTCTGTGTTTTGTTGCTTTTTGTCTCTTCTTTCCTTTCTTACTGCCTCCATTTTCGTTTAACTGATATTTTGTAGTAACATGCTTTGGTCAATTTCTCATTTTCTTTTGTGTATGTTCTAAATATATTTTCTTTGTGGTCACTGTTGCAATTACATAAGATATCTGAAAGTTAAAGCAGTCTTGTTAATTAGTAATTAATTAATTTTTTATTTGAAAGGCAGAAAAAGAGAGAAGCAGAGAGATCTTATCTGCTAGTTCATTCCCCAAATTCCCACAACAGCCAGGGCTGCGCCAAGACAAAGGCAGGAACACAGAACCCAATCCCGATTTCCCATGTGAGTGACAGGTATACAAATCCTTGAGCCATCACATGCTGCCTCCCAGGGTACACCTTAGCAAGAAGCCAGAATTGGAAATACGGCCAGAGCTGAACCTAGGAACTCTGATATGGGATGTGGATCTCCCAATAAGTACTTAACAACTCTGCCAAATGCCTGCCATCATTCTATTTTATTTTTTGTTACTTTTTATTTATTTATTTTCATCTTATTTGAAAGGCAGAGAGAGTGATACAGAGAGACATCTTCCATCTGCTGGTTTACTCCTCAAATGACCGTACATCCAGGGTTGGGCCAGACCAAAGCCAAGCACCCAGAACACAATCTAGATCTCCTGTGTCACTGGCAGGAACTCAGACACTTTAACCACCATCTTCTGCCTCCCGGGTGTACACTACAGGAAGCTGGATGGAAAGCAAAGTAGCTGGAGCAGCATTATGGCGTAATGGGTTAAGCCACTGTCTGCAATGCCAGCATCCCATTTGGGTGCTGGTTCAAGTCCCAGCTGCTCTGCTTCCAATCCAGCTCTCTGCTAATACACCTGGGAAAGTGGCAGAGACTGGCACAAGTATTTGGGCACCTGCATGGGAGACCTGGATGAAGCTCTTGACTACTAGCTTTGGATTGTCTCAGCTCCAGCCATTGTAGCCATCTGGGGAGTGAACCAGCAGATGGAAGACCTCTTTGTTTCTTTGTCTCTCTCTCTCTCTCAGGCTCTGCCTCTTTGTAAGTCTGCCTTCAAATAAATAAATAAATAAATCTTTAAAAAGGGAACATACTTTCAATAGTATGTATTGGGAATACATACAGGAATAGTATTCCTGGGAAACAATTTCTCAAATTCCCATGTCTGTAGCCACTGTAAGACCCCTGCTAAAAGTAAATATTAAAATAATATTATAGTAAAGAGTTAAAAAGTTTAGCTGCTGACACTAGACATCCCTTAAAATAACTGTGTCTCCACCTGCCTGCAGAATAACCTTGGGAAACTGCCTTGGGAAACTGCTCTGTGTAACTGTCCAGAAAAGAGTTGCAATAAGGTTCTGTGACCATTGTATAAACTTACCCCTTCCCTCACTAAAATCGCAACAAGAGTTTGCCCTTCAAAATAGCCAATCACCAAACGCCCCGCATACATATGTTAATCAGGTGGCTATTGTCTTTAAAAACTGCTGTAACCCCTGCTGGGGGCTCTCTCGCTCTCTCGCTCTCTCGACTGCCTGTGGTGCTGGGGAGCCCGTTTGCGCAAACGCCTAATAAAAAATCCTCTTGCTCTTTCATCTTCTGGTCTGGAGGTTGGGTTTTTGGGCAACCACCCGAGCGCATTGGATTCCCAGATTTGGGGTCCTTCACCACAACCTACAAGAAACCTACAAACAGCAAGTACACAGTTCATACTGATAAATAAAAGACATTTGATAGAGGTTTCCAAAATTGCCTTCAAACATACAGGAAAAGGGGCCAGCCCTGTGGCAGAGTAGGTAAAGCTACCACCTGTGATGCCCACATCCAGAATGGGTACCAGTTCAAGTCCTCACTGCTCACTTCCAATCCAGCTCCCTGGGAAAAGGGAAAAAACTGGGAAAGCAATGGAAAATGGCCCAGACCTGGCTATTGCAGCTATTTGGGGAGTGGATCAGAAGATGAAAGGTCTCTTTCTCTGTCTCTCTTTTTCTTCCTCTATAACTCTGCCTTTCAAAAAGATAATACAAATAAAATCTTTTTATAAAAAGGGGAAAATAGGGGTCGCGCCGTGGCTCACTTGGTTAATCCTCTGCCTGTGGTGCCGGCACCCCATATGGGCGCCAGGTTCTAGTTCCAGTTGCTCCTCTTCCAGTCCAGCTCTCTGCTGGGACCCGGGAGGGCAGTGGAGAATGGCCCAAGTGCTTGGACCCCTGCACCCGCATGGGAGACCAGGAGGGGGCACCTGGCTCCTGGCTTCGGATTGGTGCAGCTCCATCTGTAGTGGCCATTTGGGGAGTAAACTCACTGTGTATAACTCACTGTCTATAACTCTGTCTGTAAAATAAATTTAAAAATATATATATATATCATAGATGCATTTCAGGCAACTAATCCAAAAAACATGTTTTCTAGATTTATTATTTATAGATTTATTTTTATTTATTTTTTATTTTTTTACAGGCAGAGTGGACAGTGAGAGAGAGAGACAGAGAGAAAGGTCTTCCTTTTGCCATTGGTTCACCCTCCAATGGCCGCCGCGGTTGGCGTGCTGTGGCCGGCGCACCGCGCTGATCTGATGGCAGGAGCCAGGTGCTTCTCCTGGTCTCCCATGGGGTGCAGGGCCCAAGCACTTGGGCCATCCTCCACTGCACTCCCTGGCCACAGCAGAGAGTTGGCCTGGAAGAGGGGCAACGGGGACAGAATCGGTGCCCCAACCGGGATTAGAACCCGGTGTGCCGGCGCTGCAAGGCGGAGGATTAGCCTAGTGAGCCACGGCGCCGGCCTATTATTTATAGATTTATAATGTGTGTAGCTATGCTAGCTTTTTAAAGTTTATATTTTGTTATTATTTTCTCATTCTAAGTAAATATTCACTTTCTCACCTAAAAGAAGTAAAAAAATAAAGAATCATGTCATCTGCAAATAAAGATAGTTTGATTTCCTCCTTTCCAATTTGTATCCCTTTGATTTCTTTTTCAGGCTATGTGTGTCGCTATTTCTAAGGCAAGTCCTTTGCAGCTTTGTACTTTGATCCACTTTCTTTTTTTTTTTTTTGACAGGCAGAGTAGACAGTGAGAGAGAGAGAGAGACAGAGAGAAAGGTCTTCCTTTGCCGTTGGTTTACCCCCCAATGGCCGCTGCGGCCGGCGTGCTGCAGCCGGCACACCGTGCTGATCCAAATCCAGGAGCCAGGTGCTTCTCCTGGTCTCCCATGCGGGTGGAGGGCCCAAGAACTTGGGCCATCCTCCACTGCACTTCCAGGCCACAGCAGAGAGCTGGACTGGAAGAGGAGCAACCAGGACAGAATCTGGCACCCCGACTGGGACTAGAACCTGGTGTGCCGGCGCCTCAGGCAGAGGATTAGCCTAGTGAGCCGCAGCGCTGGCCTGATTTCTTTTTCTTATCTAATGGCTCTGGCTAAAACTTCAAGGACTATATTGAATAGCACTGGTGAGAGTGGGCATCTTGTCTGATTCCAGATAGTAGAAATGCTTCCAGTTTTTCCCCCTTCAATAAGATGCTGACTATGGCTTGTCATAAATTGCCTTGATTGTGTTGAGGAATGTTCCTTCTATACCCAGTATGCTTAAGGTTTTCATCATGCAAGGATGTTGTATTTTATCAAAAGCTTTCTCTGCATCTGTTGAGATGACCATATGATTTTTGTTCTTTAGTTTGTTAATGTGATGTATCATATTTATTGATTTGTAAATGTTGAACCATCTCTGCATAACAGGGCTAAATCACACTTGGTCTAGGTGAATGAACTTTCTGATGTGTTGTTGGATTCGATTGGCTAGTACTTTGTTGAAGATTTTCACATCTATGTTCATCAGGGAAGTTGGCCTATAGCTCTCTTTCTCTGTTGTATCTTTTTCTGGTTTAGGAATTAAGGTGATTCAGGCTTCATAGAAGGAGTTTGGGAGGATTCCCTCCCTTTCAATTGTTTTGAATTAGCTTGAGAATAATTGGTATTAGTTCTTCTTTAAATGCGTGGTAGAATTCAGCAGTGAAGCCATCCAGTCCTGGGCTTTTCTTTGTTGAGAGGGCCTTCATTACTGATTTAATCTTGGTCTTGGTTATTGGTTATTGGTCTGTTTAGGTTTGCTATGTCTTCGTGACTCAGTGTTGGTAGATTGTATGTGTCCAGGAATCTATCCATTTCTCTAGGTTTTCTGATTTGTTGGCATACAGCTCCTTGTAGTAATTCCTAATGATTCTTTGTATTTCCATGGTATCTGTTGTTACATTTCTTTGATTTTATTGATTTGAGTCTTCTCGTTTTTTTCTTTTTCTTTTCTTTTTTTTTTTTTTTTTTTTTTTTTTGGTTGTTGATTTCCAGCTTCATTCCACTGAGATCAGAAAATTGCATGGTATAATTTTTATTTTTTTGAATTTGCTGAGACTTGCTCCATGATCTAGCATGTGAACAATCCTGGAGAAAGTTCCATGCACTAGTGAGAAAAATGTATATTCTTCAACTGTTGGATGAAAAATTCTGAAGATATAAGTTAGGTCCATTTGGTCCACAGTGTCAATTAGCTCTGTTGTTTCTTTGTTGATTTTCTGTATGGTTGATCTGTCCATTGATGAAAGTGGAATATTGAAGTCCCCCATCACTATTGTATTTGAGTCTGTGTCTCCCATCAGCTCTGTTAACCTTTCTTTTAAATAGCTAAGTACCTTGTTATTTGGTGCATATATATTTATTATAGCCACATCTTCCTGTTGAATTGATCCCTTAATCATTACATAGTGCCCTTCTCTGTCTCTCTTAACAGTTTTTGTGTTAAACTCTATGTTTTCTGATATTAGGATGGCTACACCAGCTGTTTTTTGCTTTCTGTTATATTGGACTAACTTTTTCCATTCTTTCGCTTTCAGTCTGCGTGTGTCTTTTTTGGTTAGGTGTGTTTGTTGTAGGAAGCCAGTCTGTATCTTTTAACTGGAGAGTTTAGGCTTTTTATATTGAAGGTTACTATTGATAAGTAACAACTTGGCTCTGCCATTTTTCCACAAATATTCCTATTGTTTACTTTGGATTTCCTTTGTACGTTTACTGAGAGATTTTCTGCCTTCACTTTTTTTCATGATGATGGCTGTCTTTGAATTTCTGTATATAGCACACCATTAGGCTGGATGAGTTGTGACAAATTCTTTCAATTTCTGTTTGTTAAAGAAGGTCTTTATTTCACCTTCATTCATAAATGAGAGCTTTGCAGGGTACAGTATTTTGGGTTGAAAGTTTTTTTCTCTTAAGACTTGGACTATGTCACTTCATTCTCTCCTGTAGGGTTTCTGATAAGAAGCCAGCTGTGAGTATAATGGAGATCCTTTGAAAGTAACCTGGCCTTTCTCTCATACACATTTTATAATCTTGTTTTTATGTTTTACTGTTGAAATTTGACTACAGTGATACTATTGGAACTCATAAAAGAGTTTAGTAAAGTGGCAGCTTCTAAAATTTACTCACAAAAATCAATAACCTTTATACACACAGACAATGCCAAGGCTGAGAAAGAACTTCTAAGATCAATCCCATTCACAAAGCTACATAAAAATTAAATACCTTATAATAAATTAATGAAGGATGTCAAGATCTCTACGATGAAAACTATAAAATGTCAAAGAAAGAAACAGAAGAAAAAAACAAAAAAAAAATGGAAAATGTGGGTTGGAAGAATCAATGTCATCAAAATGTCCATACTACCAAAAGCAATTTACAGTTTCAATGCAATCCCAATCAAAATACCAAAGACATTTGTCTCAAATCTAGAAAAAAATGATGCTAAAATTCATATGGAAACACAAGCAACCCCAAATGGCTAAAGTAATCTTAAACAACAAAAACAAAGCCAGAGGCCTCACAATACTAGATTTCAAGACATACTACAGGGCAGTTATAATCAAAACAGCCTGATACTGGCACAAAAACAGACATGTAGGCCGGCGCCGTGGCTCAACAGGCTAATCCTCTGCCTTGCGGCGCCGGCACACCGGGTTCTAGTCCCGGTTGGGGCACCGGATCCTATCCTGGTTGCCCCTCTTCCAGGCCAGCTCTCTGCTATGGCCCGGGAAGGCAGTAGAGGATGGCCCAAGTGCTTGGGCCCTGCACCCCATGGGAGACCAGGAGAAGCACCTGGCTCCTGGCTTCAGATCAGCGTGATGTGCTGGCCGCAGCGGCCATTGGAGGGTGAACCAATGGCAAAAAGGAAGACCTTTCTCTCTGTCTCTCTCTCTCTCTCACTATCCACTCTGCCTGTCCAAAAAAAAAAAAAAAAAAAGACATGTAGACCAATGGAAAAAAATAGAAACTCCAAAAATCAATCCACTCATCTGCAACCAACTTATCTTTGCAAAGGCGCTAAATTAATCCCTGGAGTAAAGACAATCTCTTCAATAAATGGTGCTGGGAAAACGAAATCTCCACATGCAGAAGTATGAAGCAAGACACCTACCCTACACCTTACATAAAAATCCATTCAAAATGGATCAAAGACCTAAATCTATGACCCAATGCATTCAAATTACTAATGAACATTGAGGAAACCATACAAGACATTGGAATGGGAAAAGACTTTGGGAAAAGAGCCCTGAAGCACAATCAAAGCCAAAATTGACAAATGGATTACATCAAACTGAGAAGCTTCTGCACTGCAAAAGAAACACTCAGCAAAATGAAGAGGCAACTGACAAAATGGGGGAAAATATTTGCAAAATATGCAGCTGATAAAGGATTAATATCCAGAATCTAGAAACTCAACAACAAAACAAACAATCTAGCTAAGAAATGAGCAAAGGACTTAAACAAGTATTTTTCAAGAGAAGAAATTTAAATGGCCAACAGCACATGAAAAAATACTCAGGATAACTAACTAATAGAGAAATGCAAATCAAAACCACAATGAGGTTTCACTTCTTTCCAGGTAGAATGGCTCACATACAGAAATCAACAAACAACAGATGCTGGCAGGGATACGGGGGAAAGGTACTCTAATCCACTGTTTGTGGGAATATAAACTGGTCCAGTCACTGTGGAAGACAGTATGGCGATAACTCAGAAATCTGATGATAGACCTACCATATGAGCCAGCCATCTGACTCCTGGGAATTTACCCAAGGAAAGTGAAATCAGCATATGAAAGAGTTATCTGTACTCTCATGTTTATTTCAGCTCAATTCACAATAGCTAAGGTATAGAATAAACTCAGATTCCATTAACTGAAGACTAGATAAAGAAATGATGGTATATATACACTACGAAATACTACACAGTGGAAAAAAAATCTTGTTTTTGTAATAAAATGGATGCAACTGGAAACCATTTTGCTTAGTGAAATAAGCCAGTCCCAAAAAGACAAATACCATATGTTCTCACTGATCTGTGGTAACTGATAAAGCACCTAAGAGGTAATCTATGGAAGTGAAATTGACACTTTGAGATGCTATGATTTTGAACAGCCTTTGTCTCAACTGTTGAGGAACAGTGTGTTTTTTTTTTTAATCTTACTATTTGTTGAACTCTTTACTTAGTATAGGGTTAATATTATGAGCACAAAGTTAACTAAAAATAGATCTTTTAAAAAAAAGAATGGGAATAGGAGAGGGAAGAAAAAGAGTAGGAGTGCAGGAGGGAAGGAGCCTAGGGTGAGAAGATTCACTGTCTTCTTCTTTTTTTTTGACAGGCAGAGTGGACAGTGAGAGAGAGAAACAGAGAGGAAGGTCTTCCTTTGCCGTTGGTTCACCCTCCAGTGGCCGCTGCGGCCGGCGCATCTCGCTGATCCGAAGCCAGGAGCCAGGTGCTTCTCCTGGTCTCCCACGTGGGTGCAGGGCCCAAGCACTTGGGCCATCCTCCACTGCCTTCCCGGGCCATAGCAGAGAGATGGCCTGGAAGAGGGGCAACCAGGATAGAATCCGGTGCCCCAACCGGGACTAGAACCCGGTGTGCCAGCGCCTCAAGGCAGAGGATTAGCCTGTTAAGCCATGGTGCCGACCCTCACTGTCTTCTTAAATTTGTATATATGAAATGCATGAAGAGTATATTCCTTAAATAAAATTTTAAAAAAAGAAGTAAAAAATTAAACACTGAATTTGACACTGGGGCCAGTTTTCTGGCTCGGTGGGATAAGCCACTGCCTGCAATGTTAGCATCCCATATGGACACCAGATCAGGTGCCAGCTGTTCCACTTCCAATCCAGCTCCCTGCTAATGGTCTGGGAAAAGTAGCACAAGATGGCCAAGTGCTTGGGCCCCTCCCACCCACGTGGGAGACCCAGATTAAGCTCCTGGTTCCTGGCTTCAGCCTGGCCCAGCTCTGGTGTTGCAATCATTTGGGGAGTAAACCAGCAGTTGGAAGATCTCTCTCTCTGTAGCTCTGCCTTTCAAATAAAATAAATAGAGCTTTTAAAAAAAGGCACACTGACAAGGAATTTTATAATTTGTGTTCAAAAGTAGAATAATCACTTTAAGTGTTTTGAATGTTTTGGGAAGAAATATATAGAAACAATACATTAATTTTTTAAAGATATGATGGGCTCCCTTCTGCACAGAGAGAACCCTCAGATCTCAGCGCTGAATGTGCCTGGCACCTAGGGAATTCTCGATAAGCGTTTGTGAGGGGCAGAGGCTGAGGGCAGAAGAACTGGCCGGCGCCTACCGAGTGCCACAGTCTGTCTTCCACTGCAACACATGCCTCCTTACCAGGGTGTTGTCCAGGACTTAACACAGCACTCTGCAGAGTCCACCAAAACAAGCATGAAACACACAGCTTCATTTATTTTCATCGAATGATCAGCACACCAGGTTGCCTAAGAGTTAGAAGTAAGTTTTGAAAAGTCAGTAAGTCCTTTGGCCATAAAATAGCATCACACAAACATAAGAAAAGCAAGCAGAATTATATCTTTTAAAAATAATTTTCTGGGGCCAATGCTGTGGGTCGCAGGTATAAGCCACCACCTCCAGTGCCGGCATCCCATTTTGGTGCCTGTTCAAGTCCCAGCTGCTCCTCTTCTGATCTGGCTCTCTGGGAAAGCAGCAGAAGATGGTCCAAGTGCCTGGGGCCCTGCACCCACGTGGGAGACCTGGAGGAAGCTCCTGGCTCCTGGCTCCTGGCTTCTGGCTTCAGATTGGCACAGCTCTGGCCATTGCAACCATTTAGGGAGTGAATCATCAGATGGAAGACCCCTCCATCTCTCTGCCTTTGTCTCTCTGTAACTCTGACTTTTAAGTAAGTAAATAAATATTTTAAAAATAAATAAAAATAAAAATGATTTCCAAAAGAGACGTATCTGGCAAAACCAATTTACCTTTGGGTTTGGTGACATGCAGCCCCAAGGCGGGCAGTGGAATGAGTGGGCACATCACAGAAGAGCAGAGGAGCTGCACGAGGTTCCGCAGGGCAGCAGAGATTCTTTGGAGTCAGAATATCACTTGCCTAGTCCAATTTGTTCAGTGACAGACATAATTTCCAAAAGTATTTAGAATTACATTGATTTCTACCAAGATCCTAGTGACGGAAGTTAATACGGTAGTATGAGATGAATCAAATTATAAGGTGTGGGGTTTTTTTAAACAGAAGACCATTATAAAACATCTTCCCAGGACCAGCGCTATGGCTCACTTGGTTAATCCTCAGCCTGCGGCGCCGGCATCCCATATGGGCGCCGGATTCTAGTCCCGATTGCTCCTCTTCCAGTCCAGTGGCCTGGGGAGGCAGTGGAGGATGGCCCAAGTGCTTGGGCCCTGCACCCACATGGGAGACCAGGAGGAGGCACCTGGCTCCTGGCTTCAGATCGGTGCAGCTCCAGCCGTAGCAGCCATTTGTGGGGTGAACCAACAGAAAAAGACCTTTCTCTCTCTCTCTCACTGTCTAACTGCCTGTCAAAAAAAAAAAAAAAAAAAAAAAAACTTCTCTATTGTGTGGATTATATTTTTGTATCTAAATAATCCTTACTTATTAAATACAGAATCATACTACAAGTAATAATATTAACATGAATGAAGGACATAAAATATGGAGAAAATAGCAAAACAGTATAGCCTTATCCGAATACCCAAACATTTCTGGAAGTCAGTGAAGGATTATTGCATTAAAATGATGGCTAATTAGTGTCGTTAGGCTTTTAACAAATGCAAAGGGAACATTAGTGTAATCCTATTAGTGCATCGCTCTAGTTGTACATGCTTATGTCAGTGAGCAGAATGTATCAACTAAAAAGTAAATTTTTAGCGGTAAATGAAAAAGACTGTGCTGCAAAATCAAAGCCACCAAGTATCAGTTTATTGATGAAACTTATCTGCTGCTAATTTTCTTTGATTGTATTAAAATTAGAATGATAGAACTAATTTTAAAATGGCTCTTGGTACATAGATATAACTATTTGTTATATTTCTTTAAAAAATTAATTAGGCTAAAAATACATACTTTCTGTACTTTCCAGCTTAAATTTAAATTTTGAGGTTTTTATCCGTTTTTAATGATCACAACTACCTACATATTAGAATAAAATTTGTAATTTTCCTAAAATTATCATATCTAGGCTCTTTAGAGAATACTTGCACATCCTTTTTTTTTTTTTCCAAAAAGGATTATATATTTACTCAAAAGGCATAGTAACAGAGAGATGAGAGAAACAGAGATCTTCTACTCTCCTGCTGAAGCCAGGAGCCGGGAGCTCCGTCTGGGTCTCCCACGTGTACTTGGGCCATCATCCACTGCTTTCCCAGGTGCATTAGCAGGAAGCTGGATTGGAAGCAGAGAAGCCAGAACTGGAACTGGGACTCTGGTACGGGATGCCAGTATCACACGGTAGCTTAACCCATTGCACCACAAAGCCAGCCCCTAAAACTTTCCAGTTAAAATCTTTCAAAGTTTTACTCTTCCTTGGGAAAAGGCAATCTGTGGAAAGGCTCTAAACTCATCCCCCATTGTTGTTCCATCCTATTATGGACTTACAGAAACAAAACTGCTAGAGTTATCACTTCACTCTGCTTTTAAACCAGCACCTATAGTCCACCGCAAAGCTGAGAACTTACTAAAAAGAAGGTAGGAATGAAAATTTAAAAATTAAAATTCAAGTTGATAGTAATCCTTCCAAGTTTATTTTAGAGTTAGATTTTGACAAACACTACTAGAAAAGAGTACCTCCTAAGGAACTAGTGGTAGATACCAGGTTGCCTTTTAAGTATATAATTTGTTACTGCATTCACGCACCCCATTTATTGTTTCATAAATACGAACACCTATACATATCAGGCAGTGTGCTGACTACTGGAGTTATACAAGGCTACTTCAGAATGTCTGTGGGAAAATGGAGTTGGGGCCGGTGTTCTGCCAGCGTCTTGCATGAGCACCAGTTTGAGTCCCAGCTGCTCTGCTTCTAACCAGTTCCTTGCGAACACAACTTGAAGGCAGCAGCAGACGGCGCAAGTCTTGGCCCCTGCCATCCACGTGGGAGACCCAGACAGAGTGCTTGGGTCCTGGTTTCAGCCTGGCCCAGCCCTAGTTCATTGCAGCCATTTGGGGAGTGAGCCAGTGGATGGAAGACTTCTCTATCTCTCTGCCTTTCAAATAAATAAAATGAATCTTAAAAAAAAAAAAAAGCAAAGAAAAATGGAATTAATCTGTGAGTTTATTTGGTATAAGAAATTGGGGGTGAAAAAAATTTTGTCATGTGGAAAATACATGTTATTTTAAAATTATGCATGGATTTCAAAATTATTTTGTACCAACAAACTCATGTAAACACTTCTTTAAAAATTAATTAATTTGGGGGCCGATGCTGTGGCATAATGGGATAAGTACCTGTCTGAGGCACCAGCATACTATGTGGGTGCCAGTTCCAGTCTCGGCTGCTCCACTTCCAATCCAGCCCTCTGCTATGGCCTGGGAAAGCAGTGGAAGATGGCCCAAGTGCTTGGGCCCCTGTACCCACGTGGGAGACCCGGAAGAAGCTCCTGGCTCTTGGTTTCAGACCAGCCCAGCTCCGACCATTGCAACCATTTCAGGAGTGAACCAGCAGATGGAAGACCTCTCTCTCTGTCTCTCCCTCTCTCTGTCTATAACTCTACCTCTCAAATAAATAAACAAAAATCGTTTTTTATTAATTAAGTTTACTTATTTGGAAAGCAGACAGATCTTCCATCTGCTGACTCACTTTACAAATGCCTAAAATGGCCAGGGCTGGGCCAGGCTGAAGCCAGGAACCAGGAACTCAATCTGGGTCTCCCACGTGGGTGACAAGAGTGCAGCCACTTGAGCCGCCACTGCCTCCCAAAGTGCAGACCAGCCAGAAGCTGGAGTGGAGAGCGGAGCTGGGTCTCAAAGCCCAACACTTTGATATGGGACTTGGGCATCCCAAGTGGCAGCTTAGCCAGTGTGCCAAATGCAAGGTTTTTTTGTTTGTTTTTTTTTTGTTTTTTGTTTTTTGTTTTTTAATTTTTGACAGGCAGAGTGGACAGTGAGAGAGAGACAGAGAGAAAGGTCTTCCTTTTGCCGTTGGTTCACCCTCCAATGACCGCCGCGGTAGCCCGCTGCGGCCGGCGCACCGCACTGATCCGATGGCAGGAGCCAGGTGCTTCTCCTGGTCTTCCATGGGGTGCAGGGCCCAAGCACTTGGGCCATCCTCCACTGCACTCCCTGGCCACAGCAGAGAGCTGGCCTGGAAGAGGGGCAACCAGGACAGGATTGGTGCCCCGACCGGGACTAGAACCCGGTGTGCCGGCGCCGCAAGGCGGAGGATTAGCCTAGTGAGCCGCGGCACCGGCCAGTTTTTTTTTTTTTTTTTTTTTTAAGAGTTATTTATTTAAAACTCAGGCAGGGGTGGGGAACTTCTTCCATCCACTGGTTTACTCCCCAAGTGACCACAACGACTAGGACTGGACCAGGTCAAAGCCAGGAGCCAGGAGCTTCATCCAGGTCTCCCACGTGGATGCAGGGGCCCAAGGACTTGAGTCATCTTCAGTTGCTTCCTCAGGCACATTAGCAGGGGGCTGGATCATAAGTGGAGCAGCCGGGACTTGAACCGGCACCCATATGGGATGCCAATGCTGTAGACGGAGGCTTAACCCACTGTGCCACAGCACCAGCCCCCATGATGAAAGTATCTTTAATCCATTTTCTATGAAGTTGTATTGGTGGATCTGGAAGGCCTGGTCCCTGCCCTCATGGAGCGTCCACCTCACAGGCTAACTAAGGACCACAGTATGGAGAATCACAAACTGATCACAGTTTTAGGGGGTGTTTTGTTATTTACATTTGGAGACAAATTCTCTTAAAAGTGTCCTATTATGATATAATTCTCTAAGTTCAATTAAGATCATCACTTAGCTTTTCTGAAAAGCAAAAGAAACAGCTGATGGTTTTACTAGTACATGTTTTTCTTTTTTAAAAAATTTTTTATTTATTTTATTTGAAAAGCAGAGTTACAGAGACAGAGAGAGGTCTTCTATCTGCTGGTTCACTCCCCAGATGACCACAACTGCCAGAGCTGAGCCAATCAGGAGTCAGGAGCTTCCTCCTGGTCTCCCACGTGGGTGCAGGGGCCCAAGCACTTGGGTCATCTTCCACTGCTTTCCCAGGCCACAGCAGAGAGCTGGATGGGAAGTGGAGCAGCCGGGCCACAGCAGAGAGCTTCATGGGAAGTGGAGCAGCTGGGTCTCGAACCGGCGCCCACATGGGATGCCGGTGCTTCAGGCCAGCGCTTTAACCCGCTGCACCACAGCGCTGACCCCACTACCCCATGTTGAATCTGCACAGAGGAGCATGGAGTGGGCCTGAAGGTTACACGCTCCTCTGTGGACTCACTGACAGCTGGGCAGCTAAGGCAGCAGGGTTACGTCCTCTCTGGTAACACGCACATTATTCCGGGTGAAGCCGTTCAGGATGAGCAGGATCATATGGATCTCCATTACGGTCCACAGGAAAGACAAGGACGCAAGATTCTCCGATGAGGTGGAACCCAATTGTGTAGGTCCAGGCCTCTTTCATGGGAAACTGGGGCTTCCAGCTGACTCAGAGTAGCAGACAGAGAACTCCGGGAGCTGCCCTGCTGTGTCTGGGGGTGACAGGGAGCAGTGTTGGGGTCTGCTGTCCCCGGCGATGCGATCTCACGCCATCATCACACACAGGCAGACTTGCAAGCAGCCATATTTCATAGACGTGTTTTAAAGAGAGTCAAAGACAAAGAATTAACACCTGCATAAAGCGTGCAAACTAGGCCATCACATTAAAGAGTATAAATTGATCAAATGAAAATGTAGTAAATGACATCCTAATGGTCCTTATTCCGGCTTCCTAATTCTCTGAGCGCAAGATGCTTTTATGCACCGCTGAAGCAGAGCCATCAGCACCTCCAGCTACGCCCAGTTAGGGTAATTACAGCTTAATGCTCTCCAAATACGTCCGGCATAAAAGCCTGCGTGCCCTGTCTTTCCTTAATTTAGACGAGAAAGATTGAGCACTTTGTAAAACCCAAACTGTAGTATAACCTACAGGACACACAGGGCACACACCCTTAGGAAAATGTGCATCTGTGGTACAGTTCCGTGTCTGTGCCCAGAGTGAGAGCTTGGGAATCCAGAGGATGAATTGAAGATCGTGTACTCACAGCACTGTCGAAATCCTAAATGAAAGGTATTTTTCTGCCCCCGTGTCTTACTGTTTTTATGCAGTTCTATCTTCAGACATGAGTCAAATGACTGTTTCATCCTATGATCAGTTTAATAATAACAGCTAATCGATACTAATTGCTTCACCTGTGTTAATTCGTTTAATTCTGTACAAGACACACAACTGGAATAAGAACGGTGCTATCACCATCAGCATCCCCATTACTATTTTAGAGAGGAGGAAACCAAGAGTTAAGTAATTACTGCAGGTCAAATGACATGCAAGTGGAATACCTGGGATTTAGTTTGTATTTATTTATTTATATGTATTTAAAAGGCAGAGAAAGAGACAGAGGCAGAGAGAGAGCCTCCATCTGTTGGTTCACTCGCCACATGCCCACAACAGCCAGAGATGGACCAGGCTGAAGCCAGGAGCCAGGAACTCAATCCAGGTGTCGCATGTCAGTGACAAGGGCCTAAGGACTGGAGCCATGGTCTGCTGCCTCCCAGGACGCACATTACCAGGGAGCTGGAATCCTGAGCAGAGCTGGGACTCCAACCCAGGCACTGTGAGACGGCCGCAGGAGTCCCAGGCAGCATCTTACCTGCTGCACCAAACGCCTCCCCAAGAAGGCCTAGGTGGTCAGCATGTCACCAGGCCGGGTCTTTCGCCTGCTATCCCAGCCAGCCATTATGAACAGGGAAACGTGCATCAAAGCCTGTTGACCAGTAAGAGTTCTTAACAGGGGCTGGCGCTGTGGCACAGCGGGTTAACACCCTGGCCTGAAGCACTGGCATCCCATCTGGGCGCTGGTTCAAGACCTGGCTGCTCCACTTCCGATCCAGCTCTCTGCTGTGGCCTGGGAAAGCAGTGGGAAACCTGGAAGAGGCTCCTGGCTCCTGGCTTCGGATCGGCACAGCTCCAGCCATTGAGGCCAATTAGGGAGTGAACCAGTGGATGGAAGACCTTTCTCCCTCTCTCTCTCTCTCTCTCTCTACCTCTCTCTACCTCTCTCCCTCTCCCTCTCCCTCCCCCCCCCCTCTCTGCATGTGTAACTCTTTCAAATAAATAAATAAATCTTAAAAAAAAAAAAAGTTCTTAGCAAACAGAAGGTCCAGGAAGGTCAGAGAGCCAGGTGTGGAGCCAGCCAGGAGCAATGTTAACAATCATGGCATAGACCTGGTCTCTTAAAGCTACCTTTTTCTCCCTCTGGGCACAACGTCACACGTGAACCACACACACGGGGCATGCCAGGAACCAGTTCTGCAGTGCCCGCCTCTTCACATCCCTGGGCCCGGCATCCGTGGCCGGCCTCCCTGGATGGTAAGCATCACAAGGAATTCCTCCCGCAGCAATGCTGGAGGCCACGGGCTTGCTCCGGGTGAAACAGTTGCATAAAGCCCTGGGAGAGAAAACAGTTCTGAGCTGTTGCACAGCCCAGCCTGAGAGGGCTTTCAAGTACAATCCCTTAGGCACCGGCCGGCCGCAGAGCTCACGGGGTTAGCAGAAGGTGTCTCTGACAATCCTCCCAGGAAACCAGGGCGTAGTCTCATCTTTTCTCTGCACAGCGCGGCAGCTCACCTCGCATGACGCTAATGGAGAAGAAATAGTTTGTTGTGCGAGTGCAAAGGCTAAATAATGATAAATTGGTTGCCTGAAGTGCAGGAAAGAAGAAACAAATGGATGTGTGGCGTTAACAGAGTTAATTATAGATGCAGATTAAAAGGCAAGATTAAGTAGCGGGAGAAAAGCAGGGGAGTCACCTTCGGCCCAGCCGGCGAGCAGTGGCGGTCAGTCACCTAGCAACAAGTTTCCTGTCCCCGCTGTGCTCTTTAATGCAACAAATCTGCTCTGGACGGCGGGCTGTTCTCCTGACAAAACACATTATGTAGGAGGCCGGGGGACACAAAACGGCGCAGCACACAGCACTCTGCGCCCTATTGACCACGGAGCCTTTCTCTCAGCCCACAAAAGCGGCGCACGCAGCGCTCTGAAAGGAGAAGAGTCTCCCCAGAGAAAACATGTGCTTGTCATTGAGATGGACCACACAAGGAAAATGATGTTCTTTTTCAAATTCTGCTTGTTGAGGCCACACTTTTTGTCTCCTGGCACTCAAAACACATCCCTGCTGGGAAAAGGGGCAAACATTGTAAAAACTCAAAACTGGGATTTTTTTTTTCTTTGCATTGAAAACACCCATTCTGTAACAAAATGGCCAGGTCTCTCTCCTTAGTACTTAAACAAGGGACAAGAAGGTAAACAGGAAAACTTCTATTCAGAGCTACTGTGCCCGAATGCGAATGCTTGCGCTGCCGAAGGCACACACGGGAAGTGCCTGCTCATTGATTTGCACAGCGACGGGACAAAAGTGATGGAGAGAATTTTGATTTCTTGATTGTGTCCTCTGTGAGGCAGCCGTAAATTGCTGGTCTAAGCCCCATCACCAATTGAGATATGGGGGCTTAACCGTCCATTCATGTTTTAACCTGGCAGGTGGGCAGCAAAGCTCATCTTCTCGGTCTGGAGCACTCAGTTAAAATGACCCTCGTGGGGCTTAAGGTGATGCCCCACAAAAAGATGATGGTGGGGTTTTGTGGAGGCTGATCTCACAGAGGTCACACTTGTTTGGATCATTGGATTTATTAACTTCTAAATAATATTGAAATGATTCCTAAATAGATTAGCAAGCCTTGGTGAATACAAGGAGACTTTTTTTAGAAAGGATTTTATTTATTTATTTGAAAGGCGGAGTTACAGAGAGACAGAGGCAGAGAGAGTCTTCCATCCGCTGGTTCACTTCCCAATTGGCTGCAATGGCCGGAGCTGAGCCGATCTGAAGCCAGGAGCCAGGAGCTTCTTCCTGGTCTCCCACATGGGTGCAGAAGCCCAAGGACTTGAGCCATCTTCTACTGCTTTCCTAGGCCATAGCAGAGAACTGGATCAGAAGTGGAGCAGCCAGGACTCGAACCGGCACCCATATGGGATGCAGGCACTGCAGGCTGCAGCTTTTCGACTTCGCCAAAGTGCTGGCCCCACAAAGGGACTTTTACAAGTTCAGACAACATGGAATTAAAAGATGTTTATTTTGGTGCAAAAGAAAGTTGATGTCTATGCAATTTTTTAAATAATATGCATTTTCCACGAACTTTTCTGAAGACCGCTCATATTTACCTGGGTTTCTACGCTTCAAGGATTCTATCACACAACATGGCCTGGCCTTCCTCAGAAATAACTGGTTTCCACACAGTACCAAGATGCCCTTACTGGAACATGCATTCCGCAGAAGCACCTATCTGTACCGGGCGCTGTTCTCACGTCTGCAGACATGAAAAATTCCCACCCTCAGGAGAAGCCGAGGGGTGGCACGCAGTCCCAGCATGGTTCACAGAGGGCCTGGACGGGTCTGGAACGCGGCCTTAAGGGAACACGGCCTGCAGCGCAGTGGAAATGGTTGCCCTCATGACCCTCTGGGGGAGGCGACACCAAAGCTAGCTCTAAAGGGCATGTGGCTCGTGAATGCCCGGGAGGAGGAGGACTTCTTGGCAGAGAACACATTGCACAAGATCTTAAAAAGGGAAAGCACGGGGCTGGCGCTGTGGCCTAGTGGGTAAAGCTGCCGCCTGCAGAGCCAGTGTCCCATATGGGTGCCGGTTCGAGTCCCGGCTGCTCCACTTCCGATCCAGCTCTCTGCTGTAGCAGATGAGAAAATGACGGGAGGCCAGAGGCTGGAGCAGTCTGTGAGTGTTGGATCACAAGCAGCCAGGAGCCAGGCCAAGGACTTTTCTTAAAGGGAGCGGGGAACCTATCGACTGCTCCTATTCAGAGAGGATTAGATTGGCAGTGGCATGGACATGTGGGTGTTTGTGACTTTATTTCCTCTTCCCGAGCGCTCCCAGGGGACGGAGGAATGCAAACTCTCCACTACACATTGTCATCATGGCTGGATGACAGAGTTCAGTTTTTGCTGAGAGCACTGATAGGAAGACAGCGCTGTTGGTTTTATGGAGCACTTAGAGGAGAAAGAGAATGCTGCAATTTTCTGTGCGTGGAGAGCCTGACATTCCCGAGCTGTATCAGATGGGCACAGGCAGTCACAACAAAGCACAGAAGAGGGAAGGCATTCGCACATCGTAACTATGCTTACTAATAAAATTGTGGCGGTGACCAAATTGGAACAACAGGGCAAAATGCGTTGTTTTCTGGCTTGAACAGCCTGAAATGTGACCGCTGCCATGTCCCTATGAGGAATGTGTGCGCCATGCAGCTGGGCAGAAAAGCGCGGGTCGTGCAGAACAAGACAAACCCCAGAGGGCCGGCTTATCACCTGCACAGCAGCATCCTTCGCGACTCGTTGGTACACAAGGCGCGCAGTCCGAGCACCTGCCTGTCCCTCAGAGCACGGTTTTTCTAGACGAGGCGTAAGAGGGCAGGTCCGGTGTGTCGGAACCAAAGATGAACCACATGGCCGGTGGCAGCCAATACAAGGCCCAGCCCAACGCAGCTCAGACACAGCACTACTTCTTAAAAATCATGGCAGACATGAAGAGCTAAGGAAAAAAAAAAATCACGAAATTGAAATCATGCTGTAAGGACGAGAGCTGATGTAGAAGCAGACCAAGATTAGCTCTCACACATCGCGGGAGGAAGGCTTTTTTTCTGTACTCTTTGAGGTCAGTAGAATCACATCACGTTTCCCAGGGACCCCTCCACCATCGTATTTCAGCAGAGAGGTATCTGAGATTAAACTGCTTGATCGAAACAGAGAACTCAAACTTTAGATTTTGCTCCCGTTGCTGTCCAGGGCCCTTTCGGACTTTCTGTGGTTGCTTCAGGAGAAACGAATGGTTTTTATTTTTCATTTTTTATTTTTTTGACAGGCAGAGTGGACAGTGAGAGAGAGAGAGACAGAGAGAAAGGTCCTCCCTTGCTGCTGGTTCACCCTCCAATGGCCGCCGCGGCCGGCGCACCGCACTGATCCAAAGGCAGGAGCCAGGTGCTTCTCCTGGTCTCCCATGGGGTGCAGGGCCCAAGCACTTGGGCCATCCTCCACTGCCTTCCTGGGCCACAGCAGAGAGCTGGCCTGGAAGAGGGGCAACTGGGACAGACTCCGGCGCCCCGACCAGGACTAGAACCCGGTGTGCTGGTGCCACAAGGCGGAGGATTAGCCTGTTGAGCCGCGGCGCTGGCCAGGAAACGAATGGTTTTGAATATCTGGAGCAGAGGTGGGTCGGTTTGTCCCTCTTGTCCCGAGCAGGTGCTAAGCCAGGCTTCAGCCCTGCCCCAGAGCTCATCTTTGCAAAGGTTTCCCGGTGGGTCTTTCCCAGTGGCTTGCTTCTCTCCCAGGCGAATGCACTGGGAAAACAGGCTCACTGCGGTGCTGACCCCATTGAGACTTCCTCAGGAAAGTGGGGGCCAGGCGGAGTTCCCTGTGGGGAGTCCCCGGGCGTTCATGACACGGAACCCTGTACAGGGTTGTGGAAAAGTACCAGGTAGCCAGCCTCCCGTGAGCATTGCTTTCAGAGAGCACCCATAATAACGCCTCAAATACTATCTTCTCCCATTTATGTCTAATCGGTGAAAACACATTATCTGCCCTCGGAGCCTTCTCACAGGAGGTTATCTGACATGCAGCATTCACCAGCGCTTCTGGAAAGGTTAATAGTTCACCAGCCCAAGTTGAACTAAACAGAATTGATCATTCTTGAAACTCTTGGTTGAAATGCGAGGGCTTTGTGTTGACAGCCTAGGGGTTGTAATGAGTCTCTAGTACCTTCTTAAGGCTTGTTTCTTTTGCCTTGTGAATGGGGAGAGTAAAATTATAGTCTCTAGGTGTTTTCCACGGTTCTTTCACAAGCGGGCTTCCCGACACCAATTAAAGAGATTATGTCATCGAGTGAAAGGAAAGCTATGACTTGTATGTTAATGCTGTGATTACTTGAGACAGGGTCACAGGACCCCATGGCATAGCGGCCGACCTTCAAAAAATGAACTTTGAGCTCAATTCCTAATTAACCTTTTTCAGTACCAGAAAGTGTAATTTCAGGCCATTGGTCCCCCAAAATACCCACTTTTCCTTGTACAATGAATGCATTACCAGAATCATTGAATATTGGCCAAAAGACGTTTTCCCACAATGATGGATTTTTTTTTTTTACTTCCACTCAAAATCTACACATTCTCTGTGTTTTCACAGCGAACCAAACAGCAGGGAATGTGTTACAACTTACATAATTGTTGGTGTTAAAATACATTAATGTTGGGGTGCAAAGATGCCAAGTGCATAGATAACGTTGTCCCAAAGTATCTGAAGGAGAATGGTCCCAGAGGAGCAAAAACCTGTGGATGCTCCAATCTCCCCCTAAAGTGATGCAGAATTCCCACGTAACCTACACACATCCTACCGAATATCTGATATCATCTCTACATTCGTTACAGTACCCAACACAATGTAAATGCTATTTGTGAATGGCCGTTACACTGTATTCTTTAGAAAAGAATGACAAGCAGGAGCAAAGTGTTCCACACAGATCCCGTGGTCTTTATGAACCTGTTCAGCCCACCATTGGTTGACTCCTCCGCTGGGAACCTGAGGGTGTGGAGGGCCAGCTGCATTGTACTTGGCCATCAGTCATGGGGGCATATGTAAATATATGCAAATTGCTGAAGATTATATTGGAATCCAAAATTTTCACAGCTTTCAATGAATGTTCTCTGTCATTCTTAACGACTTTGCTCTGCTATAGAATGTGCGTTTTGTTCCAGAAATTGCTCTCTGACAAAAATGCTCCTATTATATTAGCTCTCATTTAGTCAGCCCCGAAGTTAATAGCTGATAGCGTTCACATTTCTTATCTTCTCTGGTGCCCTTGGCTGAACAAAAAAGTTATTTGGAAAGTGTGTGGCATAATCACAGTTTGCCTCTGGATTTTGACATCATTTAATAATAGCTATCTTTTGATTTCTATGTTAAAGCAGCGTTTGTCATGTTTTAAATCAAAATTATGATTTCCATAGTACAGCTTTAGACAATAAATGCAATTTGTATGTAGGTTCTTCTAGCTCACTCCTTGGAATATGGATGGTGGATAATACAGGCCCAAAGGTTGTTTTCGGTGTTAAAACAAACTCTCCTAGCAGTATCTCAGTTTTCCATTTTCCTATTTTAAATTTCCCCCAGTTTTGCTGTAGCAGCACTTTTTTAGTCTGTTACAGCATTGGACAAAGATGCACAAAGTCCTATAATATTTAGTGGAAAGAAGTCTTAAGCATTGCCTGTCCAGTGACGTCACCCCAAGACTCGGGTCTGAAATGTGACTGTGGTAGAGCAATGGACTTCGTCCAAGGGTCCCAGAGAGGGCCCTGACATCTACTTGCAAACAAGAATCGTTGGCATATTCTTTGCCAGCTGTCCAGAGGAATACGCCGCTGTTTTGTTTACCCGGTTAGAAATCTCTTGAACCATTCATACCTCCCACCATTGAAAAGCGACAGAACTGACATCTTGTAGAGGTTTCGCTCAAGTCCAGAAAACAACCCCAGATCATGGTACGGAGAACAGGAAACAGCACCGCCGGGAAAACTCAGTGCCTGTGTGCGGGCGCAGCTGGCACTGATCCTGAGGCTTAGAGGAGGACCCAGGGGCACAAAGCCTCCGCTCTCCACCACTCTGCAAAACACAGACACGCACAGTGTCGGAAAAAGCAAACATTTGCCGAACCAGCTCCATGTAGGTCAGCCCTGCCTGTCCGTCCACCATGACAGTCCTGGAGGGGCTGGGGGTGCAGACAGAGGTTAACATGCTCACCAGACAGAAGTTGCGATTTCAGGGAAAAGCAAAATGCCCCCTAAAATGAGCATCCACAGACTTGTCCCGTTCCTGGGGGGGGCTCCCTGGTTCCCTTGAATTCACTCAAAAAAGGAACACTGTTATGACAGGGTGTGAGATAAGCCGAATTGCCCGAATTCTTCTGCTCTGCCTGGGGTGGAAACCGCTGACTCCCACCACCAACATTCACCTTTGGGCAGCAGCAACACACCCCAGCTCCCGGGTTCTAGACCTGCAGGGCATTGATCCATCCTCCCAGGAAACCTCAGCAGCGGAATGTTAAACTACTGTAATTCTGTAAAATATTGGTAACACAACTCTGCCAGGCTCTCGCAATCCGTTTTCTGAAGGAAGATAAAGCCTGAGTGTAGAAATTGACAGTAACACGAATGCTTTCAATATTCTCTTCCTTGAATCACTTGGCTCACGGGTGCCTGTGAACAGATGGCAAATCTCATGCAAAAAAGTAAAGTTCAGATAAGAGCTCTCAAGTTCCTAAGGGATAAATGATAAGAGGTGGGGGACACTTACTCCCCGTCACTTATACCTTGGGTGCTGTATCCAGTTAAAGCGTATTTGAGGCAGCAGCATTCCCTGATAATCCGGAGCGCTGGACAATGCAATGAGATTCGTTTCGAGGAGGTTTGACCCTTATAGGAATAGATGGGTATGGGTAGCTCTAGCTGTAAAAAAAAAAAAAAAAAAAAAAGAAAGAAAAAGAAAGAAAAGAAAAAAAAAAGCAAATGCACGCATGGAGATGAGTGTGAACGTGTGGGTGCAACACCCGCGCGCAGTAAGGATGTGTCTGGATGGGAATCCCTTTGAGGCACCATGGGCAGGCACAGGACAGAAGTCCAATTTAGACGAAGGAGTCGGGGACCCCGCGGTGGGCAGCCCCGTGCAGCAAGCTGCAGCCGGGGAGGGCGGCGGGTCTCCCGGAGGGGGCCCCCACGCCGGCCGGCCACCGCAGAGGCCGCAGCAGGACCCGGACGGGCACTAAGCCGAGCACCGTGAGCGGCGACCACGCTGACGGTCACAGAGCAAGGTGGCGGCGGGAGAAGGGAGCCTGCGGCCCTTCCCGGCGGCCCGTGAACCGGGATTACCGCCGACTGCGGACCGAGCCCCTCGACCAACGCCACATCTAGGGACTTTGCGGCCGGTAGTGTTCAAACTCCTGAAGATGACCGCGACGGGCCTGGCCACGCGGGTTACTCCGCCGCCTGCTGGCGGCTGACGGTAGCGCGGCCGTGCGGAGCTCGCGGGGCTCCCGGGGTGCGAGGCGGTGCCCAGCCCGGCCGGGGCGCTGCCGGACGTGCAGGGGCGAGGGGCCGGGGCCGCGGGCTTCTGTGCCGCCAGTTACCCGGGTCCTCGAGGTAGTGCCTCCTGCAGTCTGCATTCCTGTGGGCCCTGTCCGCCTGCAGGCTTTCCAAGTCCAAAGTCTAACTGGACCGGTCAGCTCCAGTTATCTTGGGAAAAATGGGAAAGTATAAATGCAGACATGAAAAAGTTCATGGGGATGGAATTAAGAGACGTTTGTTTGGGTGGAGGTCATTTTCAAAGCCGCCCATACCTGGAGATCTCCAAAAGGTGGTAGATGCACTTGGTGAAAATTCTGTTCCTGGATTTCAAAGCTATTTTGCATCCATATAAATGCATCTTTTCATTCCATTTTCCCTGAACTTTTTGAAGCACCCTCCGTTTAAATACTGAGCCTGTTTCCTAACTTCGGCAGTTACCCCAGCTTGTAACATCTTCCAAAACACTTATTGCAATTAAAATGCTCAAAAAACTCTTAAACGCTTGCTTTGAATACAGAGGGAGGACGTACCAGTAATCATAAAGACAAAATTACCGTCAACATCCCTGCTAGTTATGCCAAATACTATTCCACGGGAGCTTTAATGGTGCACAGGGAAACAACCCCAGATGCACACGACATAAAGGAGAAAATTGAATGGAACTGTCTCACACGGAACTTTCTCTCTCTCTTTTTAAACAATTCCTTGATTTCCTAGCTATGGACTATTCCGTTTTTTAAAAGCCCCAATAAAATTTCCACAATTTACCCTTGTGAGGGACTCCGTGGCTGAGGTGTAATATAAATTTGCAGACATTCACAAAAGGCAGGTCAGGCAGAAATCACATCCCCGCCAATTGCTTTATTTTTTCACATAAATATCCCTTCAAATAGGCTTTTTCACGCTCCTGGACAACACGCCATCACTTTCACAAAACAAACAAACGCGTTTCGCTGGAGGGAGACAATGTCTTCCTTGTCACTCAGTTCTGTCTTTTTTTTTTTTTAAAGAACAGGAAAGTTTTTCTCCTCCTGTTTGCAGACCACCCGGGAACATTTTTCTTTTTTTCTCATTTAATCTGAGAAAGGGGAGACGAGGAGACTTGTTGCCCGTAGCAGTTCTTGGGTTGTCCTCTCCTTAGGGTAAGTTAATTATTTTAACCTACTGAGGAGGTGGGGGGTGGGGGCGGGCAGTAGGCGTGGGCGGGAGGGGAAACAGGTGTTTCAAACACCTGCACCTCCAGGCTTAATTGCTCCCAAATCTTCAGGGCTCTCAAGCCCATTCTCCTTTGCAGAAGCTCCGGGGTGGGGGAGGGGGGCTCATTTGTGGAGTTCTTAACTAATTGTAGCATAAATATGCAACCCTTTTCGGCTGAACAAATTATTTTCTTTAAAATGAACTCCAGGTAAATTTAATTAGGGGGGAAAAAGGTGATTGGCAGGTATGACTCTGAATGCAAGGATTAAAAGTCCTCCTGTTAAAAAAAAAAAAAAAAAGGCAAAGCCGGGAGTCAGCCGTCTTCTGTTTGTTTTCTTCTCACAGCAGTGAATTTAGGTAAAGCAAACGCGGATTAATGGCTCTGGAACTCTCCTTGTCGTGTGAGATATCCACCAGAATTGGGAGCTACAAAGTCGTGTTGTTTGTTCACTTTTCAATCGAGTGCTTGAAAAAAATCAGCTTTTAGAAAATGTCTTCCCCAATGAGTCTTTAACACGGTGTTTTATACGCAGCGTACGTATTTTTATAAACATAGCTTACAAGTACTGTCTAACCGAGGACCAGGCTCTCTTTTATCTGTACTATCTCATTTAATACTCACACCGACCTCAGGAGCTAACATGGAGGCGTGCGTCTGGCTTGGCCTCCGTTGGGACGCCCGCTGCCACTCAGAGCGTCTGAGTTCAGTTCCCACCTTCAGCTCTAACCCCAGCTTCCTGCTATTGCAGACCCTGGGGCTCAGGTGACTGGATTCCTGCCACCAACTAGGGAGACCTGGATTACTGCGTCCCCAGCTTCTTTGCAGGCATGTGGGGGGTGGACCAGAGGATAGAAGATCCCGCTCTCTCTCATAAAAGATTTGTGGGCGAAAGGTTCTAGAGGAAGCACAAAATGCTAGGATGTACCAGAGCTCAAATCAAGAAATCTTCATTGCGATTCTGGCTTGCAGATCTGATTATTTTGGAAACGATCCTCCTGCTCCGTGAAGAAGTGATCTCTGGTCCCGAGAGGCTGAGGGCGATTTGGTCAAGCCGCTGCGATGGCGTGAGGGCCAGGTGCGAGACTGTAACCCAGACATCCTGCTCTGAGACCCTGCCTTTTTCCTCCTGATAGCTGATGGTTCACTCTCAGGTGAGAACAGCTGGATGAACCAATTAGAACAACAATATAGTGACTGCCATGGGACTCCTGTTGGTGAGAATGGCAACCGAAATGGACACAGAAGCGACTGACAGGGCCAGCGTCCTGGTGCAGTGGTCACACCGCTCGCAACACAGGCAAGCGCTGGGGCATTGGTCTGAGTCCCTGGGGGAGCCATGAAGATGGCCCAAGGATGCAGGCCTCTGCACCCCACTCACATGGAAGACCCGGATGATGGAGCTCCTTCTCAGCTATTGTGGCCATTTGAGGAGAGAATTGGTGGATGGAAGATTCTCTCTCTCTCTCTCTCTCTCTCTCTCTCTCTCTCTCTCTTTCTCTCCTCTCTGCCTTTCCAATAAATAAATCTTTTGGACAAAACCTCTTGGGGAGCAAGCTGCTCCTGACCTTGCATCTTGCGTGTTCTCATTGGGCAGCAGCTCGCACAGGTTGGCTGCACACACGCAATCAGCTGGCCGATTCAGCCAGGTAAACATTCTACCCCGAGACAACAATGGGGTCCTCCAGCCACTCTCTCCTTTCTGCCTGCCCCGGTGCCCCTGTGCTTGCTCAGGGAATGCAGGAGTGGACTCCCCACCGGAGCAGCCTGGAACTTCCCTCTGCTCCCTGAGCCATCCCAGGCTGGAGCAGGCACAACCAGGAGCTCTGGCTCCTCCACCGTGTGACGGGGGGACACGCCAGCTCTTGGGGTAGGTGACAACACAGGTTCAACAGGAAGTTTCAGAGGAAGTACTACATTGTTAGGAAAGAGGCGGGGGGGGGGGGTTACCACTCACCAACAGAGCGCACCTGGAAGGTGTACCCAGGTGTTTCCTCGGCGCTTGTGATGACACAGAGCTGGGCCTGGTGACCTCCTCCTGCACTGTGTGTCGGCCAGCAGGTGTTCCTCCGCTACCTGGGGATCTGTCAGACACAGGCTGATTTAGGAGGTTGCGTGTCTGCACTTCTAGCAGATCTCAGGATGTGTTTTTCTGCTGGCCTGTGGAGCCTCAACACAGTAACCTCCACTAGTCCCAGGTCACAATTCTGTTCCATCTTCTATATTCCCAATCTTAAGAAAGGTATTTTAGGGGCCAGCGTTATAGTGTGTAGTGGGTAAAGCCACCGCCTGCAGTGCCAGCATCCCATATGGGCGCCGATTTGAGTCCCATTTGCTACACTTTCAATCCAGCTCTCTGCTATGATCTGGGAAAGCAGTGGAAGATGACCCAAGTCCTTGGGCCCCTGCACCTACATGGGAGACCTGGAAGAAGCTCCTGGCTCATGGCTTCAGATCAGCGCAGCTTCAGCTGTTGCAGCCAGTTGGGGAATAAACCAGTGGATGGAAGCCCTCCCCCCCCCCACTCTCTGCCTCTCCTTCCCTTTGTGTGTAACTCTGACTTTCAAATAAATAAATACATCTTAAAAAAAGAAAGGTATTGGCTGGCGCCACGGCTCACTTGGCTAATCCTCTGCCTGTGGCACTGGCACCCCGGGTTCTAGTCCCAGTTGGGGCACTGGTTCTGTCCCGGTTGCAACTCTTCCAGGCCAGCTCTCTGCTGTGGCCTGGGAAGGCAGTGGAGGATGGCCCAAGTCCTTGGGCCCTGCACCCGCATGGGAGACCGGGAGAAGCACCTGGCTCCTGGCTTCAGACCAGCACAGCACGCTGGCTGCAGCAGCCATTTGGGGTGTGAACCAACGGAAAAAGGAAGGCCTTTCTCTCTCTCTCTCTCTCTCTCTCTCTCTCTCTCTCACTGTCTAACTCTGCCTGTCAAAAAAAAAAAAAAAGAAGAAGAAGAAGAAGAAGAAGAAAGAAAGAAAGGTATTTTAAGAAAATAACTGGAACCCAACATCATGGTGCAGTGGGTTAAGAGACACCAGCACTCCCTATTGGAGTGCCGGTTCGAGGCTTGGCTACTTGGCTTCCAATCCAGCTTCCTGCTGGTGCGCTGGGAAAGGTGGCAGATGGTCCGAGGAGTTGGACCTTTACTACCTCTGTGGGAAATTCAGATGGAGTTCCTAGCTGCTGGCTTCAGCTGGACCAACCCTGGTCATTGCAGCCATTTGAGGAGTGAGCCGGCAGATGGAAGATCTCCCTCTCTCTCTGTTACTCTGCCTTTCAAATAAGTAAATAAATATTTTAAGAACTAATAATTGCATTGTTGTGAACCGATGGGTTCTGCTATTCTTGGGTGATTCTTGTTGCCCTTGACCTGTGTTTTTCAGATATTTCAATGAGTTAACAGAGGATCCGGACAGCAGAATTGATGAGTCTAACGTATTTGATTTATTGCTTAGAAAGTGCTTGTTGCTTTTAAGGTTTAAATCTACACGTTTGATGTTTGCAGTGTTTGAGAGAATCAAGCTGAACTTACAGCTGCAGTTTGAAACTGCTAAGAGAATTAGAATAACTATGTAATGGTATAAAAACTTAAAAGGGTATAATCTTTCTTTTTTTAAGATTTACTTCTTATTTCTTTGAAAGTCAGAGTTACACACAAAGAGAAGGAGAGGCAGAGAGAGAGAGAGAGAAAGAGAGGTCTTCCAGCTGCTGGCTCACTCCCCAATTGGCCGCAATGGCCAAAGCTGAGCCAATCCAAAGCCAGGAGCCAGGAGCTTCTTCTGGGTCTCCCATGTGTGTGCAGGGGCCCAAGGACTTGGACCATCTTCTACTGCTTTCCTAGGCCATAGCAGAGAGCTGGATTGGAAATGGAGCAGCCGGGACTCGAACCGGCACCCATATGGGATGCCAGCACTGCAGGCGGTGGTCTAACCCGCTATGCCACAGCACTGGCCCCAGGTATAATCTTTTAAAATTGATTAAATTTAATATTAATCAAATAATAAGACAAAGAAAGAGATGCATTTAAATAGCACATAGTCCAAACAAGGAATTATAATGAAATGAGAAAATATTGAGACTGGGATGTCAAAATATTTCATATCAAAACTTGTGAGATAGAGCTAACTTAATAGTTACAGGAGGCCGGCGCCGTGGCTCAACAGGCTAATCCTCCGCCTTGCGGCGCCGGCACACCGGGTTCTAGTCCCGGTCGGGGCGCCGGATTCTGTCCCGGTTGCCCCTCTTCCAGTCCAGCTCTCTGCTATGGCCCGGGAGTGCAGTGGAGGAAGGCCCAAGTCCTTGGGCCCTGCACCCATGGGAGACCAGGAGAAGCACCTGGCTCCTGCCTTCGGATGAGCGCTGTGCGCTGGTCACGGCGGCCATTGGAGGGTGAACCAACGGCAAAGGAAGACCTTTCTCTCTGTCTCTCTCTCTCTCACACTAACTGCCTGTCCAAAAAAAAAAAAAAAGTTACAGGAAAATTCTTAGCTTTTGTTATTTGAAAAGAACAAAGGCGGATCTTTAGAAGTCATAAAAGACAACAGGAAAATAACAAGGGTAAGTACGTAAATTAGTGAAACAGACAACAAATAGAAAATAAAGAGAATTAACAAAGCTGAAAACTGGCTATTGGAAAAGGCTCATGACTCACAAACTCTGAAAAAGATTGAGAAAGTGAAAAAATCGAGGATGCATATAGGCAAATCAGGAATGAAAAGCAATATTACAGAAACTAGACTGCCACCCCTTGTGAGACCCGGATGAAGCTCCTGGTTCCTGGCTTCAGCCTGGCCCAGCGCTGGCCATTGCAGCCGTCTGGGGAGGGAACGAGTAGATGGACGATCTCTCTGTCTCCTTCTCTTTCTTGAACTCTTTCAAATAAATATTTTTTTAAAAACTGCAGAGATTTGAAAAAGAATCGTGAGTTATTATAAACTGTCAATGCATTCTAAGAAAAGCTATAAAAATAAAAATGACTCAAGAAAAATAGAAAACCTTGTAATCTTTAAAGAATTTGAATTGGTAGTTTAAAATTTATATTGAGATCAAGCGCTTTTTTTAAGATTTTATTTATTTGAGAGGTAGAGTTACAGAGAGAGAGGCAGAGAGAGAGGTCTTCCATCTGCTGGTTCACTCCCCAGATGGCTGCAGCAGCTGGAGCTGCGCTGATCCAAAGCCAGGAGCCAGGAGCTTCTTTTGCGTCTCCCACGTGGGTGCAGGGGCCCAAGCACTTGGGCCATCTTCCAGTGCTTTCCTAGGCCACAGCAGAGAGATGGGTCCAAAGAGGAGCAGCCAGGACTAGAACTGGTGCCCATTTGGAAGCTTGGAGTTGCAGGTGGCAGCTTAACCTGCTACGACACAAGGCCAGTCCCAAGATCAAGCACTTGTAAACAGTTTGCCCAACGTGAAGGGAATGTCGGGAGAAAGAGAACACTCCCAACGTTCGGCTCAATGGAACGTGTATTAGAGTGTATCAGAGCTGTCAGCAATAAAGCTTTTAGACGATGGCTATCTTTATAACCTGATGATGGGAAACTGTTTCTTTGTATTAAAAATATTTATTTACTTATTTGAAAGTCAGAGTTACACACAGAGAGAAGGAGAGGCGGGGGGGGGGGGGGGGGCGGTCCTTCCATCCGCTGCTTCACTCCCCAACTGGCTGCAACGGCCAGAGTTGTGCTGATCCAAAGCCAGGAGCCAGGAGCCAGGAGCCTCCTCTGGGTCTCCCATGTGGGTGCAGGGGCCCAAGAACATGGGTCATCTTCTGCTTTCCTAGGCCACAGCAGAGAGCTGGATTGGAAGTGGAGCAGCCGGGACTCAAACCTGCACCCATATGGGATGCAGGCACTGCAGGCGGCGGCTTTACCTGCTACACGCTGGCCCCAGGGAACTATTTCTTAAACCAGACATGAAAAGTACAAACTATGAAGAAAAAATTGACAATAAAAAAGAACTTATCTCAGGGCCAGCCTTGTGACAGCAGTGGATTAAGCTACAGCTTGCGACAGTGGCATCCATATTGGAGCACTGGTTCCAGTCCCCACTTCTCTGCTTCCGATTCAGCTTCCTGCTAAAGTGCCTGGAAAGCAGCTGATGATGGCCCAAGTATCTGGGCCCTTATAACCCATGTGGGAGACCCAAATGGAGTCCCTGCCTCTGGTCTGGCCCAGCTCCCCAATTGTTGTGGCCATTTGGAGAGTGAACAAGAGCATGGAAGCTCTCTCTCTCTCTCTCTCTCTCTCTCTCTCTCTGTACTTTTCAAGTAAATAAATATCTTTACAAAAATAAAATTAAAAAAATAAAAAGAACTTAGCCCATGATACCATATAGAATGTGAAAAGTTCAGGTAACATTTCACTGTCTTAAAGTTGGCAAAACAATTTTTTAAAGATTTATTTATTTGAAAGTCAGATTTACACACAAAGAGAAGGAAAGGCAGAGAGAGAGAGAGAGAGGTCTTCCACCGCTGGTTCACTCCCCAATTGGCTGCAACGGCCAGAGCTGTGCTGATCTGAAGCCAGGAGCCAGGAGCTTCTTCTGAGTCTCCCACGCAGGTGCAGGGGCCCAAGGGCTTGAACCATCTTCCACTGCTTTCCTAGGCCATAGCAGAGAGCTGGATCGGAAGTGGAGCATCCGGGTCTCGAACCCGCACCCATATGGGATACCAGCATTGCAGGCAGTGGCTTAACCCGCTACGCTACAGCGCTGGCCCCACCAAAATTTAAAACTGTGACCACATCAAGTATTGGAAAGGAAAAGCCTCTCTTACACAAATAATCAATAAATGAAGTTTAAAAATGAGAGGAACAGAAAGGGCTGTCCCTCTTAGACTGCTGGTAGGAAGGTAGACTGCTGATGACTTGGGAAAACAAGTTGTCCTTATCAAAACATTGATGACCTGCCCGTCACACGACCAGCCACTAGGCAGACAGATAGGCAAGGAGAAATGGTGCCTGTGACCCAGGAAACACATCCAAGGATGTGTATAGTAGCAGAATTCATAGTAGGGAAAAATCCAGAAAAAATCCAAACGTGAGGGTACTTCCAAAAGTTCATAAAAATGGAATTAAAAGATAAGTTTATTTTGCTGAAAAAAAAAAAATTGTCAGGAACACAATGTCCCAGAATATGTAAGGCTCAGTCAGCGGTTAGGCCCACATTACTTTGCCTGAGACTCACTGTTCCATAATCCATAAAGCCCGTGTAATCTGTCCAGTCTCACATCCTGCCCCAAAGCCCATTAAGGCATCATATCTACCAGGCACCTGCTTCCATACCTGCCTATATATGCCGCCTGCTGTGTGGAATGCCCTTAGCACACAGCCGCACCTGGTGTAGACGCCCCCTCCTCTGACCTACCATGTCCACACTGGCCCCCACGGCCCCCCCGGAGCTCGCGCCACATCCTCTGGCGCTGCCCAGGGTCTCCGAGCGCCACTGAGTTTACTGTTGGAGCCGTGCAGCTCCGTGACCTATTGTCTTCTCGGTAAATGACATTGAATAGGTACACAAGGGGCCGCCGCTATGTGACAGAGCCCATGCGAGGGGCGGCCAGGGCCGTGGAGAAGGACACACAGTGGTCCTTGGGCTCCAGTTCCATCCGGCAAGTCATCTGTGAATACGAGCCGGGGAAGGAGTCCAAGCTCCAGGGCCAAGGTCGCTCTTGAGAAAGACCCGCGGTTCAGTCCTGACTCCACCCCACGTGTCAGCACAGTCACCCGTGGGGCTTGAGCCCCTCTGCTGTCCATCCCCTGCCTGCACAAAGCGCGGTGGCCCTGCTGTTCCCTGCGCGGTGGCCGGGCTGCGCAAGGTGGCGCACTCAGGGAGCCCATGAAGAAATGGGGGTCAGGGTTTCGACAGGGCAGAGCTATTCAAGATTGAGAGAACAGGCAGAGGGCCAGCCGCCTCCGTGAGTGGTGCGGTTTGCTGGGGACAGAGCTGGGGCCAGAGGAGCCCAGGTAAGGGCGGTGGTTGGCGCTGTGTGCAGGGAGTCGCTGGGTCTGAGCAGTGAGCGCTTAGTCCTCTGGGTACTGGGCAAGCTGACTTCAGGACCCTACTGGACTCCAAGGCGGCCCTGTGGAGACAGTGTAGAAGCAGGGAGATGAACTCAATCCATTGTGCGATGAGTTGCTATTTTGGGCTGTCATACAAAAATAGTAATGTTATTAACACCTGAAAATTATGGAAATATTAAGTTCTCTTTTTTTGCTTCTATGGAAAGATTAAACAGTAAGTATTAAAAATGGACATGGGCTTATTGGGAATCTATATTTAAAACAGCAATTCCCGTAGGTGTCAAAACTTCCTCGCCAAGAAAGCTGTGTGGGACCCGCTGCTCTCAGGGCCACACCTGGCTAGCATTCCACCCAGGGAGGGTTCTGGGGGTAGGCAGGAAGGGGGAGGGGCTGTTTGAAAGAAGAACTTGAAATGCTGCTTTGAAGTGAAAATGGTTTCTTGCTTTATCACGGCAAATGGTTATCATGTATGATAATTAGCATCTAACCAGGGCACAGGCAAACCGAGTTAAAGGGTAAGCTAAATGCTGCAGTCTTTGCAATACCTGAAAATCCCAACACTCACTCAGTCCACTGCTGGACCTGGACTACCATGACCAAAACCCCACAAAGACCTTAGCCTCATCACTCAAGGAAGTAGAAAAAGAATTTTCCTGCAGGTGCCGTGGCTCACTTGGCTAATCCTCCGCCTGTGGCACTGGCACCCTGGGTTCTAGTCCTGGTCAGAGTGCTGGTTCTGTCCCGGTTGCTCCTCTTCCAGTCCAGCTCTCTGCTGTGGCCCGGGAGTGCAGTGGAGGATGGCCCAGGGCCTTGGGCCCTGCACCCGCATGGGAGACCAGGAGGAAGCACCTGGCTCCTGGCTTCGGATCGCCATAGCGCCAGCCATATTGGCCATTTGGGGGGGTGAACCAATGGAAGGAAGACCTTTCTCTCTGTTTCTGTCTCTCTCTCTCTCTCTCTCTGTCTGTCTAACTCTACCTATCAAAAAAAAAAGAATTTTCTTCCATCACTTGCACTTCCCTCTGTAGAGTCTCTTTGTGCCCTTGCCAAAAATAGAAGTACAGATAGCATAGACAGGAAGACATGTGATGACATTTGTTTCTGTTGGGATCCTCTGGCAAGCGCCATCAAGTCCCCAAGGTTAGACCCTGGGTTAGGTTCTGTGACTGACAGATGGCCTCTGCCATGGATCTATGGGATGTGGGTGACAGGTTTGTCTCTTTCCGAATTGAGAAAGCAGCAAAAAGCACCCCCCACATCCAGATACAGGACCTTTCCCTCAACCACTGTCAAGATGGTGATTAAGTTTCACTAGTAAATCTCCATGTCAATAGACTTAGAAAATGGCTTGAATTATTCATCCTTACACAACTTATAAATTAACAATAAAAGCTTACATCTTTCCATAAGAAAATGGATGTTTTTATCTTGCATTCTATAGACTACTGGGGAAAAAAAATGCTTGTTTCATCCAACTATAAATTTGTTTTGAAAATCAAAAAGACTTCATTTTTGCTAAATGTTTCTTTGCATTTCCTGGCTGTTTCCTAGAGATTGTACAATGGTGTTTATAGCCATCCAAGAGTGCTAGACTACAAGCCAGGAAGTCTGTAATCTTATAAGATGTGTTGCTTAACAGAGCAAAAAAAATCCTTTCTTAATTATACATTGTAATGTGTAATGCTAGCTACAAAACAATTAACAATCACCATGGTTTCCTTTAAGAGAAATAATTGGTAAGTATTTCAGTTTTCACTGTCAAACGCTCATGCCTTTGTTCAAAACGCCACTCAGTCACCAAGGGCAGCTTTGGAATGGAAATGTCGGGAGTTGATAGTATTTTCTATTAGCGTCGGATCCTCTGCACCACAGACCATGACAGTCATGTGCTCTGCCCAGGTGACACAGAGATGATCCCGGGCTAACCACTTGCTGTGCCAGGGAGAAAGCTTTTCTTGCTAAAGGCGGCAGCGCCATTGCTCATTTCAGACGTGCGCACACACTCCGAGCACACAGAACTATTGCAGTCTGTGCGCAGCCACTCACCTGTAACAGCACACGTCTATTGAGGATGCCTGGACTGTTCTGAGTGCCTTTTGTGTTCGAGTTGCTGTCATTGAATCATAAAGATCCAATAGTGTAGGTGCTGATTTCATGTACCTTTCACCCAGGAGGAACCTGAAATGCAGGCAGGGGAACTGTCCAAGGTCACAAGTGAGCAAGAGGCTCGCTCCAGGCAGGAGACCCAGGGTGGCTTCTCTGCTCAGGTGTGGGGACCTCTGTCACTGCACACGCTGGCTTGGAGGGAGCCGTATGGCAGGGGGGCTTCCGCACAGGCCGGGCCACCCCACCCTTAGGGTGCAGGAAGCCGAGGAGGTGGGGGGGGGGGCTGCTCTCCTGCATTTCTTTCTGCCACGCATCGCTCACCACACTTCTTTCTGCCTTTTATTTTCAACATTTATTTTATTTTTGTTTATTTGAAAGGCAGAGAGAGAGAGAAACCTCTTCCATCTCATCTGCTGGTTCATTCCCCAAATGCCTGCAACAGCTGCAGCGGGGTCAGGGCAAAGCCAGAAACTCCATCTGGGTCTCCCAAGTGGGTAGCAGGGACTCAAGTACTTGAGCCATCACTGGCTGCCTCCAAGGGTGTGCATTTGCTGAAAGCTGTGTTGGAAGCAGAGGCCGTACTCCATCCCAGGCAGTCCGAGATGGGATGCAGGAGTCCCAGGTAGCAGCTTAACCTGCTATGCCCTGGCACCCAGCCCTCTCTGCCTTCTGCTGACTGGTCAGTTTTATTGGCAGCCACTCCAACAGTTTCACTAATTGGCAAAGCTATGGGAATGGGAGCTTTAATCGGAGGTCAAAGTTGCAAACGAAGGGCTTGCCAAGTTCCATTGTGAGTTATCACAGGCAGTGACGTCACACCGTCACTGCACAGCGGAGACCCTGGTTTGGAGCCTCAGCCTCGAATTATCTGCTGGATTCTCTGTCACTGGTTTTATCAGATGGAGATGTTAGCTGAGATGGGCCCAGAGCGTGGGGGATTGGCCGAGCAGTTTGGTCCTTATGACGCAGCAGGTTCCTGGAAAGTGGAACCAAGCCACACCCTCCACTCCTGCTTCCACCAGCACGTGGCCATGGTCTCTACTGCTGGACATCAGGCAAGTGACCGTCCCAGCCCCATGGGATTGAATCCTCCTAGGGAGAGACCATCCTACAAGCAGGTGCAGTAAAAAGCAGTGCCGAGAAGGAACAGTTGAGAGCTGCAGGTGAGAACAGAGGAGAACAGAACGGGGGACAGAGGCAGATGAAGTCTCCCAGGAGGACAGCGCTGAGGACTGCAGGGAGAACTGGACTGGCTCCAGGTGAATGCCGAAAAGGAGAGGGATCGGTCAGACGGAGGGAACAGCGCGGCAGAGGCTCAGAGGTAAGAGAGAGAAGAGCAGCACACCCACGGACTGCGAAGAGCTACCCAGAGCTGTTCTATCCACCGGTCTACACAGAGCTGAGCAAAGGCTGTGGGGAAGAGGTCTCACCCTGTCCAGCTGGGTTTGGGAAGCATCTAGCCATCATCAAAACCAAATTGCAGGAATCTTATTTATTAAGAATCCATGCAGTGTTTCCTCTTCTTTTTTAAAGATTTATTTCTTTGAGAGGTAGAGTTACAGAGAGGGGGAGAGACAGAGAGAGAGGTCTTCCATCCGCTGGTTCACTCCCTAGATGGCCATAACAGCTGGAGCTGGGCGGACCCGAAGCCAGGAGCCTGGAGCCTCTTCCTGGTCGTGGACATTTAAACCGGCAGGCTAACCACCGATTCCCTAAATACACTCGAAAATACATGCATGGTTATTTATTTTTTGAAAAAAAGCTCACTTATATACTTTCTTCCTTAAATCGGGTGGAGTAACGGCAGGGAGGCGGGAACAAGCAGATAGCTCAGGAGGAGATGGGGGGGTCGTTTAAGGCGTGGTCGGGGTCACAGGGCAGGGGCTCAGGGACGCCCCAGGCACCACAGGCCGGGCCTTTGCTGACCCCAGGCTTCCCCAGCCTGGAGACCGGAAGTCCACACCGCTGGCCAAACTCCGGCTCCACCTGCAGGCCCGCCTGCGGGGGGCGGGGGAGGTCCGCCTGCCTCCAAAGCCCCCTCCCACCTGGTGATCCCAGAAGAACTCAGACCCGCCCTCCGTCCTGCTTCCCTCTTTGAAAGCACGGAGGACTCGCGGCGATGGCTTTGTGGGTGTGGCTGGTGGGTGGCGCGCCCTCGGCGGTCCCGGTGGCGCGGGGTCGCCCGCAGGACCCTGGGGCCACCGGCCGCGCTGCCCGCAGCCTTACGCCCCGGGCTTGCTGCCTGCACGCTCTCCGCACGCCCAGGGGCTCCCGGCCTGGAAAGGGCGCCGCGCTAACGTGTGTTGAGTGACTGCAGGAGCTCGGGCTCCCCCAGCTTCCGCGAAAAGCGGTTGGAGACGATGGAAGCTTCGTCCCAGACATTCACGGAGGAAAGGGGGCCCGCGGGCCCCGAGGCGAGGGGAGAGGTGGCTTTCCCGCGGACTCTGCCGCACGCGGACCCGCTGAGGCCGCCCCTGCCGCCCCGCTTTCTGCGCGGCCGTGCGGGGCGTGCGGGGCGCGGTCCCGCCCCTCGCTGTGCCCGCCCGGGCGCTCCGTGCTCGGGGTCCCCAGTCCCCGCCTGTGCGCCCAGGCCCCGGGCCCGTCTTCCTCCACGTCCCCCACGCCGTCGCGCCGCCCGATTCCTTGTCCCTGTGTCATTTCCAGGGAAAAGGAAAAGGAACGAAAGGCCAAGTTTATATTGGTGAAAGAAAAAAAAAAATAATAAACCGGTGCACCCGAGGAGGGTCTTCAGAAATTCATGGAAAACGTTGTGATGAGAAAGGAAAAAAAAAAAAAAAAAAAAAAAAAAGCTTGGATTTCGCAACTACCCCACCCTCCTTCACCCCCAAAACTAAGCTGATCTCTGCGGTCGGGAGGCGCGTTTTGAGGTCTCGGCTCGTGGCGCACAGCCGGGGGCCCGCAGGCGGCGCCCACGGCCCGGGGACTTTGTCCGCGCGCCCAGCTGCCCTCTGCTGGGCTCATGCCGCTCGGGTCACCCGCAGGAAAGGGAATTTTGAGAGGAGTCCGCTCCCTCTGGCCGGCAGGCTTTGGCCAGGACCCGCCTTTCTCTGCGCGCCCTGGGCGCGGTCCGCGCGGGAGCCCGGCCCGCGTGCGCCTGGGCCTGCGGCAGGTGCAGCGGGAGCCGGGGGGAGGGCGCCTCCGTCCCTGGGTGCAGTGAGGAGACAGCCGCCGTGTGCGCCCCGTTTTAATGCGTCGCAGCTCAGTCTCGCCCGGCTGGACCGCGCACCGGAGCGGGCGTCGTGACCGGTGTATCACCGCGCTCCAGACACATCAGCAGGCTTCCTCCTGCCCTGGCGAACACGGCAGAGCAGCCACGCCACTGAGGTCACCCCCACTGCACACCCGCTCACATCCGCACACCCTGAGCGGCTGCCGGACAGGAGGCGGACAGGAGGCGGAGGCAGTACGAGGCCACCCTGGGTCGCGCTCGGGAAGGGACAGGACAGGACGGGAGGAGCTGGTCGGGCCCAGCCCCGCGAGGATGGGTGGTGGCTGCCGGCGCGCACCTGTTAGATACCGCGCTGTGCCCTGTGAAGACATCCAGGTATTACACGCTAATGAAAAATGTTGAAATAAATTAAGACTAAGTGGACATGAGCTTTTTTAATATTTCAGGCAACATTTGAGATGCCTGAACCGCTGGTTCCCAAATTGGATGATTGTAGAATGTTCTAGGGGCTTGCCACTCAGAGCATGGGGCTCCACCCAGAACTATTTAATGGGGATATGCTGTGGCCAGGGAGTGCAGTGGAGGATGGCCCAAGTGCTTGGGCCCTGCACCCCATGGGAGACCAGGAGAAGCACCTGGCTCCTGCCTTTGGATCAGCGCGGTGCGCCGGCCGCAGCACGCCAACCGCGGCGGCCATTGGAGGGTGAACCAACGGCAAATGGAAGACCTTTCTCTCTGTCTCTCTCTCACTGTCTACTCTGCCTGTCAAAAAAAAAAAAATTTTTTTTTAGTAAGACCACCCCCTAGCCCCTCATTACAGATTGCAAAGAAACTGATCTGGTTGTTCAAACCACAAATACCTTAACCTGGAAACTTTAAGTCTGTGGAAAAAGTGGAGTGAGAAGTTGTTTATTAAAAAAAAAAATCCATGCATAGCTTTTTGCTAATAATTTTTGAAAATCAAATTGTTCTTCGCATGAGCACAAATTTACCTCTTCATCCCATTTTCACAAACTTTCGGAAGCGCCCTCATACATCCAGCAAGCAGCAGTCCAGGTGATTCTATTTTTGTCTGCTTAACACTGATTGTGTGAAAGATAGAGCGAGACCAAGAGCGAGAGCGAGAGAGAGACAGAGACAGAGAGAGAGAGAGGTTCCCCATCTGCTGGCTCACTCTCCAAATGGCCACAAGGGCCAGGGCTGGGCAGGTCCAAAGCCAGGAGCCAGGAGCTTCTTCCGGGTCTCCCACTCGGGTGCAAGGACCCAAGCACTTGGGCCATCTTCTACTGCTTTCCCAGGCCATAGCAGAGAGCTGGATTGGAAGTGGAGCAGCTGGGACTCGAACCAGCAGTGCTGTAGGTGGCAGCTTTCACAAGAATCCTGCATCACAGTACCAGCCCCTCCAGCTGATTCTGACACGTTGACTGGTCAGACATGGAGGTCACCGTTCTCCAAGATCCATAGCTCAGATGACTTTTATACTCAAGACATCAGTTACATTTCCCAACTCGGCTGAGTGGTTTTCTCATTTTGTATAGGTGAGTGTATCTAATTTAGTCACCCATGAATTCGATGCAAGAAAGCTTATTAATGTGGTTAAATAACAACACGTGCAGCGCTCTAATCAGAAAAGCGCTGATGCAGGAAAGGGGAATTTCTTCTTCCATAACTGTTCCTCAGTGCAGAGGTCCTGTCTGTACCCCTCCCAGGGCCTGGCATTCAGAAGGGCACCCGAGGCCGGTGCCGCAGCTCACTAGGCTAATCCTCCACCTGCGGCGCCAGCACACCAGGTTCTAGTCCCGGTCGGGGTGCCGGATTCTGTCCCGGTTGCTCCTCTTCCAGTCCAGCTCTCTGCTGTGGCCCGGGAATGCAGTGGAGGATGGCCCAAGTGCTTGGGCCCTGCACCTCTCCCATGGGAGACCAGGAGAAGCACCTGGCTCCTGACTTCGGATCAGCGCAGCATGCCAGCCATAGTGGCCATTTGGAGGGGGGGGGGGGTGAACCAACGGAAGGAAGACCTTTCTCTCTGTCTCTCTCTCACACACACTAACTCTGCCTGTCAAAAAAAACCAAAAGGACACCCAAGCCCTTTGTGGGGGCTCCGGGCTGCTCCAGGCTGCCCTCCAGGACTCTGTCTGGTTCTGGATTTCATAAGAAAAAGGGATCTGGGAACCTGGGCAAAGGTCCGGAAGAAATCCACAAAGGTTCATGTTAAGATGCAGGGTGAGTTTTTCAAATTGTGGGGCATTATTTTAGAAGACAGTCATCTGTCGGGATATAAGGGACAAGAAATGAGCTTCCACCATAGCTTGACAGATGTTTGCATTTAGGGAAAATATTATAATTGAGAAACAGAAAAGTCCCCAGGGGCACGCGTTCCCATCTTGCAGTCCAACCGCATGACCACCAACTGGGTAAGTTTTTAAACTCCTGTGCCGGTTAAGTGGGGTCTTGGCGGGCATGACCCCTGAGACAGTGCATGTTCAAGCTCTCAGGTGATTCCCAGGTGCAATTCCTGCTCAGTGCTCCTTCAACTGTGCTGTCACGGGCGCCCCCTGGCGGGGGGAGGCGGTACGTGAAAATGCGAATTCCAATTGAGCAGGTCTGCGTGCCTCTAGGGTTTCTGCCATTCTAAGAAGCACCCAGGTGATGCCAAAGCTCTGGTCCATGGCCCGTACTGTGAGTAGCAAGGGGCTGGAGGAGTTTGCAAATAGACTAAGCTCTCTCCCAAGAAGAGTTCATGATCTGATTTTCAGGTCATCTCAAAGTCCCTATTTGACATTTCTCAACATGCAGGAGATGTCACGCATCACAGGGACCAGTGAAAAAACCCATTGGGAAGAGAAAGGCTTTGGGTGATAACATTTAACGAGTAGTATCTCCTTGAATTGAAAAGTACAAGGGTGCTTCCAAAGGTTGGTGGAAGACGGAACTAAAAGATAACAGGCATCTTCCAGGACGTCTCTGAAGGCCCCTCATCTTTGCAGGCGGCTTTGAAGCCGAGGCATTTTTCTGGGCACTGTTACCATCCATGCCTGGTCTCATGTTACTGTTTCCTGAAGAAGACTTGAGCGTATGTATCTGGAGTAGATGGTCAGGTGCGGATCAGCAGAGCCATCCCAGAACCTAGAGGGTCTCTGAATTCCAGGCGTAGCCACTTTGTTGAGAGACCCCCATTCAACTGTCCTCATGATGGGGCAAATGGGGAAAGCAAAGCTAAGAATCTTTTCAGGGGCTGGTGCTGTGGCATAGCAGGTAAAGCTGTCGCCTGCAGAGCCAGTATTGCATATGGACATTGGTTTGAGTCTCAGCTGCTCCACTTCTGATCCAGCTCCCTGCCAATGTGCCTGAGAAAGCATCAGAAAGTGGCCCAGGTCCTTGGGCCCCTGCACCCACGTGGGAGACCCAGAAGAAACTCCTGGTTCCTGGCTTCAGCCTGGTCCAGCCCCAGCCATTGCAGCCATTTGGGGAGTGAACCAGTAGATTGAAGACCTTTCTCTCGCTCTCTCTCTCTTTGTCTCTCCCTCTCTCTCTAACTCTGCCTTTCAAATAAAAAAATGAATAAATACATCAGAAAAAACATTTTTTTGACCGAAAACTGCATAGGAACTGACATTTGTGGTACATTGGGTTAAGCCGCTGCCTGCAATGCTGGCATCCCATATCAGAGTGTCTCGTTGGGGTGCAGGCTGCTCGTCTTCAGAGTTCAGGGTGCTCCACTTCTGAACCAACTCCCTGCTAATGCACCTTGGAGGCAGCAGATATGGCTCATTGTTGAGTCCCTGTGACCCCTGTGAGCGACCCCGATGGAGCTCCTGCCTTCAGCCTGGCCCAGTCCTGGCTTCTTATGGTCACTTAGGGAGAACGCCAGCAGGTGGAAGATCTGTCCATCTCTCTTTCTCTCTGGTTCTCTGCCTTTCAAATAAACACATATTTTTTTTCCAAAGAATTGTCCACAGTAATCTTTTTCTTTCTTTTTTTAAAAAGGTTTATTTATTTATTTGAAAGACAGAGAGAGGCAGATGCAGAGAGAGAGAGAGAGAGAGAGAGAGAGAGAGAGGTCTTCCATCTGCTGGTTCACTCCCTAGATGACTGCAACAGTGGAGATGCACTGATCTGAAGCCAAGAGCCAGGAGCTTCTTCCAGGTCTCCCACATGGGTGCAGGGGCCCAAGGACTTGGGCCATCTTCTCCTGCTTCCCCAGGCCACAGCAGAGAGCTGGATCAGAAGTGGAGCAGCTGGGACTTGAACCAGCACCCATATGAGATGTTGGCACTGCAGGCAGCAGCTTTACTCGCTACAGCAATCTTTATATTTATCCCAAATGTCAGGGCTTTCTGTGTCCTTGCTCATTGAATCTGCCCAGTAATTACTCTGTTACAAATCCAGAATACAGAACTCATCGAAGGCAAAAACACTTACCCTCGGCCACACAGCAGGAAAGTGGCAGAGCAAGACTGGAAGCCACTTCTGTTGGATTCCGGAATCCCGCAGTGGTATTTGGAATGTTCTGGGGGACATCCCTGCTGCCTGTACGTTGTGTGCTCATGTTCCCCCAAGGCCTGTGGTCTAAACATGTGTCAAAAACAGCCTTTTAATGTTTAAATTAGCTCACTCCCCCACAGATCAACTCTTTAAAGGTCAGTGGTTGACTTAATCCTCCTTGGGTTATGGTTGAAAAAGAGCAGCCGAACCAACCTCGATGAAGCCACCTCGGAGGCGAGGGGACCAGACACTCTCTCTTCCACGTCATTGAACACGGACGGCCGCTGTTACAGCAAGGGCATTTTCTGGGCCTTTGATAGCAGGCAGATGTGTTTTCCTGACAAGACCCTGAGTAGACAAGGCTCAGTACCCACCTCCAGCGTGAATCGAATCGTGCCCAGCTGACACCGGTCCCTGGCCCCAGGGAGCACCAGGCTGCCGCCTAGGGCCTGTGCTAGGCCAGCTCAGCAGCCCCAGGAAGAAACAGAGCATGACAGGGGCCGCCTGATGTTGCCAGGGAGGGCAGAGCCCAGGAAAGGAGACAGTGAAGGCCCTCGGTTCCTGTAACCCTTTCACAAGGACAGCCTGGGTCCATGTAAAACACAGAATCAGTGGGTAACTTGACACACAGCCCCCGGCCCGAGGCCTCGCTGTCCTGGGCCCATGCTGGGATATGGAGCGGGGCAGGCAGAACCAACTGCAGCCGACATGCTCATGTGCAGGCCCCCACGACGACCTCTGTGCCTGCTGCCTCCCCCGACCCGTGGGGCGAGAGCAGAACCAGCTATGACCCACTGGCCCACCCTTCAGCCAGTTGGCTAGACAGTGAGGGACCTCAGCAGGGCCAGAGTCCTCCCTTGGAACTTTTTTTTTAAAGATTTATTTATTTATTTGAAAGTCAGAGGTTCAGGAGAGAGAGAGAGACAGAGAGAGATCTGCTGGTTCACTCCCCAGATGGCCACAATGGCCAGGGCTGGGCCGATCTGAAGCCAGGAGCCAGGAGCTTCTTCTGGGTCTCCCACATGGGTACAAGAGCCCAAGCACTCAGGCCATCTTCTACTGCTTTCCCAGGCACACTAGCAGGGATCGGAAGTGGAGTAGCCGGGACTTGAACTGGTTGCCCATATGGAACGCTAGCATCTCAGGTGGCGGCTTAACCTGGTTTGCCACAACACCAGCTCTGTCCCCTGGAATATTTAATACCACAAAGGAACAAAACGGCAGTGGTGAAGGGATTGAGGTTTGGAAGCTGATCTGATCAACACAGAAAGTAAAAAAAGACAGGGAGAGGGTGTGAAGTATACCCAGGTGCCTGGTTCCACTTGTCCCTGGGGCCCAGCGGCATTCCTGACCCGCCACAGCATTCCACACAGGCCCATCATTTCCCGGCCGACACTTGTGGGATCCACATGTGATGTCCCCAGAGCAGCAGCTGGAAGACCAACCGATGCCTCACCTAGCTGCACTCACACTTGCCGAGCTGAACTTCATTCCCTTTTTTTTTTTTTTTTTTTACAGGCAGAATGGACAGTGAGAGAGAGAGACAGAGAGAAAGGTCTTCCTTCCATTGGTTCACCCCACAATGGCTGCTGCGGCCGGAGCACTTCGCTGATCCGAAGCCAGGAGCCAGGTGCTTCTCCTGGTCTCCCGTGGGGTGCAGGGCCCAAGCACTTGGGCCATCCTCCACTGCCTTCCCGGGCCACAGCAGAGAGCTGGCCTGGAAGAGGGGCAACCGGGACAGAATCCGGTGCCCTGACCGGGACTAGAATCCGGTAAGGAATTCTTTCTCTCTCTCTTTTTTTTTCTTTAAAGATTTATTTATTTATTTGAAAGGCAGAGTTAGAGGTAGAGGTGAGAGAGAGACAGAGAGAGAGAGAGAGAGAGAGGTCTTCCATCTGCTGGTTCACTCCTCAATTGGCCACAACGGCAGGAGCTGTGCCAATCTGGAGCCAGGAGCCATGAGCTTCTTCCGGGTCTCCCTCACTGCTGCAGGGGCCCAAGCACTTGGGCCATCTTCCACTGCTTTCCCAGGCCACAGCAGAGAGCTGGATTGGGATCGGAAGTGGAGCAGCCGGGACTAGAACTGGTGCCCATATGGGATGCCGGCACTGCAGGCGGCGGCCTTACCCACTTTGACAGAGTATGGGCCCCGTCTTTTCCCAAAAGCCTTGTGATCATGAAAGGTCAGGTCCTTTGGGAAGGGGCCGCCACCAGCAGGTTCGGAAAGGAGAGAAAACCCTGGACCCCAGGGAGAGAGGAACTTAGGTCCTCTTCCGAGGACCCAGAAGGTCAAGTGGGAGGGGCTCCAACCAGACCCCAACCACTTCCTCTGTGTGTCAGTACTTTGTGGGTCACGGGTGGTAGGGATTGAATGCCGACCACAGCAGGGAAAGTGGATTAGTTCAGACTGTGTATCTGAGGTTCCACAGTTGACAGAGTACCCCTTTCCATTAATCCTCAGAATCCCAGTCAGGTAAGAAGCGAGGCCATTGTAGATGTAGTTGAGAAATGTGATTCCTAACTATTTTCTCATCCCATTACCTGCACGCTTTCTCTTAGCTCATGGGCACTTTCTTTCTTTCTTTTTTTTTTTTTTTTTTTGACAGGCAGAGTGGACAGTGAGAGAGAGAGACAGAGAGAAAGGTCTTCCTTTTGCCGTTGGTTCACCCTCCAATGGCCGCCGCGGTAGCGCGCTGCGGCCGGCGCACCGCGCTGTTCCGATGGCAGGAGCCAGGTGCTTCTCCTGGTCTCCCATGGGGTGCAGGGCCCAAGCACTTGGGCCATCCTCCACTGCACTCCCTGGCCACAGCAGAGAGCTGGCCTGGAAGAGGGGCAACCGGGACAGGATCGGTGCCCCGACCGGGACTAGAACCCGGTGTGCCGGCGCCGCAAGGCGGAGGATTAGCCTAGTGAGCCGCGGCTCATGGGCACTTTCTGTTAAGGCCTTGCTGTAGGTACCACAGCTATGCCTGCAATAAAGAGGGGTATTTTTATGTTTGAGTGCAAAGGGAGACTTTTTTAAAAAGACTTCTTAATTTGAAAGAGAGAGAGAGAGAGAGAATCTTCCACCTGTTGGTTCACCCCCCATAATCCCAAGGGGCAAAACTCTCTCCAGGCCTCCCCTGTGGCTGGCAGGAAACCAAGTTCTTGGGACTTTGTTCTCTGCCTCCCAGGTGCACTAACAGGACTCTGGACCGAAGCACAGAGTAGCTGAGATTCCCACCAGGTGCTCTGATAACAGGGTGCTGGTGTCCCAAGCAATTAACCTGCTGTGCCATAAACCCCTCCCCTCAAAGGAAATGCTGACTTTTTTAAAAAGCCAAGGACTTGGGCCATCTTCTACTGCTTTCCCAGGCCAAAGCAGAGAGCTGGATCAGATGTAGAGCAGCCGGGACTTGAAGCGGCGCCCATCTGCTGCGCCATGGTGCCGGCCCTGTTAAGAGCTTTCTGAGCCCTGCAGAATGGGTTCCGCGCCCACCAACCTGGGCTGAGCCCGAAGGAGGGAGTGGGAAATAGAACTGCAAACCACAGGGCATTAGAAAGCTCGGGCGCCTTTGCCTGGAGCGGTCACACAGAAATGTCTGAGCACAACCTCAGTGCGGAGTGGTCTGCGGGAGCATCCAGAACTTTCCTGTTCTCTCCAGAGGGCTGGAGCTGACCAAGGAGGCCGGCTGCCTGGATAAAGCCTCTCGCTGACGGCATAGAGTGTCAGCAAGTGGGCTGGGACATGCTTGCAGGTGACCCCTGCTGGACCAACGACACCAACAGGGTCGGAGCCAGCATCCATGCCAACCAGCAGAGAGGGTTTCTCCAGGACCCAGAGTCCATTGTCAATGCCACGATAGCTCCTGCAGCCCCTGCTTCAGCCTCGGAGCTTAGCTTACCTCTGTGTTTCTCATGCCTCGTGGTCGCCCCCACCCCCATGCAGAGACCCCAGCAGAGAGGAGACATGAGGGATGCACAGAGCTGAGAGCTGGGTGCGAGTCACCTCCCGCAGTCCTGAGGATGAGCGCTGGCCCCCTCTGGTCTCCTTCACCTCACCGGAAGGGGCTTTTCAAGTCCCTGGTCCCAAACAGCGGCTCTCCTGACCCTGGCGCAGACGTGCGGGGAGGGGCAGGCTGAGGAGAGAGAGGAGCCTGGAGCCCCCAGAGGCGTAGCATCTTCACCCGTCTTTATCTCCTACACAGGTAAGCTGAGGGGCTGGCATGCACGAGGGTTCTCCAGCAAGGTTTGGAAACCCATGCATGGTTTGTGTTATAAAACACTTTTTCCATGAACTTTGTGGAAACCTCACATAATGCATGGATTTCAAAAATTTTTGCACCAAAATAAGCTTTAAAAAATTCCATTTTCCATGAACTTTTTTTTTTTTTTTTGAAGCTCCTCCTGTCTTGTTGAAAAGGTTCACTAAAGTCCTCCACTTAGCGTCTTTTGGTGGCCTGGACAGACGACTTTGCTTCAACCCCCTTAACCTGATGTCCTAAGTCAGAGGCTGGCAGCTCTGTCACAAGCTGGTGGCCTGAAGTGGCCCAGAGCAGGGGCTCAGTCCAACAAGGACTCTTTTTTTTTTTTTTTTTTTTTTTTTTTTTTTTTGACAGGCAGAGTGGATAGTGAGAGAGAGAAACAGAGAGAAAGGTCTTCCTTTTTGCCGTTGGTTCACCCTCCAATGGCCACTGTGGCCAGCGCATTGTGCTGATCCGAAGCCAGGAGCCAGGTGCTTCTCCTGGTCTCCCATGTGGGTGCAGGGCCCAAGGACTTGGGCCATCCTCCACTGCACTCCCTGGCCACAGCAGAGAGCTGGCCTGGAAGAGGGGCAACCGGGACAGAATCCGGCTCCCCGACCGGGACTAGAACCCGGTGTGCCGGCGCCGCAAGGCAGAGGATTAGCCTGTTAAGCCATGGCGCCGGCCTACAAGGACTCTTGATAATGGATGGTGACCCCTCAACCAACCAGGTCTTCTATCTTGGGGAATTTGGATTAAAGATGTATGGAGCGAATCCATCAGTCGTGGTTGCAAAGACAGCAGGAAGAAGGGTGTGCGTCTGGCCCAGCAGCTGAGCCATCTGCACCCCATGGCGGTGTCTGCGTTGATTGTGGCTGGGCTTGACTCCAGCTTCCTGCTGATATGTACACTGAGAGGCAGGAGATGATGGCCCAGGTGACTGGGTTCCTGTCACTCGTAAGGGAGACCTGGATTGAGTTCCGGCCTCCTGGTGTTGACCTGGGCCCAGCCCTGGATGTTGTGGGCATTTGGGGAGTGAACCAGTAGATGAAAACACACATACACTCTTTGCTTTTTTAAATAAAATGAAGATAAAATAAAATATTTAAAAAGTAGTAGATTTTATTTACTTGAAAGGCATTGTGATGTCCCATCTGCTGCTTCACTTCCTAAATGACTGCTATGGTGGGGGCAAGCCAGCGACCAGAAAGTCCTTCTGTGTCTCCCACACGGGTGCAGGGGCCCAAGCACTTGGGCCATCTTCTGCTGCTTTCCCAGGCACATGAGCAGGGAGCTGGATTAGAAGCAGAACACCTGGGACTCAAACCAGCTCTCCAATATGGGATTCTGGCTTTGCAGGCTATGGCTTAATCTGCTGCACCACAATGCGAATCTTGAAAATCCATAGCAGTGGCTGGCTGGCGCTGTGGCATAGTAGGCCAAGCCTCTGCCTGCGGTGCTGGCATCCCATATGGGCACCTGTCCGAATTCCGGCTGCTCCTTTCCCGATCCAGCTCTCTGTTTATGGCCTAGGGAAAGCAGTGGATGATGGCCCAAGTGCTTGGGCCCCTGCACCTGCGTGGGAGACCTGGAAGAAGCTCTTGGCTTCGGATCAGCCCAGCTCTGACCAATGCAGCCATTTGGGGAGTGAACCAGCAGATGGAATACCTTTCTCTCTGTCTCTCCCTGTCTGTAGCTCCACCTCTCAAACAAATAAATATTAAAAAAAAAAATAAAAAATATCACCATCAGTTTGATGACTAAGAAGATGAGTTAATGATAAACCCCCTTTGCCATGGTTGCTAGGAAGGCGAGTCCAAACAGAGCCATATGACATGTGTTTTATCGACTACATTGCACCAGGTTAAGCTTACTTTTCCTTTCCTTAATCCCAATTCTCTTTAAAAAAAAAATGGTCAGATTGTATCATTTTGAAAATTTCCATATAAAGTATAAACAAATAGCAAAATCAGAACTCATGTTTTGAGAAGAAAAATTCTCACCTTGGCTTTTGGAAAAGTCCATGAGGCAAAGATTAAGATTGGAAGTTTGTCTAAACGTTTCGGGGTTGATTAGAAACAGTTAAAAAAAAATCCACAAGATATAAAAGAGGGAAAAACACAAGGAGAGGAAGACCTTTGCAATGTGCTCTGAGAGCAAATGCTCTCCACAGTGCACTACCAGTGTGCGCCCTGCTCTCAGGCACAGCGCCCGGGCTCAGAGCACAGACAGGCTGGGACAGGGGGAGACCGGAAGTCTGGGAGGGGTAAGTTGGGAAGAGGAAAAAAAAAATGGAGCAAAATATTAATCATTGGTAAATGGTATTGGGAATTCATCATACTGTTATTTTGTCTTTTAAAAAATAAAACACTGTCAAAGTTAAAAATCAAATCTTCTTTAGGGCCACGACATAGGGTGGTTTATGGTGTTAGGAGGTCACACTGAAGATCATGGACTTGTTATGAATCATGAGACCCTTACTGGTCAAGCTCAGTCTGAAGCTCACCTGTAGAAAACAACACGTGGGGCCGGCGCTGTGGCTCACTTGGCTAATCCTCTGCCTGCGGCACCAGCATCCCATATGGGTACCAGTTCTAGTCCCAGTTGCTCCTCTTCCAGTCCAGCTTTCTGCTATGGCCAGGGAAGGCGGTGGAGGATGGCCCAAGTGCTTGGGCCCTACACCCGCATGGGAGACCAGGAGGAAGCACCTGGCTCCTGGCTTTGGATCGGCATAGTTCCAGTTGTAGTAGCCATTTGGGGGGTGAACCAACGGAAGGAAGACCTTTCTCTCTGTCTCTTTCTCTCACTGTTTAACTCTATCTGTCAAAAAAAGAAAAGAAAAGAAAAGAAAAGAAGAGAAAAGAAAAGAAAAGAACACGTACCTTAAAGTCTTCACTTAAAACACTGAGCTAATGATTTGTGCAAGGGCTGGCATTGTGGCTACACTTGCAATGCCGGATTCCATATCGGAGTACCAATTCTGCTCTTTCTTCAGCTTGCTGCTAATGTGCCTGGGAAGGCAGCAGAAGATGGCCCAAGTGCTTGGGCGCCTGCCACCCAGATGGGAGACCTGGATGGAATTTTCTTGGCTCCTGGCTTCAGCCTGGCCCAGCTCTGGTTATTGCAGTCATTTGAGAATGAACCAGCAGATAGAAGATTTCTCTCTCTGTGTGTCATTCTGCCTTTCAACTAAATAAGTAATCTTTCAAAAACAAAACAAAACAAAACTTTGTGTGTCCTGCTGTGCTGGAGACTCCTCCCAGGGAGAAGCGGAGGCAGGGAGGCAGGAATGAACTTTGGTAGAGCCCCAGAAGGTTGCAAGGGCCCCAAGATTCAATAAAAATGAAGACACTGTTTGCCCCTCTCCCCAGGCATGTCCAGACACCTCATAAAACTTCTAGCTCTGAATGGAGCCATGGATAATAGAAAGCATCCCAAGTGGTCCGGACCGAATGAGAGAACTTTGCCACCTTGCCTCAGACTAAAGGTCCTGGGGTGTCTCCGGTGTGCAGGGTTTCGGAACAAGCCCAAGTCTTCTTTGATAAACATCTGCTCTCTCTTTATAGCACAGGAATGCGGTGGGCTGATGTTCATGGATTCATTGGTTTTTATCACACATCCATCACTCAGAAGCATCTGGTCTTACAGAAGAGTGGATTGGCCTGGTAAAGTTCCAGGACCAGCAAGGAAGGAACATTTTATGAATATGGGGTGCTACCTTGTAGGATTCTGTTTTTGTTCTGAACTGGTGAAACTTAACCTGATGCTCTTTCCTCAAAGCCAGACATGAAAGCCTAGAACTGTTCAAATGGTAGCCATGAGCCACATGTGGCTATTTTAATTAAAATGGAAAATTCAATTCCTCACATTAGCCACTCCTGAAACACTCGATAGCTACATGTGTCTAATGATTACCATACCAGATAGCATTCCAGAAAATTCTATCAGTGTTGTGTCTAGAAAGAACCCAAGTAGTAGATCGCTCGCCAAAACTTTGCTTTCCATTGTCATGAGCGCTGGTTTAGAATCCTTAGCACTCAGAGGAGGAATGCTCACACCAAGGTACGCAACCAGGCTTCCACTAGGCTGGAGGGGTGATATTGCCACTTGACTACTTGGAACTCCTTATTCCAGTGCGAAACTAGATTTATTTAAGAGTGGGAAACGGAGTATGTACTGTTATTGGCTGGTGTATTGAAGAATTATGCTTTCATAAGTGGTTCCCAACTTTCAGTGGCTTACAAAAACAAAAGTTTATTTTTGTTCATACTATCTGTCAGCCATGAATCAGTAGTTGAGGTGCTGTGTATTCTGGGGTGTGGATAATGGAATAGCCCCTGCATGGAGCTCATGACAAGGTGGCAGGACACGGCAGGGGCTTCCTCATGGATGATTCTTAAGCTCACACTCAACTGGCTAGGACAAATCACAAAAGCGACCTCCTGGGGGTGGGACCGGGAGGAGCATTTCCTCCTAGTGTCCTCTACAGAAAGCCGATGAGTATTTGGACCAAAATCAGCATTTTCACCCACACCATTAAAGGAACCTAATGTTGCTGATACAAACAGTGGGGCATTTGCATCCAAGTTCTCAGATACCTTGTTGCATTCCTCCCGCTGCCTGTCCATAAATATTGTCAGCTGTTAAACTCAGCCTAGTATGCAAGTTTCTGACCGGTAAGATGGGACTGGGACAGGACTAAAGACACACATCACAGAACTAAAGCACAGGACAGGACTAGAGACACACATCGCTGCTTCTTCTTACCGCTCTCTGGTTCCCTTCGGGAATCTCCTGTGCAGTGTAATGTGGTGTTGGGGCTTGGTGCTGCCTCACCAGGGACACTCCGAGGAAAGACCTTTCCTCTAATGACCGTGACTCCTGCCCATCTCCAACCTGGTGCTTCAGCCTTCCTTGAAGCCTCTGAGTGCCTAATGGACTTCCCGTAAATTTCACTTTTTTTAGCTTAAGTCAGCTAAGGTCAACATCTATCACTTGGAAACAGAGACCTAAGGGATCCATCCACCAGGGGAGCAGGGACTGTGCCCAGTGTCTTCATCGTTTCAACAGTCTCACAGCCTTCTCCCAGGCCTGAGGGGGAGGACAGGCTAATTGCGGGAAACCAAAGCCACAGAACCTATTTGCCTTGGAAAATTGGGAATAAGAGTTGGGCACCTAAGAGCCATTTTATATTGTAGGGGTCAGTGTTGATCCTCCCCAGCTGGGTAAGGGAAGGGGAAAGAAGCAGTTTGCAAGCTGTCTCCAACCTTCACCCATTGTCGGTGAAGCAAGGAAGACAAAAGGGAACAGTTCAAACCATCCTCATAAATAATGCTGGTGAGGGGCCGGCGCTGTGGCGCAGCGGGTTAAAGCTCTGGCCTGAAGCACTGACATCCCATATGGGCGCTGGTTCAAGACCCGGCTGTTCCTCTTCTGATCTAGTTCTCTGCTATGGCCTGGGAAAGCAGTGGAAGATGGCCCAAGTGCTTGGGCACCTGCACTCACGTGGGAGACCCGGAAGAAGCTCCTGGCTTCAGATCAGCACAACTCTGGCCGTTGCGGCCATCTGGGCAGTGAACCAGCGGATGGAAGACCTCTCTCTCTCTCTCTCTCTCTGCCTCTCTCTGTAACTCTGTCTTTCAAATAAATAAAATAAATCTTTTAAAAAAATAACACTGGTGAACATTTCAACAAATGATGCTGGAAAAACGTCATCCATGTGTGAAAAAATGAAGCTGGATTCTTGCCTTATATCATACGCAAAAATTAACCCGAAAGTGTATCCGGGACAGGCACTGGGCCCAGGGGTTAAGATGCTGGCTAGGAAGCTCCTGTCCCACATCTCAGCGCCTGGGTTTGACTCCCAGCTTCAGCTCCTGGTCCCAGCTTCTTGCTAAGAGACCCTCAAAGGCTGCAGAGATGGCTCAAGTAGTTGGGATTCTGCCATTCACGCGGGAGACCTGGATAGAGTTCTGGCTTCCTGCATTGCAAGCATTTGGGGAATGAACGAGCAGGTGGAATCTCTCATACACATAATTAATTAACTCAAAAAATGGATTACAGTCCTCATTTAAGAGCAAAAACAATGTTGCAGAAAACAGATGAAAATCTTCATGACCTTATATTAGGCAATGATTTCCTAAACTTGATACAAAAAAAAAAAAAAAAAAAAAAAAAAAGCACAGGCGATAAAAGGAAAAAAAAAAAAAAACGAGATAAGTTGGACTTCACCAAAATTTAAAACTTGTGCATAAAAGGACACCATTAGGGGCCAGCACTGTGTTATAGCAGGTTAAGCTTCCACCTGCTCCGCCGGCATCCCATATGGGCACAGATTCCAGTCCCAGCTGCTCCGCTTCTGATCCAGCTCCCTGCCGGCGGCCTGTGACAAGTAGCAGACAAGTAGCTTGGGTCCCTGCATTCACGTGGGAGCCCTGGCAGAAGCTTCTGGCTTCGGCCTGGCCCAGCCATGGTTGTTGCCGCCATTTGGGGAGTGGGCCAGTGGAGGATCCCCCTCTGCCTTTCCTCCTCTCCATGTAGCTCTTTCAAATAAATAACATTTTTTTTGTTTTTAAAAAGGAAACTATCAGCCAATGCCGCGGCTCACTAGGCTAATCCTCCGCCTGTGGCGCCGGCACCCCGGGTTCTAGTCCCAGCTGGGGCGCTGGATTCTGTCCCAATTGCTCCTCTTCCAGGCCAGCTCTCTGCTGTGGCCCAGGAGTGCAGTGGAGGATGGCCCAAGTGCTTGGGCCCTGCACCCGCATGGAAACGCCTGGCTCCTGGCTTTGGATCGGCGCAGCGCTGGCCATAGCGGCCATTTGGGGAGTGAACGAATGGAAGGAAGACCTTTCTCTCTGTCTCTCTCTTTCTCACTGTCTAACTCTGTCAAAAAAAAAAAAAAAAAAAAAAAAAAAGCCGGCGCCGCAGCTCACTAGGCTAATCCTCCGCCTTGCGGCGCCGGCACACCGGGTTCTAGTCCCGGTCGGGGCACCGGTCCTGTCCCGGATGCTCCTCTTCCCAGCCAGCTCTCTGCTGTGGCCAGGGAGTGCAGTGGAGGATGGCCCAAGTCCTTGGGCCCTGCACCCCATGGGAGACCAGGAGAAGCACCTGGCTCCTGCCATCGGATCAGCGCGGTGCGCCGGCCGCAGCGCGCCAACCGCGGCGGCCATTGGAGGGTGAACCAACGGCAAAAGGAAGACCTTTCTCTCTGTCTCTCTCTCTCACTGTCCACTCTGCCTGTAAAAAAAAAAATTAAAATTAAAAAAAATTTTAAAAAAAAACAAAAAAAAAAAAGGAAACTATCGACAAGGTAAAAAGCAAGTCCACAGAATGAAACAAAATGTTTGCAAATCTCTTATTAGACAAGGAGTACTATTCAGAATGCATAAAGAATTCCTACCACACACACCCCAGTTTAATTAAATAAATAATAGGGGAAGAACTTAGCCATTCCTCTGAAGATACACAGACGGCCAGTAAGTGTATAAAACGGCGCTCAGCCTCGTGAGTCGTTAAGAAAATGCAAATCAAAACCACAATGGAATATCATCGCATTCCCTGCAGAGCGACTGTTACTGAACCAACGGAAGGTAAGTGCTTGGCAAAGATGTGGAGTAACTGGAATCCTCCTGTACTGCGGATTGGAACCTTACATGGGTACAGGATCACCCTGCTTCGACGTATACCCACGAGTTGAAAACATGGGCTCAAACTTAGTTACCAATGTTCATAGCAACATTATTTGCAACAGCCAAACTGTGGGAGAAAACCCATGTATTTTATCAATGGAATAGATAAAGCAACCATGGTGTGTACACACAAGGGAATATTATTCTGCCACAAAAAGTAATGGAAGTTTGTAACATGGATGCAACTTCAAAACATTAGGCTAAGTGAAATAAGCCAGATACAATAAACAGTGCATGATTCCATGTACATGGAGGAACTGGATTAGGCAAATTCCTGTCTCCAGGCAGAAAGAAGGGCAGAGGTTACCAAGCCTGAGAGGCAGAGAGGAAGGGGGTTATTGCTTAATGGGCACAGTCTGTCCGGAGCACCACGCCGTGAAAGCTTTTAATGCCACTGAACTATACAGAGCCAACAGGAAACTGTTGTTATTCAAATGTTACCACAATGAATGAATAATGTCAAGAGACCTAATAGAGCTGGTAAGATCTTCCTCAAGAAATTAATTCTGGGCTGGTGCTGTGGTGTAGCAGGTAAAGCTGCTGCCTGCAGTGCCAGCATCCCATATGGACTGGTTCGAGTCCTGGCTGCTCCACTTCCCATCCAGCCCTCTGCTATGGCCTGGGAAAGCAGTAGAAGATGGCCCAAGTGCTTGGGTCCCTGCACCCATGTGGGAGACCCGGAAGAAGCTCCTGGCTTCTGGGTTTGGATCAGCCCAGCTCTGGCAGTTGTGGCCATTCGGGGAATGAATCAGTGGATGGAAGACCTTTCTCTCTGTCTCTCTCTCTCTCTGTTTGCAACCCTACCTCTCAAATAAATAATAAATAAAACATTTTTTAAAAGTTCATAGAAAATGACTACTATGAAAAAACTGCATGGATTTCAAAAATTCTTTTGGACCAAAATAAACCTTTTAATTCAATTTTTCCACAGAATTTCTGAAGGACACTCGTACAGAACATTGAGGATTTGAGGTCTTTCCCTCCCATCATCACTAGAAACGACTGGAAAGGTGGTCACTGAATTTGGAGGCTGACTGAAAATGCAGGTCTCATGGCAAATGTGAGATTCACTGTGGTGGTTAGGGAGGTGCTGTGGTGCAGCGGATTAAGCCGAATGGACGCTGGTTCGAGTCCCAGCTGCTCCACTTCCAATCCAGCTCCCTGCTAATGCACCTGGGAAAGCGGAGGAAGACGGCCCAAGCATTTGGGTCCCTGCACCCACATGGGAGACCTGGACGAGGCTCCTGGCTGCAGATTGGCCCAGCTCCAGCCACTGAGGCCATTTGGGGAGTGAACCAGCAGTTGAAAGACCTTTCTCTCCCCTCCTAACTCCGCATTTCAAATAACAGAAATCTTTAAAACAAAGACAAGAAGGAGACATGATACAGGCCCAAGAAGCATGGCAAAGGGTTCCCAGGAAGAACCGAGATTCCGGCATCAAAGATAGACTGAGGCTTGCCGGGTTGGTGACAGCAGGCACGTATTCCTGCACTATTGGTTAATAATTCTCCCCAGCAACTGGCTGGCCGGACAGCTGGGGCAGCCGTAAGAGGAAACAGGGCCCTGTTTGGTATCACTTTCTCTCATAGCCACAGAATTGAATTCCATTCACCTGAACCCATTATTATCTTACCAGCCCCCCCCCCCCCCCACTCCACCTCCTGACCCCTGGAGGGAAGGGGCACACAGACTGGAGGCCAGTTTTCTGATAAAGCCAAGAGGCTTGCTATGTTTATGTTCAAATTGTTATAGTCATCTCAGAAATAAATTGCGAGCAATCTGGAGACTGCTGAAAATTTTTTTTAAGTATAAAAATGTACGTTAGTGTAAAAAGAGAGAGATGGGGAAAATGACAAACTGTCAGACACTTGAATGCTTTGAGCTCTGACCCCGCCTTCCGCACCTTGTATTCTCTTGCTTTGGCCTGCGGGGTGGGGTGGAGGTCAGCCAGCAGCAGCACCAGGGCAAACAGGAAACCTCAACCAGCACTTCTCGCAGGCTCGGCCTCTCTGCTCCCACGCAGCTGACTCGGAGCGCGTGGTGAAATCCGACCACATCTGCTGGCCCGCGGGCCAGCTGAACACTGCTCAGCCGTGTTTATGCAGAACAATTTTCTTCTGTGCGTTCACAGCTCAGCCAGAGCCGCTGCAAGTCTCTATATTCTTCTCACTTCCAGAACATTCGCCCCAAGTGGAGCACGTGACAGGTGGATTTTCCTCACTGGGCAATCCGTACAAATTACTTACAGTGCTAAGTTTGAGGCAGCACTGCACTGAGCAGATTTAAAGCTGACAGATGAGCAATGCCGCTCACCCTGGGTGTCTATAAACCTACAGAAAGCTCTTTTCAAAACAAAGGCTGGAGCGGGCACTTAGCCCGGCAGGTAGGAGTGCCACCCTGCAGTGCCTAAGCTCAGTCCCCAGCGCTGGCTCCCCACTCCAGCCTCCTGCTAATGCAGACCCTACGAGGCAGCAGTGACGGCTCAAGGAAGTGGGTTCCTGCCACTCACAGGGAGGCCTGGACGGAGTTCCCAGCTCACTGCTTTGGCCCAGCCCGGGCCCAGCCTTGTGGGCATTTGGGAAGTCAAACGGTGGGTAGGAGACCACTCTGTGCGTCTCTTGGAAAAGGCCAAGGCAAGAAACTAAAAGGCAAGTTTTTCTGAGGGCTGCGCCTTTATCCACACCTGTGTCCTGGTGAGCAGGCATCCTCACCCGCCTCTGCTGCTCATCCCACTCTGCTTGCAAAACGCGTCCTTAGCTCTGCCTACGCAAATCCAACCTCGCCCTGGAAGCCAGCCAGCGAGCCGAGGGCCCCACTTCTTCCCCACAGGTGTAGGGGACGCTGACCTCTTCTTGGAGCACGTAAAAGACCACCGCACACGACCCCAGTCCCTCTGCTCCCAGCACTCATCCTAAGTAACACAGGTCCAGACAGACAGCAACTCCTGGAGCCCACCCGAGGCCAGTCTCAGCCCTGGAACATACAGCACACACACACCCAGCCTTAGGCTCTGGGACACACAGCGCACACACACACACACACAGCCTTAGGCTCTGGGCCACACAGCACACACACACACACACACCCCCAGCCTTAGGCTCTGGGACACACAGCGCGCACACACACACACACACACGCAGCCTTAGGCTCTGGGACACACAGCACACACACACACACACACACACCCAGCCTTAGGCTCTGGGACACACAGCGCACACACACACACACACCCAGCCTTAGGCTCTGGGACACACAGCACACACACACACACACACACCCAGCCTTAGGCTCTGGGACACACAGCGCACACACACACACACACACCCAGCCTTAGGCTCTGGGCCACACGGTGAGCACACACACACACAGCCTTAGGCTCTGGGACACACAGCACACACACACAGCACACACACACACACACCCAGCCTTAGGCTCTGGGACACACACACACACACACACACCCAGCCTTAGGCTCTGGGACACACAGCGCACACACACACACACACACACACCCAGCCTTAGGCTCTGGGACACACAGCGCGCACACACACACACCCAGCCTTAGGCTCTGGGACACACAGCACGCACACACACACACACACACCCAGCCTTAGGCTCTGGGACACACAGCACACACACACACACACCCAGCCTTAGGATCTGGGACACACAGCACACACACACACACACCCAGCCTTAGGCTCTGGGACACACAGCACACACACACACCCCCAGCCTTGGGCTCTGGGACACACAGCGCACTCACACACACACACACAGCCTTTGGCTCTGGGACACACAACACATACACACACCCAGCCTTAGGCTCTGGGACACACAGCGCACTCACACACACACACACAGCCTTTGGCTCTGGGACACACAACACATACACACACCCAGCCTTAGGCTCTGGGCCACACAGTGCACACACACACACACACCCAGCCTTAGGCTCTGGGACACACAGCACACACACACACCCAGCCTTAGGCTCTGGGACACACACACACACACACACCCAGCCTTAGGCTCTGGGACACACACACACACACACCCAGCCTTAGGCTCTGGGCCACACAGCACACACACACACACAGCCTTAGGCTCTGGGACACACACACACACACACCCAGCCTTAGGCTCTGGGACACACAGCGCACACACACACACACCCAGCCTTAGGCTCTGGGACACACAGCACACACACACACCCAGCCTTAGGCTCTGGGACACACAGCGCGCGCACACACACAGACACACAGCCTTAGGCTCTGGGACACACAGCACACACACACACAGACACACACAGCCTTAGGTACTAAGACACAGCACACACAAATACAGCCTCAGGCGCCCATCAAGTGCATGCTGGGGCCCGTGGTGGTGACTGGGGCTGTTCACAGATATTCTTGGTTTCCTACAGGTGAGTTTGCATGCAACTCGCTTTGGTCAAACAGCCCAGGACGGGGACCAGCTACAGCACGTGCCTGTTAACACCTTAGGGTTTGAGAGACAGGCATGTTCCGGAAACCGCTAGGAGGCCCCTGTGCTGCGGCAGAGGGAAGTGAGTCCAGGCGGCCCCAGGGACCGGGTGGCACAGGTGCCCTGCCGGGACTCTGGTTTTCTCTGAGTGAAACGGCCTGAGGAGGACAAGGAAGATGCAGAGGTTGGCTGGGGAACAAGGGGTGGGGCAGCTTCCAGCACGAACCTTCCAAATCCACTGCTTCCTGCCCACAGAGGGAAATCTTTGATCCGGAGGCCGACACAAATACAAGTTGTAGGGGGCTGCTTTACAGTGAGTAAAGTCATTGATTGCATTTTGAATCTAAAAAAAAAAAAACAACAGAATTTCTTAACTTAAAAAGATCTGTTTTCTCTTCCTTCCTTGAGCGCTCATCTCCTCTCCTTCCAAACAGAAGTATGCCAACTTCACTGAAGGCCTTCAAGTCTAAGGAAATTGTAGATTCTAATTTTAAAAAGTAAAATCATTTTCATATGTTCAGATTTTTATAACCAAATGAGTTTTGAAAAAAAAAATCAGTTCAAAAAATTAAAATGTCAATACAGTTCCAACAGATACAGAGAACCAACCATGTCATCTTCAAAAACTGGTATTGCGTTTTAGAGACTTGGTCTCCAGGAAAGTTCCTTCTTGGAACCCTGCTCCTCTCGGGGTGCAGCTTTTACCAAGACTGTGGTCCCGTCAGATGTCAAATCCATTCGGTTGTGAAGCAGACAACCAAGCTGAACCAGCGACACCTACTTGTTTGCACATGGCAAACAAGCCCTTAGGATACACAATGCAGAATCCCATGTCTTTAGATTTTTCAGTAGAAGTATTTACAGAAGTCCCAGTGTGGTCTGGGAACCTGTATGAGGAGATTTGGCTGTACTATAAGTCTCTCTAATAAATATATATTTTTAAAAACACAAGTTTAGGGACAAGCATTTGGACCAGTGGCTGTGTCACTGGGTGCGATGCCCACATCCCACACTGGAGTGGCTGGGTTCCATACTCATTCCAGCTCTCAACTCCAGCTTCCTGCTAATGCTGACCCTAGAAGGCAGTGGTGTTGACTCAAGTAATGAGGTTCCGGTCACCCATGTGGGAGACCTGGATTAAGCTCCCATCCCGGGGCTGGCACTGTGGCACAGCAGGTTAACACCCTGGCCTGAAGCACCGGCATCCCATATGGGTGCCGGTTCTAGTCTCAGCAGCTCCTCTCCCGATCCAGCTCTCTGCTCTGCCCTGGGAAGGCAGTAGAAGATGGCCCAAGTCCTTGGGACCCTGCGCCTACATGCGAGACCCAGAAGAAGTTCCTGGCTCCTGGCTTTGGATCGGCATAGCTTGGGCCATTGCAGCCATCTGGGGAGTGAACCAGCGGATGGAAGACCTCTCTCTCTCTCTCTCTCTGCCTCTCTGTAACTCTTTCAAAAAAAAGAAAAAAAGTTCCCAGCCCAAGCTGTCATGAGCATTTGGGGAAAGCAGCAGCAGGTGGGAGCTCTCATCAAGTAACAAACAAATCAATGAAAGACAAGTGTATCTTGGCACATAAAAGTACTGAGGCCCCACAGTTTCATTATGTGCATTTTTCATAAACTTGTTGAATAACCCTTCTATTTAAAACAAAACCAAGGCTCACTTGGTTAATCCTCCACCTGCGGCGCTGGCATCCCATATGGGTGCCGGGTTCTAGTCCCCATTGCTCCTCTTCCAGTCCAGCTCTCTGCTGTGGCCCGGGAGTGCAGTGGAGGATGGCCCAAGTGCTTGGGCCCTGTACCTACATGGGAAACCAGAAGGAAGCACCTGGCTTCTGGCTTCGGATTGGCGCAGGGCCGACCGTAGCGGCCATTTGGGGAGTGAACCAATGGAAGGAAGACTCTCTCTTTCACTGTCTGTAACTTTACCTGTCAAATAAAAATAAAAAAATAAATAAAAATAAAACAAAACCAAAGAAAAATAAAGCCTTCTGACTGCAGGCATTAAGAATACCAAGCGAGGTTCCTTTTCTCTATCTAGGCATTATCTCTATCACTGTCTTTGTCAAATGCTAGGATCATTTTTCTTTTACTAAGGATCATTGTACAGGGTATATGTTGAAATACACAAAGAAAGGCAGATAGCTAAAAAGTCAAATTTACACCAATTACAAAAAAAACTGATTTGCTCTAATAACAAGTTTAAAAGGTCACTTCAATGTGCTTCCACCATGTCTGTTTAGTTATTTACTTATCTTTAGTTACCTTTAGTTATTTAGTTATCTTTAGTTATTTTGTTACGACTGTTCTGGAAACTTTTTAGCTATAGAACCATTTAACATTGAGTAAGCAGTTAAAAGTTCAACTGCTTATTCTTAACTCTGCTCTTAAAATGATAAACAACGCATCTTTGCCAAAATATTTTTTTCATTAAATACAATTAAATACACATTCAGGACTGTCATACTGAGGACTAGAAAAACAAACAGTCCCTGAATGACTTCAGAATGTTAGTGTACGGCACACACACAACCCCTTCAACTTAGGATGGTCACAAATTCCTTTAGCAAACTCTTTGACTTAAATACCAACTTGAGCACAAAAATGAAGATGTAATACAAAAAAGGATCTTTAGAAAGAGTGCAGTGTGGCCACACATCGGGTTCGACTGACACTCAGAACAAAGTTTAAGTTCTCAGTACATTTAACAAAGACTGTACTTCAAAGCCAATTATTTTCAGACAATTTCTCAGCAACATCTCAATTACATACTTGAGTTGGCTCCATTAATCTCAGTATCGTGATAAAGTAACAGGAAGGAACTTGCCACTCAATTGACGTGAAAACTCAAAATTAAATCCTTAAAATAACGTTCCCACCCTATCTTTACTGTCATAATCTCACCCTAAACATTTAAGTGCATTATCATTTCCTTTCCTAGTCACTGTAGAAATATCATTTCTCATAGTGCAAAGCAGCATGTTGACCTAATACCACAGCATCTATACAAATTTGTCACTGAATAATCTCAAACTTTGTATTTGCAAATTTGTTCAAATATACAACCACTTTGCTTTAAATCTGTCACCCAGTTCTAAGGGATGTTTACAATACAAATAAAAGGCCAGCATGATGGTGCAGCAGGTTAAGCTGCCACCTGCAAGGCAGGCATCCCCCTGGTTCGAGCCCCAACCGCTCCACTTCTGATCCAGCTCCCTGCTAACGTGCCTAGGAAGGCAGCCGATGATGGTCCAAACACCTGGGCCCCTGCCATCCATCTCAAAACCAGCATGGAGGTCCTGGCTTCAGTCCAACCTAGTCCTGGCTGTTGCTGTCATTTTTAACACTCTTTCAAATAAGTTAATATGTAGTATAATAAGTATAATATAATAGTATAATATAAGTTAATATGTATATATGAGAGATGTATCAGATATTGATACAGTCTGATCATTAGGAAAACTACTTTTAGAAATTAATAACTTAGAAACTAATATTTAGAAAGTAAATAATACTGTGATTTTTGTAGATATAAATGGTCAACTACTGGAAACTTGCCTGGCTCTAGTTAATTCCAGGGAAATGTTTGTGTAGCTGTAAGGAAGGCCATGGAGGAAGTGAAACGCTTTGGCCTGGCAGGCCCAAGGCCCGCACCTAGAGCACGGCACAGAATGGTGCAGTGTGGCAGGCTGGCTAGTCCAGGATTCAGGTTAACAGCGCAACTAGTAACACGGAACAGTCCTCACCCTACAAAGGATATCAGAACCATTACGAATCTCACGTAGACAACAGGCAGCCACAAAGCCAAACCTTTTCTCGGTATCTGATAAGTGGCTGCTTCTACAACCATTCCACGAAGTTCCACAGAAGGCATGCAAACCGAGTTTTCTAGGGTAGTCAGTTCATCAAGAAACAAACCTTTCAAACAGAATCAAATTTGATTTGACAGGGCGCTCGGTTTCAGCAATTAGGCAATAACAAGGAAAAAGAGTAACTCAACACTAGTTTTAGTAATGAATTAATGGGAAAAAATAATTGCCTTAAATTACCTTCGATGTTCAAAAAAGTACACTCTCCCCCTAAAAACCCCATAAACAGAACTGTGGGACATTTTGAAAAGTGAAAGAGGTACCTCACTGGCCTCAGCCTTACTCAGTTCTAAGCCTGGCGATGCCCCATTGTTGTTATTACATATTTGACAATAAACAGGAACAGTTTTTGCAGTTCAATTTTACTTGTATCACCAGTTCAATTCTAAACTCCCTCTTTCAATGTGGAAGCTAAGACTCAACTCACCCAAACCAGTAAGATAAGTCACTCTCAGACGTGGATGAACACAGATGTGATGGAACCAACACTCCGGTTAGCGGAGCAGGCACCCACTGCCTCGTGCACAAGTGCCACCATGAAGTGTGCACCATGCACAGTGCTGGAACTCTTCCCAAGACCATCCCACTCCCAACTGCAACTCTTCCAGAGAGCAAGAAATAGACTTCTCTACTGTTGGGCATGTTCTTGCCAAAGAGGTCGTTTTCAGCTTCTTTACCTCTGGTATGCTGTTAACCACCAATCCACGCTTTTTGGCTTTGAATAATCTTCCTAGGACTAGTAAGGGACACATCTAGTTCAAATCATGTATCTTTTTAAGCAAACTTACCAAGTTCAACTGGGGGGGGGGGGGAGGGATACTTGTAAGTTTTCCTGATAACTAATTTCAATTTTTTAGAACAAAAGTGCTTTGAAATGGCAAACAATCATCAATATACACACACATTATGCAATTGCCTGTTTATTTAGTGGCACCAGTTTTGCAAACTAGAAATTATTTCTATTTTTCATCTCACATACAATCTGCAACCATTCACAGGCTGAATGCAATTTCTTCAGTGGACTTGCAAACAAAGTAAAAAAAAAAAATAAGAGTACATTCTTAAAGTGAGAACTGAATTCACATATGTTCTTTGGACTGGGAAAGGGTACATAACACAAAATACACATTTAAGGACTTTTGAGTTTGGATAACATCAACTGCAAAGTGAAGAGTCACTGGAGAATTCTGTTACACACCATTTAGGAAAAAAATTCTGCAGCTGTATTAGCCTTACATTTATAGACTTGAACACGTACATGTCTCTCCACTGGAACATTTACACAAATGAAGTGAAACAGATCATCTCAAGAGTGAAGCCCAATCGGCTGAGGGGCATGTCATTCAAACAAGGCATTCCGCTACAGACAGCTTGCTGAGTTCCTCCAGGGCTCACCGGATGAGAGGAGGATTTCTGTTTCCAAACTCCCACAAATGGAAATTAAACAAGCTGTAACTGAATACTCAGTTTTGGTAACAAATACAAGTCAGCAACTGCTCTCTTTGTATTTAGGATACTTGGCTGTCCACGGTAGAGCCGAGTTTAACATGCTATAGTAAGTAAACGGTCAATTCCTGATAGTCTGAAATGAATTTTAACATTTAGGGGTGCTCAAACCTTAAAACCTGAGACCTGACAGTTAAACCGCATTATTAGTTAATACGTATTTATACTGTGGAAGTCAGAAACACCCTAGACACACTCAATTTCCATTTCACCAATTTTCTGAGTTTTAAAAGTGGCAAACCTTAGAGAAAAAAAATTATCTTCCAAAATTAGTTCAAATACTACATGTTTTCACCTTTAAGCATTCTCATTTCCTCCCAATACATTCTTTTTAAAGAAGGATCTTCTAGTATGTTCCAGCCAAGCTTCTCTCTCGCTTTGCCTTTTAAAAAGTGAAACAATCCCTTAAAATAGGCTCCAGTTATTTTCATGCCCTTGAAGCACGTTCATGGGTTCTGCAGGAAACAGGAGGACATCTTACACGGCTAAGGACCGGCTGTTCCCCAGGGGAAGGAGGAGCCACGGCGATCCTATAAACGTCAGGGAGCCAGGCACATCACCCGCGTTCTCCTGGGTCAGAGAGGCGCTAGGCTTTATCGAGCTCACAGGACCTGTGACCACAAAAGGTTGAGAACCACTGCCAAAATGAATTTGTGCCATTCGAGGTACCGAATTAGGCTATTTCTAATTCTATAGCTATAAAATTTTTTATACACATCTAGCTTACTTCAGAGAGTACCGTACAAATGTAAATATTACTAAGTAGTCTTTTACTAGACTATGTAAAAGGAAAGGAAAAACTCGAAACATTTTTCCTAAACATGTAGTCAGTGAGAAAGCCATCAGCAGAAAACTGGGTTTTGGAGCGATGAAAAGAACTGAAAGGTTGGGATTCACGATGGAGCAATGATGCTTTTCCTGATTTCAGTCGTTTCTATGTTGAAGAATCAGTAACTTTTATCATTATCTTCCTGGAAAAATCAAACTGCATGAGCAGTAAAGGTTGATTCTTGCTGGTTTATGTGATACAACAGTTCACTAAAACTTATAGCCAGGCCCACGAAAGCCCTTCCTGTGGCTTTTACAAAGAATTAAAAAGTACCCCTGCAGTCCCCCTCTCACTGGCACTCCACACTGCTCCTCCAAGTTTGCTAACTTCCATCCCAGTTTAACCTAGTATTCATCGACACTGATGAGGTAACCCACTAAGCTTTCTTGATCAAGAAAATGGAATTGGGTCTTTCAGTTTGAAAAAGAGAACGCCAAGAAGGAAGTAGAGGAAGTGAGGGCAACAGCTCATGCAGATAAAGAAAACAATCAGCTTCTCATGGCAACTGAGCCCATGTCTGAGCTGAGTCCTTCCACTGAGCACTCCTACCTGCTAGTGACGTAAACAGGACACCGCACGGAGGCCACTAGGTTAACACAAAGAACTGGTAAAGGCCAAAATTTTGGGTGGAGGTGAATCGAAGTGGAAAATGTCACTTGACAAGGAAGTAGGGCCCATGTCTCGTTATTTCTGGAGAGCATTCTATCAGTAATAACTAAGCACTACGCTTCACCAACAGACATTTTGACCAAACAGTACAGTATTACACATTTAGAAAATGTATTCTTAATGTATTTCAAGCATATTCTGAAGTAATATATAATTTAAAAATAAACCAAAACATATGGCACATTATTAAAGGAAATGAAGTAAAATCAGGCATTTAAAACCTTCAACTATAAAGACTTCCTAATGCCTAAAAGAAAAACAAACTAGAAGACTAGATCATTCCATTGAAAAAATGGTCATGTCACTGGTAGTATTGGAAAGCAAATATAAACGAAACTCTTTAAGGCTCCTTTCAGAAGAAAACCTCAAATGAGAAACAGTCATGTACTGAAATATTTACCTGCCTAAGAGCCAAAGCCTAATACTGTAAAATCAACAAAGTTTAAAGTACATATCATGGAATTCAAAATTCAGCAAAATTGGAAAGACCAGTACTCCATACATCAGTTCTTTGAGAAATCACAAGTAGAATTCCCAGATGAGTCCGCCCAGTAAAGATGGGCAGTCAAATGACCTCAGATATAAAGCAGTCATCATCTGACTGATATGGATATTAACACTGGCAGTGTGCTATAAAGAACAGAGCTTTACTGAATACCAATTTAGCTTCACACACACACACACACACAAATGCACAAGTATTTTTTAATGCTTTAAACTCAAGCACCACCTATTTCCAGGGCGGGAGAATTCTGCAGAATACGTTACACCTATTTCTGACTGTTTCTTTTCTGTTGTCAGCAGGAATAGGAACAGCACGCATTCATCATCGAGCACTCGCAATGGACTTAAGCCTTGCCTCATCAATTCAATTTTATTCTTATACTAAGCAAAACTTTCTTTTGAATGTAATTTTTAACTTTGGGAAGAGAAAGCAGAACAAAAGCATTTCCAGATGAACAGAGGAAAAAAGAATGCGCTCTTTAGGCAGGGAACGCCCCGTTCAGGAAAGTTCCTGGTAGCCAGCAGGTGGGCAATTTCTTTTTAAATCAGCCATCCAGTTACAATATTAACATGCACTAGATTGCAAATTCTTACCAAATGTAAACTCCTTGAAAGCAAGAATCTAGTCATCTCCTTACAGTCCCAAGGTGCTTAGCCTAGAACAGTGCTTTGCAATTAACACTCAAAAACAAAACAAAACTAAAAACCATTTTGTGGCAAAACAGTGTTATTAGCTGGATTAATCTAGGATCAAATGAATGATCACCAAAAGTACTGCTGTAATTCAGAATATGGGAATTACAGAATCGATTTATTCTGTAATCCAAATTTCTTAATGTTAGGAAGTTAGTATAAAAAATTACATGGCTGGAGCAGCTGCATAGTAGTCTAGAAGCAAGTTAATGACTATAACTAAAAATATGTCTGAGACAGTTCTAAAGCTGAGTAAGAAAAGTACCACCTTGATTCGTCAAAGTTAATTCTTATATTGAGAACTTCTCTGTTATCTCTAAAAGTATATTCTAAGAAACTGGAAATTAGGAGAGCTTACCTTTTTAAAATAGTAAGAGACAGATCAGTGAAACTGTTCATGTTAGGGTAACAAGTGCCTACTATGTAAAGCTGAATATCCCATTAAAAGCAGCAAATTGGGTTCACCCTAATAAGAAATTTAAATGACAGTGTATTTTTAATACTCTATTATCATCATTCAAGAACTGTTTCCCTCCAAAGTAAAGAACACAGAACACATCAAACAATTTTGAGGCATTTTCCTGAGATGCTAAGTAGCATAAAAAAAGTAGGGTCAAGAATTGAAGTGGTACAAAAATGAAGTGCACAATACAGGTGCAAAAGTGCGTTTTACCAGTGTGGTTGGTTTCCCACCATCACCATCGCCTCCAGGCATCAGAGCGTGGTCTGCTTGTTAGAATGCATTTCCCTCCCTCCGTGTTTTCACAATGGAAAAATCCCCATCTACTATGGCAGTGCTGACTCCCGTGGAAAAGACTTCATCTTCTAGATCGCACTCAGACATGGTCTTCTCTCACTTCCAAGCTTAGTTTTAGTACTAGTCATTTTAACAGAGAGATACTTTAATAGCTTTTTTGGTTTAAAGACTCTCAAATAAGAAAAACCCCTACATATGCTGTTAATCGAATGAAATACAGGTTTCTGTCAGATTTCACTTGTGACTTAAGTTTTGCATTCCAAGAGTACATAGCCCAGTTCAAGACTGTAAAATTTCTGGGACTAAAAACTTCAGATTACTTTCAAAATGAAGGAACTGACTTCTTGTACTAGTACATCTGGTAATCAATGGTGTCCATGAAATGCACACTTAGATGCTTGCAAAGCCGTAATGAGAACGTTATCACACTTTGCACTCTACCACAGAGCTAGACATTAAGCATTTACTGTATGTAAGGAATTACCTCTGTAATTCCAACTGTTATGAATTTCTAAATATAAATAGTACTTCAGTTTTTCTTCATTCATGCTGGATTAAGATATAAATTAAACACAATTAAGTTACATTTAATCACCTCACAAATGAGAGGGATAATGAAAAAGATTTTGCTGGTATGAAACTACTTAAATCAGAGACATTTCACATTACTCTTCCCACTACTCCCCTAACTTTACATTAGTTTTAAGGCTATATATACAAATATGTATATCTCCAAGTTAGGGAAAAAAATATATAACAAAATGGATTATACTAGCTTTTTTACACAAAGTTTTTTGATTTTGTATTCAAAGTTATATTTTATTCTTCTATTTTATTAGCTTTCTAGTGGGGAATCTGCCTACTGAATGAGTAAATTACATGGTGATAAATACAATACTCACCCTAAGGAGACAAAAACACAGAAGGGCACAAACAGCAGTCTTTTCAATGTGACAGATTTTAAAACTCACTTTCACATATGCTTAACCAGGATTTAAGCCTAAATAAATTAGGTTATTTTATTTCTACAATTCCTTAAGTTTTGAAAGTTACTTTTAAAGGCCAACAGCTAAATATTATCAACATGCTATAATTCAAGTCACAAATACATCGTAACCACTTGGATTCTAAAGACATGGGCCAATTAAAAATCACAGGCAAACACACACTCACACACTCACACTCACACACACCTACCATAGAGTGTTAGGCTGTGGAACTTTGACAATTATTTTAATTAAACAGTAGGCAAAGTCAAGCTGATGCACATCTTAATGAAAAACAAGCAGCCCAAAAGAAACTTAGTTAAAAAAATAGATTAAGGAACAACAGAGACTTAAATCTTCTAGTCTTTCTAACAGAACAGAAACAGCTCCATCTATGCCTTGACTAGCAGTATCGTCCAATTAAAAGAGACTAACAACTGTCCCTATGAGAACATTTCATTTACAATGGCACTGGGTATTTTAAAAGGCAGGGGTACAAGAGGAATTACACATACATGATTAAACTTCTTGTTTGTTAAATCAAGCTTTATTGATAAAATGGAATTCAGAGTATCTTACTAGGACAGCAGCAGGCCCAGCCAATCATGATAACAAAAATATGGCAGTCCCCTTCTCTACGTAAGAAGCTGCTGCTTATCAATCCGTAATTAACTGTAAGGACTTGTAAAAGAGGTGCAAAGAATCAAGGCGTTGGAGCCTCAAGATCGATGTCCTTATGAATATACTGTATTACCTGCAATACTCATGGCAACAAGGAGAGAACATTCGGAAAGACAGTTAAATGAAGGGAATGGCTGTATCAGTGGCGCCAATCCTCCCACCAAGAACATTAAGATGGTTTCCAGCAACTCCTTGGATATTCAATTTTGTAATTATTCTCCATAATCACGCGCATGTTTGAGTGTCTAGTTGACACGGCTGCTGCTCTCCCTGTCCCAACCCCAAGTCCAAACATAACATGACTTGAAAGGGTTATGTATCTGTTGCTTCACACAACAAGCCAAACGTATCTTATAACTTTGATAGTGATTTAAAGCAGTTCATAATTAAATATGAGCATTTTGTACACGGACAATTACACTTTACAAAAAAAACAAAATCATACAACAAAAATTGCTGGAGTCTGATTTACAACATGAATTATGGTTGAAATCACGTTTACATAAGTCTCAAATTTACAAAAAAAAAATCAGTTCTGGGCTAGCTGTTGTACTGCTGAAGTTCTCTGGTGTAATCTCTCTCACCCACGTCATATCCCCTTCCTTAGAGTTGAGGATGGATGTTAAAAGTTTCAAGCTGTACTCTCCTTTGGAGGTGAAGGTAAACTCCATGGCTAGATGAGCAGTTTTACCACATATCATCAGTTGATGTAGAGTCCTTTATAAAAGGAAACAAACAAAACAAGGAACTAAATTAAAGCTTAGAGGTGCTAAAAATGCATTACTTTCTGGATAATGCAGAGAGATAAAGGTTTTGTAAAACTGACTTTTAGAATATAAATGTTCATCTTAAAGTATACAAATATGTATGTATGTATTATCAATAATCTATTCCAAAAACTGTTAACTCTATTTTATGTTTGGAAAATGTGGAATGAGGTTACGTGAGGTTTAACAAATGTTATCACTGAGTCGGTAACACTATATAATATAGGACACAAAAAGAATATTTTCTTTGATAAACTCAGTCCGTTTTTAGAATACAACTTTCATAAACTTTTAATGCATTAGAAGAGATTAAGACCTTCAGTAATACAAAATTTGGGAAAGCTTCATAATGCAATACATAAAACACTTGAGCTGTGCCCAAATGATTTTAAATGACCACTTCTCTGTAAACATCACACTACAGACAGACTTGAGACAGAAAACTTGCTTGGAGAATATGGCATTCTAATGTTATATGAACAGTGCTCCCTACTTTAATATTTAAATGAGATCTGCATGATACTTCAGGATTCTAGACAAAGTATTTCCAGCCACAAAAACCATTTAGTGGACATGGATATTCTGCAGTTCTGCTGTGGCGGCTCACAAAACCTAGAACGATCTCAGATTCTGAGCACAGATATTAATCCCACGACAACAAAAATAGACCATCAAGTGAAGACAAACATTCTGAAGGAGACTGCTTGTGGAAGCTTTGAAAAACCAGAATAATTCAAATGGACTTTCTTCGGTTTCGAGAGAGGTGGCCACTCACCATGATCATGTCCTCAATCACTAGAACTGTGGTGCAGGCAGAGATCAGAGCAATCAGTCAGGGGTGTGTGTGAGAGAATGGGTGGAGTGAGCAGCTCTGCAAAGACAGGTGGGAAGGATATGCATTTAGAGTGGAGGGGAGGGAGAGCGGAGGGAGCCAAAACGCTACTTACAGTGTCATCGTTTTTGTAAGGATTCAGTCTATTGTAAACGGCTTCAATTACATTCCGCCTAAATAAAAAAAAAGGCAGGAAATTAATTTTTTTAAAACATACATAGTGCTTAATTACTCACAGCCAGGTGTTCATCAAAACTTCAAAAGCAATCATATACTTAGAAATTATTTTAGTTCTGTTTCTTGCATTCAATAAGGGAACCTCACTTCAAGACATCTGGGCTCCAATATTAAAGTAGAGGTGAATTTACTCTACAATGTAACATTCTATCAACCCAGTTCATAGAAGACAAAAGTCATGGTTTGAAAAGAAAAGCAGTCTGACCTGGTCTACTCAGATTGGCGATAGCTTAAGTGGTTGTGAGTCAGCACTGGTAAGGAATGCCATTCTTACAATGTAATACTAACATATACTTAGTAGTCAGGAGATGAATCTTAGTTTCGAAGAAGTAACTTCAGTAGCTAATGTAGTAAAATAATTCAGACAATTTAAGTTTGTGCTTTTTAAAATGCCCCTTGAAAGGTGCTTGTAAAAAAGAAATATCAAATATGGTATTTCCATGACAACCTAGGAATTTTTTTGGAATAATATTTAAAAATCCATAGTAGCATGTATAAGTTATATCCTCTCTCGTTCCAAAATTGATTTGAAGCAATTTTATAGCCAGCCATTATGCAGGACATATGGGAAAGAAAAGTTTCCCCAAAATAAAAGCTTCAAACAGAAACTTTTATAATCATTATGTAGTGAAATGATTAAAAAAGAATATGGCATAGTCACAAGACACAGTGGAGAATCAAGGAAATAAAAATAACACATCTCTTGTAAGTCAATTGAGTATTGAGGCAAAAATGTTTTAAGACTTGAATGATAAAATTGCTTGATTTCTCCACTGTAGTATGTGTAAAACTGTCAGCTTAATATTTAACACAAATTAGTCCGGTTCCATGAACTAAAGTGGAAAAGAGAAAAAGGCAAAAAATGTATTCTCCTATCTCTCCTAACACCAACTGTAACCAAAGAGCAACCAGCAACCAGGAACATTGGGAAAATTAGAGATACAGGAACATGGCTCAGATGGATGAAGACAATCTTTGCAGTGTTGGGTTAGACAGAGATTGACAAGCTTAAAAACCTACTACTAATACTCAGACTTTGGTATATGTAGTTTAAAAAAATTCTTTCACTCTATTATCTCATTTATGCTGCGTGAGGCAATCAATGTCACCCAAGCTTCCACCAAAGCTAACTCTCAGTACAGGTCCTTACAGACACTGGTATTCTGCTACCTAAACAAGGATCACACCCTAATACTAAAAGAACACGGAAACCACAGCTTAAATATTTTGAAGATGCAGACAGTTGCATCACTTTAGAAATTAGGGGTGCACACACACTTGATCTCACACACACACACACCCCATTTCCACACCCTGACATGGAATGTCCGAGTGCACAGAGCAGGACTTACTTGCTGGCCAATTCGCCCCCTGGAGGGAGGCTGGGGATGTTCTCGCTGGCTAATGTGCGCATCACGTGGACTAAGTCCGGGACGCCTTCCCCCTGCTTCTTTAGGATTTCTGGGGATCAGAAGTACTTTTTTTGTAAGTGTTATCCAGATTTAATTTTTTAAAAACTGAAACAAAGATAACTTAGGTTTTTAAAGATGGCATTTACCACATCTGAGGTTTTCTAGACTGGCATCATTAAAACAACAAACAACAATAACAAAGTCCCCAAGTTGACCTTTGAAAATTTATGACAAACGGATGTAGAAAAAGACACAAAAGATGGACTTCAAAGAATGAAAATAAAATAAAAATGTAGAAAGAAAAAACATGTCATATTAAATTGATGCATTACAAAATCAGGAACACGTATGTATACATGAGAACATCCTTCTTAAGATGTCAACTAGTTACTTCGGAGGAGATAACTCCTTTCTTTAGACTGGAGACATGTTTCCTGAATTTTACCCTGTAAAATACACCGCACTGATTAAAAAAATAAAAATAAAAAAAAGGAAACAATTTCAAGATCTGAAAAAAATAACTTCTTCTAAGTATAAGGGAATTTATTGATTACATACTAACACAAATCATTTTCACATTTATATTTGCCAAACAGTACTTAAGTAACATGCACACAAATAAAGTTATACACTGGAACACCACTCTCAGCTTAATTTTCCTTTAAAGTATCTTTAAACAGTATATAGATATATAATATCATTTCCCTTTGTTGATTACTTGAGTCAAGCCTTAAATGTAAAAGGTCTAAATTTTTAACAAAGTTTTTAAAAACAGGACAATCTGATAACCATACAACTGCATTTAAAAGAATTAATGTCCAAAAAATCATCTATCAAATGGGTACAGCAATACACCCTGGAATGTTGCCACAATCTGTTATTCCTATCACAGAATATAAAAAATTATAACCAAAGATCCTTACAAAGAACTCTAAAGCTATTCACTTCCAAGTGCAAAAATTCTTCATGTGGGGTTTTAGCAAATTCAAGCCAAAGATATTTAGTAAATTATGTGTTCAAGTTTTGTTTTTCAATGCTTATATTAAGAAATGGCATTTTCTTTGTCATCAATGGGGCCAGAAATGATCATTCTAGTTCTCAATTTGTAAATACTTTGGAAAATAACAATGTATATGAAGATCTTTCATCCTTTGATCAAGCTTCAAAATGTGATTTCATCATATTAAGAGACACATATTGAAAGACAGACACTGCTACCCATGATATTTCTTTAAAGGTTCAATTTCTCTTTTAAGAATAAAGGCCAAATTCACCATCTAGTAGTTTTTGCCTTTAAAAAAAAAAAAAAAAAAGTCTTAAATCTGAACAAAAACCAAGGATCTCAGGTTGGGTTTGCAAGTTCCTTTATTGTGGAGCATAGTTATTCTACATGGTTCTAATGCTGGAGATCTGATGTACAAAAATAAAGGGATTTGATGTTTACCTAAACTGCACAATTTCACAATCTAAAACTGTAAAACACTTAACATACAGTCTATTGCTAAGCCAATACAATTATTTGGATAGGTAACTACATACAATAGAAATGAACACTGATGATAAATTCAATCGATGATGGTTTCAGGTCTAAAAAAACATTACCTTGAATTATCTATATTTGATGTATCTTACATCTTTGTTAAAATATAAATTAGGATATTTTAACTGTGAGAAAATTACAAGAAACCAAATCCTTTAAAAAAAAATAACGTAAAGCTTTAAAAACTTCATAAGGGACAATCCAATTAAACTACCTGAACATTAACACTACACTAGACTTGCTTCCTTATGCTTTGAAAAATAAAATTATCAGAAATATTCCTTTAATTGCTCTTGGACTATATATTTTAATTAGAATGCAAAAAGACTGAACGCTTTTTATAAAGAATATATAGGTATAGAATATCCATGTTTCACATACATATATACAAACACATTCTGCTCTCCCTCCCCCTCTACCAGGTATGAGGGATTCTTCCCAGGTATGTAAAAATTAGCAACTTTAAAGCTCAGGTAGTCAGCAGCAAAGATTTTAAAAATATATGCATAAGTATAATCTTAAATTGGTTTAGAAGGCCCACAAACCTAGTACAGTTTAATTACGGGCTGAATCTTTTACACCCACAGACAATAGAGAAAGAGTTGAAAAGCCTTTGTCCTCTTCTACAATGTGGACAGAGAAGCAAAAAATGTTCAAAACAAACAAAATGAGGTCTGGTGGGTCACAGTAATTTACTGAAGGCATTTATTTACAGAAAGGAGGGGGGAAAAGAGGTTTTGGTGCCTGTTTTAGAAGCTGAATGCAGTATTTTTCACTTATGACATACACCAACTTTTATAATGCAAACAGTTACATTCTTCCTATGTTTTTAAATGCAGTTTTAATTAATATAATATTTATTCTCTAGTTGCAGTCTCATCAAATCTATCTGAGTAAAGAATATCTTATTTCACTTATACAATAATCTCTAATTGAATGGTACAGGCACAATTACACTTAAACATATCAAAAATACTGATTATTAATGTAAACTCTGTTCAGGTGGCAACTCTTGCTTCATTATATAAAACTCAATAGTGTAACAAAATTATGGAAAATATTTCATAATTCCATCAGAATCTTACTTTAATGAGAAAAGTAGCAATTCATTTCTAAAATTTGATCCCATTTCATAGTAAAAATAATGAAGTATTTATTTCTTTAAACCAATATCAAAACACGTACTCCCAAGTTACTTTAAAGTGTTAATACATTAAATATCATCTTATCTCTATACATATTATTCTTGGGGTTTCCTAATTTTCTACTAATTGGCAGTTATAACTAGTGACTTTGTAGCAATCTAATTTTTTAACTTTATTGTCTACAGATAACTTCTACTGAAATGATTAATTTAAAATATAAAAGTGCCAAGACCTTTGATAATTGTAAGAAAACAAACTCATTGAATAGTACATCCAATGAATGAAATACGAAATACTACAGACACTATTAGACATATCACTATCAAGTAGGGGAGGGCAATAAAAATAAAATAGCAGCTTCAGACAGTACTGAAAATAAAAACCAATCATGATTGCAATATCAGACTGATTATGACTGATACCAAACAGTAAAAAGGGAGGGAAACAACTCAAAGTACATACTGATTGTAACAATGCAGGCACAGTGGGGAATGTACTAGGTCAGTGCTTGCACGCTCTTCAAGGTCTTTGACACGGAAATTAACGACAGCAGGAGCCCAAAACGCATTTTAACACTGTTAAAGTTTTTCTCCTTACAGGAACTACATAATCTATATACTTATTACATATATGCAGTAAACTGATATTAACTGGGCAGACTTCAAGTTTCTATCAAGTAGGAGCTGCATGAAACATCATTTAAACTTTTTCAGATATTTAAAGGTGCTACACTTGAGCCAAACGGCTTTTGATTTGTTTCAAAGTGATTTGCAGAATTATGAGAAATATACTTCAGGAATTCCCCACTCATCTCTTGATCTTACTCAGCTACATTTCTACTAAGTAGGGAATTATTACGTCTTCATTTAAGAACGTCTAGTTTGAGACAGTTAATGCCTTAAGCAAGAAGCCTTGAAACAGTTTACCGAATTTTTCAAAGCTACGACACACAAAAGTTGTTAATCATAAGGCTGTGACCTTCCTGTTATCAAGATGGTATGCAAACTATCACCATCAAAATAAAAGTCTTTGCAATTAAATAAACCACAAATCAGATTTTCCCAGCATAAAACCACTATACCAGTGAATTCATCAAGCATTTGAGAGTCCACAAGTACTTCAGCCTTTTAAAACAAGTTATCCTGAAGAGAACGCACAGGGCCACGTCAGCTGGTACTGCTAACCTGGCTGTGACAGGACAGACTACACACATCTAAACAGCAGCTGCACAGACGCCCCGGCCCACATCTGTACACGCAACAACACTCGATGCCAGAGGCATGGAAAGATCTAAGAGCTAACGTGTTAATAGTTTGATTGTGTTGCAGATTTTTCTTTAATAAAGCTACTTATTTTTTGTTAAATGATCCACCTTCTACTCTGCATTCCAGGTACTTGTCCAACTCTGCCTCCTTCTTCACCGCTTCTGGTGACACTTTGGGTGCATTTGGAAAACAGATCAAAATCACACTCATGTTGTCTCGACTTCCCTGGGAAGAAAAAAGTTTGAGAGAATATTTTGGGGTGTTTTTTTTTTTAATTTTTTGTGCTCTTAAAGCTAGCAATGTCAACTATAGTTATAATTGTCCTTGTGTTAATTTTAAGCAAGAAAAAATACAGATATGCACACACACACTTGTGTGTGTAGAGAGAGAGGAGAACAGAGAATTTTTATGGACAATCTCCCACCCCCATATAGTGTATATACCATATAACCAATACTCTAATAGACAGGAGAGAAACATTGCAGGTCAAAGCCCACTCCGATAATCATTTTTTAATAATTCTATCAAAGCTATTTCTAAACATTCACTGGAATTGTCTAAAGCAATATCTAAAACATATACACATATATGTGCATATTCATGCCATACAACATGACAGACAATTCTATTGGTACTCTTTACAACAGGATTGTTATTATGCAGATCTCTGACAAATTTACATTTAAAATAATTTACAATAAATTGTGGGGTCAACACATTTGCTTCCTAAGTAAAATATGGAGTTAGAAGTAAAATATACATTAACTTTATAAACTACACCTTTTAACTATCATAATAAAAAATGACATTTTAGGAAATATATTCAAAGATATCTCAGTATTCAAAATGATTTAATTAAATGATTGAATTGATGGTGGGGCCTCCCTCTACTCTCCTTCCTACTAGAAACTGGAGTTAACTTTTACTTTTTAAGCATTTAACTCAGGTATATGGAAAAAACTGATCTTTTCTATCATTAGTTTAATCAACAAACTTAAAAAACAGAAAAGATAATCAGAGGAAAATTGTATAAGATGTGACAAGTTAACATTTGTTAAATTAACATATGTTTGGTAATTTTTAAAATAATGCAGAGGAGCTAAAAAAAAAAAAGTGAAATCTAAGGTATACTGTGTATTTGCATTCTCAAGAAAACTGTTCTTAATTTACCTAACAAGCATTTAACTCTCAAGCAGTACAGAATAAACTCAATAAATGCTATTTTCCTACAGACTAAAGGTGACAACATATGTGCCTTAAATCATATTCAGTTCTCCCGAAATTCAGAAACTGACCGTATGCACTATTAATAGAGCTGTTACTCTATTGATGTCAACATATGCATTGGATGTCACAGAAATCAGGTATCAATTAAGTCGAGTTGCTAGTGTGTCTATAAAACCATACAGAGTATGTTGAATTTGAATCTCTGCATGTTAAATCAAATACACACCTTCAAAAGAATTTTATAAAATCAATGTGTTAAAAAGAAAAATCAATAACCACCACTGACAAAATACAACAATAAGCCATAAGTAAAATGTCAAGATTTTCTAGTCTTAATGCTGCCACTCAAGTTGTATAATCCTGTTAGAGTCATTTATAACTTATCTAGGAGAGACAGCAGCTTGTATAGAGGACGTATTATATGTTAAACTAGACAACTTATATATTTCAATCCAGATCCCTGCTAACATGCCTGGGAAAGCAGCAGCAGATGGCCCCAAGTGCTTGGGTCCATGCACCCATGTGGAAGACCTGGAGGAAGCTCCTGGCTCCTGGCTTTGGACTGGTCTAGCCCCAGCCCCGGCTGTTGTAGCCATCTGAGGAGTGAACCAGTGGATGGAAGGAAGATCTCTCTGTCTCTCTCCCCCTCTCTCTAACTCTTTAAAATGAGCAAATCTTAAAAAAAAAAAAAAAAAAGAGTATAAGAGTACAAAAGTCTACGAGGTAGCCTTGACCCAGGTCTGTCTCACTATAGAACTTCCTCTGGCTTCAGCTTCCTCTCCTGTAACACAAAGCGGCCAAACTAGCTCATCTGTGGCTATGATCCCTTCTGATGCTCCCGAAAAGCGCACAGGACACAGCGTTAGAGTATGTCTTACCCTTTTCACAATTAAACTGATTTTTCCAGAGAATTTAAATCACTTACCTGAATTGCAAACAGTCTCACACCAATTTCTTCTGACTCCATGTCCCAGGCTATTTCTATGACATCACACCAAATGCTCACTAAAGTACCTTTGCTGGTGCTGATTCATTAAACCAAAGTCGAAAAGTACTTCCACATATGTTCTGAGATATCACATGGCAAAGTATTAAATCTCTAAAATGTTTTTCACTTATATGAAAGCTAACCATCCCCATCTTCCTTCTTTTAAAACAAGCACTCTAATATAATCTTTTTACCTTTGATAAACATCCCCATTATTAGAAGGTTCCAAGTAATCGTGGTTACTAAAAGACCAGTCAGTTGACAACTTGCATATATGGTAATGGGGTAATTTATTTCTAAAAAGTGTCCCTGTATTTTCAAAATAGATGAAGAGTAACCTGCAACTGTGCTAAAACTTACTTTTGAGAACCTCAGGTTACAGAATGATTAAATACTAATTAATACAACATAAAATTGTTTTATGCTTAAAAAAAAAAAAAAAGGTCTAGCTACCTTATACAAACAGGTGTCGACTACTTCATTGCAAACTTTCTCAAGGTCATCAGTGACTTCAAGTCTGGATCTTACAAAATCACAGAGCTCTTCGTTTCCCATGACATCCCAGATACCATCACATGCAAGGATAATGAACTGATCGTCTTCTTCTGATCTTTCAATGTCATGGACTTCCGGCTCTGGCGAGACAAGCTGCTCTGTAGGACCTTTTCCATGGACACACTTGTAATCAAAATCCCCAAGAGCCCTCGATACAGCCAGAGAGCCATTCACACGCTGAATCATTACAGAGCCACCTGCATTCTGAATTCGTTCTTTTTCCAGCGGATTACTTGGTTTGTGATCTTGTGTGAAGAAGTGAACTTTCCTGTTCCTACAAAGTAAACCTCTTGAGTCTCCACAGTTAATGAAGTAAGTGTGCTGCGGTGAAATTAAGACCCCCACCGCTGTTGACCCACTCCTATCTGCACCGTGCTTCTTCTCGGACATAACTCGCATGTGTTCATCAATCTCCAGAAAACCTGTTCTGATCCCATTCTTGACATTTTCCACAGAAGGTGCTCCTGCAGACCCTTTAAAGTCCTGGTTATTGGTGATGTGATCTAACAAATGCTCACAGCAGTACTTGGCAACCTGAGAACCAGCATGCCCATCATACACAGCAAAGAATGACCACGTTTCAAGTCCACTTGGCAAACCGATCACAGCCGTGTGTGCATCCTCCATTTCAACGCGCCAACCTTGCATGCTGCTGAGCCCATATCGCAACCCATTACCCTGCCCCTGGGCATTATGCTTTTCCATCTTTGGCTTGTCTAAAAATGCTCCCATTATGTCTGGATCCTCTAGTTCTGCAAAGGAAAAGAAACAGGAAAGTCAGTCACTGCCTTATCTTTTTTGAAGATACAGCAGAAGTCTTAGACAAGAACTCACAACTCTTACTATAAGCAGACACTTGTGCTGCTGACTTACAAACTGGACACTAACAGGGAAGAACTGGGGGAGAAAGGCTGATCATGCACAGCTCAGAATGGACCGCAGGTAGTGAGACCTAAAGCGTGGGGAGGCGGGGGAGCTGATAAAGCACTCTCCCTAAAGCTTGGGGTAGAAAGGGGACCTGCCAGTGGCCATCAACCTGCAAGAACCTGGACAAATGTTTAAGGATATACTGCACCCTTTCTTAGGGTATCTCAGAACTAACTCGTATGTGTATCAATCAAGAAAAGACAAACAAATTCACAGGACATATAAGAATCCTATTAATTCAAACATCTTAGTTCCACGTTTAGGAATTTCCAAAGTTTATCCAAATTACCCAGTTCTATTCCCACTACATGAATCCACTGAGAAAGTAAAAAAAGATCTCACAATGCTCACAATTGGCATACTCCTACCTTTACTCAAGTCAGCCTCCTTCACTGGAATCCCATGCTCCTCCTCTCTGCTTACAGAAAACAGTATAAAGTCTGGCTCAAATTCTACCTCTTCCATGAGGTTTTTCAGTCTTTGATTAAAAAAAAGTCTTTGATAAGTTGTTAAATTACTACAAATGGCCCAATTTCAATTTTCTGTTGTTGTTTTAAGATTTATTTATTTATTTGAAAGGCAGAGTTACAGAGATGGACAGAAAGGGAGAGAAAGATCTTTCATCCATTGGTTCACTTCCAAAATGGCTGCCAACGGCCAGGGTGAGGCTAGGCTGAAGCCAATAGCTTTAAGGGTGGCACAGGCCCAAGCACTTGGGCCATTTTCCGCTGTTTCCCCAGGCCATCAGCAGGGAGCTGGATCAGAAGAGAAGCAGCTGGGACATGAACTGGTGCCCACGTGGGATCTGGCACTGCAGGCAGCAGCTAAACGCATTGGGCCAAAACACCAGCCTGTCAATTTCAAGTTAAAAGCAATTATACAAATCACAAAGCTTCCTATACAAATATACCAAAATTAATCTGATAATCTAATAATCTAAAGGCTAAAACACATTACTATTATACTCTATTTGACCACTATGTATAAATAGTAAAGGAGATCAAAAGGTCTTGCCCTGATGACGAGTCTGAAATCTCAGTTAATCCCCCTTCCCAATCCTCCAGAGTCTGGAATGGAACAACACAAGGCACGGAGACAGTTGGTCAGGTCTTAGGTTGGCCTCTGGATGAGTAACAGCCTAGGTTCATGGACACTCGGGGTCTGTGTAACCCAATGAGTCGCAATAGAACTAAAAGTGATCTGAATGAAATAACAATGGACAGAGGTTTAATGGAAGTGACCATCACAAGGGACAGTAACTAGGTCTACCAGTATGCAGCTGGGAGACTAGGAGATAGATGCTAACCTCAGAGGAAACTGGGAGAGAAAGAGGGAAAATAAGGCCCTCTACGAAGGAAACAAGAGCTACATTTGGTTTCCCAGGAACTTTCTGCCTCTCCTTCACATCCCCAATCCAGACCCAAACAGATACACAGAAGACTAGCTGACTGGTGTAATAAAACAATCTGCTTACTCCTCTGCCCCATTACAATTCCACTAGCAGAAGGCAGACCCTGAAAATTAGCTATCATTCATCCTTTACAGCAATATTTATCACATTACTTTTCTGACACCAAATGGATACACATTAACATAAAGGTGAATATTTTGATTGGAGGAAAGATAACCAACCATGATACCTTACAAGTAGACAATGTTTAAGAATTCTAAATCCTTCTAGTATTTTGCAAACATTACCTCATTTAACCTCAACAACCCTTTAAGGTGAGTGGTAATATTATCTCCAACTTACAGATGAAAAACCTTAGCCGAGATTAAAGAATTACAATAATGTCACTCAACTAGAAAGGACTCTCAAGTACCATTAACCCACTAAGGCAACGGCGCTCAACCCATGGTTGTACATAGAATTATCTGTAGACCTTTTGAAAAAATAAAGGTTTCCAAACAAGAACTTGCAGGATAGGAATGGAAACTAGGCATCTGTATATTTAAAAAATTTCACAGCAAGATTACAGACCACTGGAAAAGATCAGGTGGAATGTACAAGGTAGAAGATGGGGGAAGAGAGATGAACACACAGCCATCAAAGACAACAAGCTGATTCATAATGGGGTCAAAAGCAGGTACATGACAATATATATCAGGGAAGTTTTACAAGAGGAAAGACTCCACTATTCCAAGGAGGGAGATGTAAACTCATTAATAGACAAACCAACAGAAGAAAGCAGAAATGACAAATCTTCCTCCTCTTAAGAATTCCCAAACAAAATAAAGTATGTATGAACATACGCTACAAAGTTAGACCAACCTGGATTTAAATTCTGGGCCCATTAACACCTGTATGACTACTTAACTTTTCTGCATCTCTCTCTGTATCTAAGAGGGCACTCACTTTACAGGCTCCTAGGAAGGTTAAGTAAGTCATTCAATGCAGTGAGTATATTGTCTAGCATACTACAACTCTCAATATATGATAGACATGATTATATTTGTTTCACTATTTTTTCTGTCAGAAGGAAAATTCATTTATTCTAACCTTTCCTCCCTGCAAACAGTGGTGACCCTTAAACTTTAAATTTCTGTGTGATACAATTTAAAGCACACTTTAGGGGTTGCCATTGAGGCACAGTGGGACAAGCAGCTGCCTGTAACGCAGAAGTCCCATATGGGCACCCGTTCAAGTCCCAGATGCTCCAATTCCGATCCAGCTCTCTGCTATGGCCTGGGAAAGCAGAAGATGGCCCAAGTCTTGGGTGCCAGCACCCAAATGGGAAACCCAGAAGAGCTTCTGGCTCCTGGCTTTGCGCAGCTCCGGCCGTTCCAGCCATCAGAGAAGTGAACCAACAGATGGAAGACCTCTCTCTTTCTGCCTTTCAAACAAATAAATAAATCTTAAAAAAAAAAAAAAATGAAATCCAGTGTGTATCAGGTGGCAATGGTAAAACACTGTTCCTTCCACTCCAGACGTGTGATTATGTTTTCTGAGCTGAGGTATATACTTCTCACTATAGTCACAATCAAAAGCTTGAAACTCGGGGCTGGCACCCTGGCTCACTTGGCTAATCCTCTGCCTGTGGCGCTGGCATCCCAATATGGGCACAGGGTTCTAGTCCCGGTTGCTCCTTTTCCAGTCCAGCTCTCTGCTGTGGAACGGGAAGGCAGTGGAGGATGTCCCAAGTGCTTGGGCCCTTGTACCTGCATGGGAGACCAGGAAGAAGCACCTTGCTCCTGGCTTCGGATCGGCGTAGCTCCGGCCGTAGCGGCCATTTGGGGAGTGAACCAACAGAAGGAAAACCTTTCTCTCTCTCTCTCTCTAACTCTGTCAAAAAAAAAAAAAAAAAAAAAGCAGCTTGAAACTCACTGCCTTAAAGAAACTCTCACATATGCCCAGGTGATGGGGCAATCTTTTTGAAGAACTGTTAATATCAAACATTGGAAACAATCTAACTGCTCATTAAAAGGCAGAATGGGTAAATAATAGAATACCAGGTAGCAAAGCAGGTTTTATTATAAGAAGTATTCTTAAAAAGAAAGGGCAATATGGGGGGAGATGCAGCAAAGCACTTCTATGTACATCCTTGCTACAGCGTAAAACAACACGCAGGACACACACTCCATTCAGGACAGCAGCTCCAAGAGAACAGGGACTCAGCTTCGTTCACTGGCTCCCTCTGGACGGAGCCTAACAGAGCAGGAGCTCAAAAAACTTCGTTGAATTTCTAGTTTCTGTCTGGGGAGAAAAAAGAATGGCTTCAGGAAAGGGCCTGAAATGGCCCACTGTAAATGTAATTCATATTTCCTGAGCTTTGAAGCAGTAACAGGGACTTTAGGAACAACATTTCTGCTTTATCTTTTAGTTTTTCATTGGTTCATCTCTCTCTCTCTCTCTTTTTTTTTTTTTTTTGCTTGTTTTTTTCCTTTAATTTGAAAGGCAGGATAATAGAACAAGGGAAAGAAAGAGACAGAGATCTTTCATCTGCTGGTTCATTCCCAAAATGGCCACAACAGCCAAGACTAAGCCAGGCTGGAGCATGGAGGCTGGAGCAGCTCACATTCAGACTGGCTCTCCAACATGGTTCATCTAAGGGAAACTATATTCCTTCCTAGGTTACTTTAATTAAGAAATCAAAGAAAATCAAAACAGGAGCCAAAGAAAACAAAACCAAGGAATGTTTAAAAAGCAAATAGGATTGGGGCCAGTGCTGTGGCGCAGCCCTGTCCTGAAGCGCCGGCATCCCATGTTGGTGCTGGTTTGAGACCCGGCTGCTCCTCTTCTGATCCAGCTCTCTGCTATGGCCTGGGAAAGCAGTGGAAGATGGTCCAAGTCCTTGGGCTCCTGCACCCACATATGAGACCCGGAGGAAGCTCCTGGATCCTGGCTTCGGATCAGCACAGCTCTGGCTGTTGCGGCCATCTGGGGGGTGAACCAGCGGATGGAAGAACTCTATCTCTCTGCCTCTCCTCTCTCTGTGTAACTCTACCTTTCAAATAAATAAATAAAATCTTAAAAAATAAAATAAAAAGCACGTAGGATTTTCTTCAGTTTAACTAAGATTTCCCACTAAACGAATGCCTTTCTGCCCACATCCTCACACAACTACAGAACAGGTGATTAAGGCTAATAACATCTAACATTTACAGAATTACTACTAGCCACTGTCCTACAGTTGTATGTGTTACCTTCTTTCATCTTCACACCAAAAGACAGGTGCTACTCTTACCCCTCTTCCACAACTGGAGAACCGGAGCCGTGAAGTTAGGCTGCCTACTCAAAGTCAACAGCAGTTGCCTCATTTCAGTGCCACTATTCCCTGAGCTAGACTGGGGAAAGGGGAGCGCAGGCATTAGGCTTAGGACACTTAGTCCCCACTAATCCAGCCTCCCTTAGCTTCCTCATCTGTATAGTGGACAGATTAATACTCACCACTGACTACTGCAGAAAGGGTTAAATGATGCAAAAATGAGGCACGCGGGGCCAGCGCTATGGCATAGTAGGTAAAACCTTGGCCTGTGGCACTGGTATTCCATATGGGTGCCAGGTCCTGTCCTGCCTGCTCCTATTCCAATCCAGCTCTCTGCTAATGGTCTGAGAAAGCAGTTGAAGATGGCCCAAGTGCTTGGGCCCCCACACCTATGTGGGAGACCTGGATTGAAGCTCCTGGCTCCTGACTTCAGATCAGCCCAGCTCTGGCCACTGTGGCCATTTGGGGGGTAAACCAGGAATGGAAAATCTCTCTCTGTCTCTCCCTCTCCCTGTCTGTAACTCTGCTTCTCAAATAAATAAATCTTTATTTATTTATTTATTTATTTATTTTTTTGACAGGCAGAGTGGACAGTGAGAGAGAGAGACAGAGAGAAAGGTCTTCCTTTTGCCATTGGTTCACCCTCCAATGGCCGCCTCGGTAGGCACGCTGCGGCCGGCGCACCGTGCTGATCCAAAGCCAGGAGCCAGGTGCTTCTCCTGGTCTCCCATGGGGTGCAGGGCCCAAGGACTTGGGCCATCCTCCACTGCACTCCCTGACCACAGCAGAGAGCTGGCCTGGAAGAGGGGCAACCGGGACAGGATCGGTGCCCCGACCGGGACTAGAACCCGGTGTGCCGGCGCCGCAAGGTGGAGGACTAGCCTAGTGAGCCGCGGCGCCGGCTCAATCAAATAAATAAATCTTAAAAAAAAAAATGAGGCACTCAGCAAATGGAAACTAATTATGACCACTGTTGCTACATACATAGCAACATCTAGATTCCAACCTCTTCTAATAGGGACCTTCCTCTATTTTATAGGTCAAGCCATTACTTATTTCCCAGATGTGCATTCGAAAGTATAATAAATAAGACTTTAGAAAAATATACACAAGAATGTAAAAAAAATAAATTTAACAAATGGAGTCAATAACTTGATAAAATTTTAGGACCCATTCCACAGCAACTGCAAAAATATGGTCAAGAAAAATTACTAATTTTGTGATTGGACTTTTACACATGATCATTGGTGATTCAAAAATCTTACCTCCTTGGGTTCTGAGTGATCTGTGGAGTCCTGGGAAGCAGCCAAGAATATGCTTCAGTTGGCTATGTAAATGTAATACCAGAAAATGATTTTACTATAAATACTATGTTTACATAGTCACCTTGTATCAGCGGACATCTAAGCAGTATTTTATTTCGATTATTAAATTGGCATGCATCTAGAAATGGTAAAGATCAAAGGAATTCAATTAATTAGCCCATGAAAGTTGAAGTCAGTTTCTAAGAGAAATTATGAATTCTTGCCTGAGGTCTTTACTCTTGAATACACACTGGGTCTGACCACAGCGGTGGCTATTTTTATCAGTTGATCTGAACTTTTCAAAACAGAATAGTAGTACCATGACAATCATGAGACTGAACTATTCTGTGATATAATCACAGAATTTAGCAAACATTTTGTCTTTCAAAACTAAACTAATCCCTAAATTGAAAAATTAAGGTTGGGCCAGTGAGTTATTCATTAAAATTCAGCCACTGTCTTTTATATAATATGCTTTCCATGATCTTTCCATGATTTATTTATTTATTTTGAACGTCACAGAACAGAGAGAGAGAGATCTCCCATCTGTTGATTCGCTCCCCAAATGGCCGCAACAGGCAGACTGGACCAGGCCAAAGCCAGGAGCTAGGAGCTTCATCCTGGTCTCCCACATGGATGTAGGGACCCAAACACTTGGGCCATCTTCCACTGCTTTCCCAGAGCATTAACAAGGATCTGGATGGGAAGTAGAGCAGCCGAGACTCAAACAGGCACCGATAGGGAATGCTGCCGTTGCAGGTAGTAGCTTAACCAGGTCTGCCACAATACCTGCCCCAGCCACTGTTTTTTATAAAGGAAACAGTGGAATATTGAACCTGGTCATTTGGCTTAATACATTCATCATTGTACCAAAGAACAATTTTTAAAATCCCTGTCTGCATTATTGTCAAGATCCCCTGGGGCTGGCGCTGTAGTGCAGAGGGATAACACCCTGGCCTGAAGTGCCATCATCTTATACGAGTGCTGGTTCATGACCCTGCTGCTCTACTCCCAATTCAGCTCTCTGCTATGGCCTGGGAAAGCAATGGAAGATGGCCCAAGTCCTTGGGCCCCTGCACCCACATAGGAGACCCGGAGGAAGTTCCTGGCTCCTGGCTTTGGATTGGCACAGCTCCGGCCGTTGAGGCCATCTGAGGAGTGAACCATCAGATGAAGACCTCTCTCTCTCTCTCTTTGCCTGTCCTCTCTCTGTGTAACTCTTTCAAATAAATAAATAAAATCTTAAAAAAAAAGAAAGATCCCCTAAGCATTAGCCTTGAAGTAACAAGAGTTAGTCAAAAAAGAATATGAACAGAGTCCTTAAAAAACTGAAATATAAAACTCTACAAGGTATTTTCTGATTATCTACAGATATATAGTCTAATACAGAATCCCTTGTAGAAAAAATGATATTCCTTTAGTATCTGATGTCAAAATTCTTAAGATTGGCTGGCGCCGCAGCTCAATAGGCTAATTCTCCACCTTGCAGAACATAGACATAGAACACCAGGTTCTAGTCCCGGTCGGGACGCCGGTTCTGTCCCGGCTGCCCCTCTTCCAGGCCAGCTCTCTGCTGTGGCCCGGGAGTGCAGTGGAGAATGGCCCAAGTGCTTGGGCCCTGCACCCCATGGGAGACTAGGAGAAGCACCTGGCTCCTGCCTTCGGATCAGCGCAATGCATAGACTGCGGCGGCCATTGAAGGGTGAACCAACAGCAAAAGGAAGATCTTTCTCTCTGTCTCTCTCTCTCTCTCACTGTCCACTCTGCCTGTCCAAAAAAAAAAAAAAAAATTTTTCTTAAGATTAACCCTACTTTTTCTGAGAAGCACTACCTTGATCAGATACTTGAGAGGGTGGTCAGGCTCAAAAGATATACTCAACAGAAGATCACTGCTACACAGGCATCCCAATGACTGTGGATGTTGGTAACTTCGTTTGATGAGCACTAAAATAGGCTTATTATAAACATTTGGGAGGAAAATCTGGAGACCTGCATTAAAAGCAGCAGCTCCTTGGAGAAAGAGGAGGAAAAAAATAAACACCAGCTAACAGCACAGGCAGTGGTATACAACAGGGCAACATCCAAGTTATTTGTAGATGGATGTGGAATGTATACTCACTACTACTACCAAATGCCTATATTCTACATTGCTCACGAGTGCCTACACAGTGGACTCTGTCCTCAACGATGAGGACACTCGGTTGACCTCTGGAATGTACATTACTGAAGCATAGATTAAGCAATATATTGCCAAGCTGGAATTCCGTGAAGAAACATATGCTCCTTGTGACATGTCTGTACGGGATAATTTAGGCTACACAAACCACTTTTACCTTGCCAAGCTATGACATAGTAATTGAAAAACTATGCTTTGTAACCCAACTCAGCCATTTCTGCTATCTTCCAGGGCAAAGATATAGTAAACAGAAACAACCATAGTGGCCATTTGGGGGGGTGAACCAACAGAAGGAAGACCTTTCTCTCTCTCTCTCTCTCTCTCTCTCTCTCTCTCTCTAACTCTGCCTGTCAAAAAAATAAAAATGAAAAAAATAAATAAAGACACTCATGCATCTCACCCATTTAAAAAAGTCTTCATGGAACTGTTTTCCCTTTAGCTACCCCACCTGCCTGTCTTTTCCCTTTAAACTTGGAAAACGTGTTAGCTGGCTGTTCACCAAAATAGAGTTCCTCCAAGTCACTTAATCCAAGAGACATTTTTAGCCTTGATTCAACTGACTACTCACAGCAGTATTCACCACAACATTCCCTCCTGAAATACTCTTCCTGGTGGCTTTTCAAGATGTTGCACACTCCTGGTTTTCCTTCTATCCCTAACCTTCCCACCCCTGTGTCCTTGATAAGCTCATCCTCATCTCACAAGCTGCCAAATATTGGCCCTCCCGAGGTACAGACCTGGGTCCTCTTTCCATGAGGGTGCAGGAAGGCTCCTTAAGACTTCCTTTACCATCGCCAAGGCCAAGGACATGGCTAACACCTCCTTCTATCATCTCCTGTCGGTCCATCAAGTCTCATGGATTATATTTCCTAAATATTCACAAATCTTCACTTACTTTCTTTCTCCCACACCCTAATCTCCAAGCTGCACCATCCCCACTGTGGAAGCCCAGCTTTCTCTTTTGCCTCTTCACATGCACACTGACACTCCTCCAACTGACATTCCAAATTGTAGCCCAAGTAAACCTTTCACAATAACAAATTTCATCCTATCACTCCCATACTAAAAGGCTTTCGGTGGCCTTCCATTGTTCAGAGTGGGGACAGAGGGATACAAAAATTGCTTCATATGGCTCACGGGAAAGCTCCGAATGGCCCACCCCTACCCACATTCTCCAGCTTCCTTTCACTTCTTCTGTCCCTCCACCACGTTCCCTACTCCAACCACAAAGCCTTTCCTACACTACCTGATACTTTTCACGCTTCCTTCCTCCAAATTCACAAATGCTTCTGCCGCTACCTGAATGCTTTTCCCTCATCCCTTCATCTGGTTAATTCCTCCTCATTCTCCAGATTTTAATTAAAACACCAGCTTTTCAGAAGCCCCTTCTTGAATTCCCTAGGTCGGTTCCCCTAGCACAGAGCATACAGTTGACCAACAATCATTATTTCCTGAATACATGAACTCAAAGAAAAATCAGATGCAAATACAAATTTGGTAACAACAAGTGCACCCAGAGAGTAAATGCACACACTCATAGAAGAGTAAGACTTTCTGAGGGAGAAAACAAGAAGTAAGAGAACAAAGTTTTCCTCAGTCCTCAAAGTTTCCTCAGTTCCTTCTGACACTTACGAAGCTCACTGGACCAACCGCTGAAAATCCACTCTTGTTGGCAGGCGTGCGGCCCAGCGGGCTGAACTGCTGCCTGGGATGCCCGCTTCCCGTGTCAGAGTGCTGGCTTGGGGCTTGGCTACTCCACTTCTGGTCCGACTTTCTGCTAATGCAGCAGGGATGTACAAGTACCTGGACCTCTGCCGCCCAGCTGGGAGGCCTGCACTGAGTTCTGGGCCCTGACACCAGCCTGGCCCAGCCTTGGCCGCTGTGGGCATTTGGGGAGTGCAGCTACACGTGGGAGCGCTCTCACTTGCTTTCTCTGTTGTTATACCCTTCAAATAACTAAGAAATATATAAATGTTTTAAAAGACCCACTCTTAGTCACCCATGACTACAGAAACGGAATGAACAAATACCATAATGTAAATAAAATCCTGGACAAAAACATGAGTAATCGTCAAAACAAAGTTATGGAATTGGTATTAATCAGAACAGCTGTAAAACTGAACCCAAAAGGCCACAGAGAATAAAGAGTTCTAAAAGTTCATGGACTTGGAATCACACAACGCAAACTACTACTAATGTGCGTGTGCTGCGTGGGGAAGGAGGCAGGAGACATTTCAGGACACACCAGGGACACAAAGTGCATACCCATACCCTCTTCATTTAAAAACAAATCCTGCCAGCACCATGGTTCAATAGGCTAGTCCTCCGCCTGTGGCGCCGGCACACCGGGTTCTAGTCCCGGTCGGGGCGCCAGAGTCTGTCCCGGTTGCTCCTCTTCCAGGCCAGCTCTCTGCTGTGGCCCAGGAGTGCAGTGGAGGATGGCCCAGGTCCTTGGGCCCTGCACCCGCATGGGAGATCAGGAGAAGCACCTGGCTCCTGCCTTCGGATCAGCGCGGTGCGCCTGCTGTAGCGTGCCAGCCGCAGTGGCCGTTGGAGGGTGAACCAATGGCAAAGGAAGACCTTTGTCTCTGTCTCTCTCTCTCTCTCTGTCCACTCTGCCTGTCCAAAAAAAAAAAAAAAAAAAAAAATTCCAGCCAAGCAAACATCTACTCACTGTGTTCTAAAGCCAAGTTCATCTCTGTATGGCTTTTCTTTAGTTTAACTTCACATTACAGAAGAAGTGACAAGTAATCTGAATTTAAAAATAGCACATCCAGAAAAACAAAATCCAAAACACAAAGAGAACTTAAAAAACTGTCCCACTATTCAACTACTACTAGGGAAATACTCCTTTTATGTCTTCAGGATTCAATATATTAACAGCACAGCACATATAAAATGCAAAGGAAAAAACAGGAAATCACCTTTCCATAAGAGTGAAGTTACAGGCCTATGCAATATGTGCCTTTAGCTTAATATCTAACTTTCCTCACTCAAAAATGAGCGACCTCAGTAGTTGCAAATTAAGCTTGTTCTAAGAAATGTGTAAGAATTGAAAAGACTAAAATTCTAGGAATACCCAAAAAAAAATCATTAGTAAATTAGTATTTAGTCCAAAATTATCCTGATGAATTAATTTCTTCTTAAAAACTCTTATTTTCAATTCCATGATGAAGGCTGATTTAAAAAAAGAGACAGTTTTACTATAGAAACATCAATTTGTAAGAAATGAAAAAAGAAAACTACAGCTGCAATTTTGGCCTGCAAGCTGATAGCCTGAATCTGATCTTCACATGTGCTGTAAGTCCCTCCCCCACCAGACAACATGTGCTCTCAGCACCACTCCGCACTAACCACACCCAGCCAACTTCAGCTACCTTCCCACTACGGCGTCTGCTTCTGTGTCAAGACTCTAACAACATACAGTGGTGAGGATTCACCGTAACTGGATTTCTTACTAAAGGGGCTGCCTCCTCACCCAACAGCAGCAAAACAAAATACTCAATAATGGTCCCCAAAGTTATCAGATCCTAATCTTGTAAATGTTACCTTATTTGGAAAAAAAGTTCTTTACAGAAATGATTAAGAATCTTTAGATGAGAGGATAATCCTGGATTAGCCAGAGGCCTATAAATTCGATCATGTGTTCTCAAGGGAGAGAGGCAGCAGTGCCACGTGGGGACAGGAGTGGCTGCAAGGTGCGACCAGGAGGTGGAGAAAGCCAAGCACAGGCTCGCCCTTCACGCCTCTGGACTGAGCACACCCTTGCTGGCACCTTCACGTTGGCCCAGTGAAACTAATCTTGGCCTTGTGGTCTCTCATACTACAGGAGAAGGCGGTAATCTGTACTGTGCCCCACCACGACATGTGTGGCAGTTTGTGACAGCAGCCACAGGAACAAATAGCAGGGACCCTGTTGGAAAACAAAATCCCAACTGGTAAAAATCCTGCAAGTTCAACAAGCAGCAAGAGAAAAATCAATAAAGTTTCTTACCTACCTAAAAAAAGCTAACAGGACCAGCTCTATCATCTCTCAAAAATGAATATTGGGGCCAATGTTGCGGAGCAGTGAGTTAAGCTCCTGCTCCCAACACCAGCCTCAGAGCACCAGTTCCCACCCCAGCTGCTTTGCTTCTAATCCAGCTCCCAGCTACTGGGCTTGGGAAGGCAGCAGAAGACGGCCCAAGAATTGGGCCCCTACTACACGTGGGAGAGCTGGATGGAGTGCCTCTCCATCATTCTGCCTTTCAAATAAATACATCAGTCTTCAAAACATGGAATACTGTAGCCAACCTGGTAATTCTACATAGTTCAGCCTGTCATTTTAAACTCCAAGCAGAAGATGGGAATGGTATCTGGCATCTTGAGAGGACAGCCAAGAAATATTTAGTCACTATTTTTGGCCAAACAACAGAAAAAACTGCCATCCTTTACACAGAAAACAGAAACAAAATTTATGGAACTCACATCAAAGTTCTGAAGTAAAAAGCAATAGTTTTTAAAAGTACTCAAGAGGGGCCAGCATTATGGCGCAGTGGGTTAGGCAGCCACCGGTGATGACTAGTTCTGGTGATGACTAGTTCAAGCCACCGGTGATGACTAGTTCAAGTCCCAGCTGCTCCACTTCTGATCCGGCTCCCTCCTAATGGGCCTGGTAGGACAGCAGAAGATGGCCCAAGCACTTTGGAGGGAGGCCCAGATTAAGTTCCAGGCTCTTGACTGTAACCTGGCCCAGCCCAGCCACTGGTGACCATTCAGAGAATGAACCAGCCAGTGGAAGACCTTTTTCTCTTTCACTGCCTAATTCTGCCTTTCAAATAAGTTTCTTGGGGAAAAAAAGGACTCCAGGACATGTCACAGCTTGAAGAAGTTACCCAGAAAACAGAAGAAAAATATGTAATAGCTTATATATAAAGAAATTAAAGAAAACTTGGTTTAAGAATCAAAAGATGAAAAATAACAAACCAGAATATAAAAAGTATTAAAGGTTAGGCGTTTGGTGCGGCAGCTAAATCACCACTTGAGACGCCTGCGTTTTACACCCCAGTGCCTGGTTTCAGTCCAGGCTCCTCTACTTCCAACCCAGCTTCCGGCTAATGTGCACCCAGGGAGGCAGCAGTGATAGGTCAGGTAGTCAGAACCCTGCCACTCACAGGAGAAATCCAGACGGAGGCCCAGCCCTAGTTGTGCAAGCATTTTAGGAGTGAAGCAACATATGATTTTCTCTCTTTTAGATAAAAATGTAAAATTTTAAAAATTGGTTAAGATGGTAAACTAAAAAGTATTAGCATGAATAAGAAAAGAAATTGAAGACATAAAAATTGCAGTATTTAGTGTTATGAGAAATAACGGTGAGGAGGGAAGGACCTACAGCTAACAATAAGCAAGGAGTAAAAACTGAAAGAACAACAAATTGAGAAGACTAGAGAACAGAAACAAGCAAGGCAGACTGAGCAGCTTAATTAGGACATTGCAGAAAGAAAATTAAATAATAGAAGAGAAACTAAAATCCAAAGAAAGAAGAAATTTATCCTAAGCTAAAGGAAAATCTGAACTTGAAGAGTTCATCAAGTAGTAGATAAATTTAGTAGAAACTGACCTAATCTGGTGAAAATAATTAATTAAAAAAAAAAAAAAAAAAAAACCTAAAGATGCCCAGAAAATAAAAAAAAAAACACACAAATCGGGTTGGCTTTGGGCTTCTCTGCAACATTAGATGACAGGCAATAATAAAGTAATGCCTATAAATGCTGTGGATAAAGAGGTATATTCCAAGAATTCCATGCTCAGCAAAGTTGTTTTTTTTTTTTTTTTTTGGACAGGCAGAGTGGATAGTGAGAGAGAGAAACAGAGAGAAAGGTCTTCCTTTTTGCCGTTGGTTCACCCTCCAATGGCCGCTGTGGCCGGCACATCACACTGATCCGAAGCCAGGAGCCAGGTGCTTCTTCTGGTCTCCCATGGGGTGCAGGGCCCAAGAACTTGGGCCATCCTCCACTGCCTTCCCGGGCCATAGCAGAGAGCTGGCCTGGAAGAGGGGCAACCGGGACAGAATCCAGCACCCCGACCGGGACTAGAACCTGGTGTGCCAGCGCCGCAAGGCGGAGGATTAGCCTGTTGAGCCATGGCGCCGGCCTCAGCAAAGTTATTTACATGTGAAGGTAGCGAAAAGAAATATGCCAGCCCTAAAGCAGGGCTACCCATCATCCATGTTCCAATTCCAAAAAAACCTACTTATAGATGATTCAGGCAATCAAGAAATTTATCAAGAAACTTAAATATGCAGATGTCATAGTATAAAAGCATTTTGAGGTAAGCAAAAACACACTAGGCAAATGTCCTCAAACAGCCATCAACAACTGTACCATAAAATCAGACAAAGAACAAGGGATGAAATAAAACAGGATAAGAGCTATCTTTTAATTAGTGAAAGGGGTAGTCTTAAATTGTAAATGAAATTATATAAATTTTTGTGTCAAATAATTCATAGTAGATTGATCCAATAATTTAACTTGCTGAAATCAAGATTATGCTTTCTGTTCGAACACACCTGAAACATTAAAAAAGTATTTATGGGATTATATACTGAAAAAACACAAGTTTTATAGATTCCTAATACAGTCCTCATCCCATTCCCTGGAAAAAAGCAAAGAAAATAAAATGATCCAGATCACATTATCCGATATGAGTAAATTAACAGCAGATATTAGTAAAAGAGAACCTTAAACATTGGAAATTTTTAGAAATCATACTCTGAGGCCATTCTGCAGTAAGTTTGTATATTTCTATAATTACAGAATATTTAGAAACAAAAATAGAAAAAAAGACTTCAAATTCTGAGATGTAACCAAACCTAATTTAGAAAAAATCATGCTTTTAATAAAAAAATGAGTATGCTACTCAACAAAAACTAAGAAAAAAAGTATATTCACATTGAATTTAACCACCACCCACTCACAAAAGGAAAGCTAGAAGGATATAATATATTGTAAATATTACTACAAAACATAAGTTATATGAAAGAAAACTAGGTAAACCACTAGCTAGTCTAATCAGGAAAAACAATTATGGGGCAGGCATTTGACCAAGTAGTCTAAGATGCCCGTGTACATCAGGGTATCTGACAATGCTCCTGACTCCAGCTTCCTGCTAATGCAGACCCTTGTGAGAGACCCAGGTTGAGTTTCTGGCTCCCAGCCAGACACTAGCCAGACCCAGACCACTGTGTGCATTCGCGAGTGAACTAGTGGATGGAATTTTTCTCTCACTCTCTCCCATGCCTCCCACCCCCTTCTCCAAACAAAAAAACATTTAGGAAACAATCAGGCTATCTTCACATCACAGAAATTTATTTTTTAAAGATAACACACGATAAATCTGAAAATATGGAGGACACTGTCAAATCTTAGAGACAAATCACTAACTTTTTTTTTAAGTGCTGGAGTGAAGACCAGTAATTCTGGAGCACAGGTGGGCTTGTGCCACCGTGGTTAAGATACTCGGATCCCAGACCAGCCTCCAGTCGGTCTGCTCTCAAAGCTAGCTTCTTGCTAATGCGCCCCTGGGAGGCACCAGATGATAGCTCAAGAAGTTGAGTCCCTGCCGCCTGCTTGGCAGATGTGGACCGAGTGCCCAGCTCCCACACATTGGGGAAGTGAACCAGCAGACAGTAGCCCACTCTCGCACACACTGCCCATCTTTCTGCCTCTAAAATAAAAATTTCGTAAAACCTGAAACTCCAGAGTTGCTCATGAACTGAACATTTTTCAAAAGAAGATATACAAATAGCCACCCAATTTATGAAGAAATGTTCAATATCACTAACCATCAGGAAATGCAAATCAAAATCATAAAGAGGTATCACCTCACCCCAGGTAGAATGGCTATTACCAAAGGGTAAACACTAACAAGTGTTGGCAAGGAAGCAAAGGAAGAATTCTCATACACCACTGATAGGACTGTAAGTACAGTTATCACAGAAAACAGTATGGAGGCGACTCAAAAAACTAAAAACAGAACTAGCACAGGATCCAGCAATGCCACCATTGGCTCTTTACCCAAAGGAGATGAAACCAGCAAGCCAAAGAAACATCCCCACTCAAACATTTACTGCAGTATCATTCACAACAGCTGAGATGTGGAATGAACTGAGGCGTCCAGCAAGAAATGAATGGATAAGGAGCTGGCGCCGTGGCTCACTTGGTTAATCCTCCACCTGCAGCGCCCGCATCGCATATGGGCTACAGGTTCTAGTCCCAGTTACTCCTCTTCCAGTCCAACTCTGCTGTGGCCTGGGAGGGCAGTGAAGGATGGCCCAGGTGCTTGGGCCCCTGCACCCGCATGGGAGACCAGGAAGAGGCACCTGGCTCCTGGCTTCGCAGCCATTAGGGGAGTGAACCCATGTAAGGATGACCTTTCTCTCTGTCTCTCTCTCTGTCTATAACTCTACCTGTCAAATAAAAAAAAAAAAATGGATAAAGGAAGTGCGGTATTTACATAAAATAGAATATCCAGTCATAAAAAAAAAAGAGTATTATTTTGCTTTTGTACAACATGGATGGAACCAGGACAAAACATTAGAAGCCAGGCACAAAAAAACAAATACCACAAATTCTCACTTGCGGAGGTAGAAAGTAGAACAGTGATTCTGAGAGCCTGGGAAGGGTGTGGAGTGGAGGTGAAAGAGGGCAAGAGGCGGCTACTGGGTAATGGGGTGCAGCAGGATCAGAGGAGCAACTTCTAATGTTCTACAGCACATCAGGATAACTATGGTTGACAACCACTAATTGCGTATTTCAAAATAGCCAGGAGAGGATTTTGAAACAACTAATAAAATCTGACTATGCACATTAAGTAACGGTACTGTATAAACGTTCAATTTCCTAAATTTGATTATTGAACTATGGCTATATTATTGAATATGGCTAAATCATATTCTTATGGGATTTACATTAGATAGCTATGTGTAAAGGTCAACTGTGTCTTAAGTGTTCAGCAAAAGCAAAAAGTAACAAAATGCATGTGTGTGTACACCAAGAGAATATGCATACACATACACATGTACACACTGCACACAGAAAACAACAAAAGTTTATAAACCAATGTGAGGGCCAGCACTGTGGCACAATAGGTTAGAACCCCGGCCTGCAGTCCCATATCCAAAATTGGATATATTTAATATTTTTATTTTTAAAATATTTTTTAGTGGCTGGCCTATGGCATAGCGGTTAAGTTGCCACCTAAGTGCTAGCATCCCATATGGGCACTGGTTGAGTCCCGGCTGCTCCACTTCCGATCCAGCTCCCTGCTAATGCATCTGGGAAATGCACCCACGTGGGAAACCTGGAGGAAGCTCCTGGCTCCTGGCTTTGAATTGGCTCAGCTCCAGCCACTGAGGCCATCTGGGGAGTGAACTGGCAAATAAAGACCTCCCTCTCTCTCTCTCTAATAAATAAAAATAAATGTTTTTTAAAAATGTGCTAAAATCTGGGCCGGCGCCGCGGCTCAATAGGCTAATCCTCTGCCTGTGGCGCCGGCACACTGGGTTCTAGTCCCGGTCGGGGCGCCAGAGTCTGTCCCGGTTGCCCCTCTTCCAGGCCAGCTCTCTGCTATGGCCTGGGAGTGCAGTGGAGGATGGCCCAAGTCCTTGGGCCCTGCACCCCATGGGAGACCAGGAGAAGCACCTGGCTCTTGCCATCGGATCAGCGCGGTGCGCCAGCTGCAGCGCGCCGGCCACAGCGCGCCGGCCACGGTGGCCATTGGAGGGTGAACCAACGGCAAAGGAAGACCTTTCTCTCTCTCTCTCTCACTGTCCACTCTGCCTGTCCAAAAAAAAAAAAAAAAAAGTGCTAAAATTTAATAGTTGGTCATTTAGCTAATTACAGGAGTTCACTGTACTCCTTTTGTCAACTTTATTTTGAAAATAATTCAATTGTAAAGAAAGCTATTAAAAATAAAAGTGTACCACATAAAATGATTTTAAAGCCAAGGTTTTTTGTTTTGTTTTGTTTTCTTTTCTTTTCAAGATTTTATTTATTTGAAAGGCAGAGTGAGAGACAGAGACAGAGAGGTTTCCATACACTGGTTTACTGCCCAAATGGCCCTAAGAGCCAGGACTAAGTCAGGCCAAAGCCAGGAGCCAGGAGCTCCTCTCAGTCTCCCACATGGGTGCAGATGCCCAAATACTTGGGCCATCCTCTGCCGTCTTCCCAGGTGCATTAACAGGGAGCTGGATTGGAAGTAGAGCAGTTGGGACTTGAACCTGTGCCCATAGGAGATGCCAGTGTTGCAGGTGGCAGCTTAACCTGTTATGCCAGAACACCAGTCCTCAAACCAGGATCTTTCAAACACTAAAGGAATATATTCTATAACTCTCAAGTTACCTATAGATCAGAAGAAAAAAAACTTCCCACTTCTTTTGACAAATCATAATCTTGATATAAAATGACAAAGATTGCATTAAAAAATAAAACTACAATCCAAACACACTCATTAATACAGATGAAAAACCTGTGAATAATAAAAATATTACGAATATTTGAGGACTGGTGTTGTGGCATAGCGGCTTTGCCTGCTACGCCACAGCACCAGCCTTAAACTTGATTTCAAACTACAGCACTTAAGAGACAGTGCTGATGGTAGAATAAATTGATCAGGGGAAGAGAACTGAGACTCCAGAAAGTGAGCTACGGGAACAGAGATTAGTAAGTGGTGCTAAAACCAGTGGTTTGTTCCGCTCTCACCCATGGTGAGTGGTTGAATCCCTACTTTATACCTTAAGGTATGAGATCAAAGGTTCAAGTCTGAAGTACTAGTAAAACCATACCAGTATATCCAGGCAAGTATGAGGCTACTTCAAAAAGTTTGTGGGACAATACAATTAAAAAACATTTATGTTGGTGCAAAAATGTTTTGAATTCATGCATAGCTTTTCCCTAAACACATTTCCATGAACTTATTAAAGACCCTGATATTCCTATCATCTGATGGTAGGGAAGGAGTTTCTAAAAATGACAATAATAGTACATAGGAAAATAAAAACAGTGATTCCAAGGAATAAAACTTCTAGACTATAAAACAAAGTTCATAAATTTGAATTGCAAACATCTCTAACTATCAGCAAAATATAAGATAAAGACTTAACATTCCTATAATAAGGTTCTTATACAACAACAAAAAACAAACACTTAAAAGGAAAAAAAATGAAGAACACAAACAGGCAATTCAATGAACAAAAGAACACAAATGGCTAAAAAATACATGGATCAAAGACCCCCCTCAGTAGCTATTAAACACAAATTGATTTTTACAGATTACCTTCTCAAAGGTAACTTATAATGGCCACTACAGGTAAAGGAGTAGAAAATGTACTCATACTTCTCGGAGGTAATAAGCTGAGTTCCATCTGAATGATACATAGGATATACTAAACCAGCAAGTAACAAAAACCGTCCACAGACACAGGCTTTATAGCTACCATGAAGTCTAGGAACTATTAACACATCTTTTTTCATGTCAACTCCCTGGAACACGTTAACATAGTAATAGAGTTTTCTAACATATACATTTATTGTACAGAATCAGAAAAACAGCAAAATAATGGTTCTTTATTCGACACAGTACAGCTTACCTGTATTTAACAAATTATCTTGTCTCATACTTTCTAAATATTCTTAAATCATAGCAATCTTCAAATTTTCACACCTATCTTTAGTGAGAATTCTCTCATAGAGTCTATTATATTAGTTTGCAATTCACAGAATCAAGATCTCTAGAATGTCCCTAAAATTGCCCTCAGGACTGCAAATGTTTTCAGATCCCTCTGGTTAAACACACTTTTAATCAAACTCAACCCAGTAGGTTAGCCAGTTAAAGCTTAAGTTTCTCCTACAATACAGATCACCTAAAAAACAGTAATGAAGATTTATATAAAGAAAATCTTTTGCCAAGACAGGAATTCTTGTTTTTAAAAACAAATTACATAATTACATACACATATTTTGTAAACTTGGTTTTCTTACTATAAACCTGCATTTCAATCAGATAACACACTTTCTCAGTTAAATAATCTCAACTGATATAAAGAAAATGTAACCTACTTTCATTACCTGGTCCTTAAACAAATGATACACAAAATATTACTAGCAACATTTCTGATACAGAATTGAATTTAGGGTTTAAAGCAGGTCATCCAAGTATTCACAGTTCCCAAGAGTTTGCACTCCCCTCCCCGCCAACTTCCACTCTGCACTCTGTCAGGGCACTTGCACAGTCAGCTCTTAAATCTCACTAACAATTCTGATTCAAACACAAAGCACCTCTGCTCTCAAACTGAGGTCAGATCTCCTTTGGCAATGGCATTTCCTCAATTAGCTCCATTTTCTGGCCATTGGTAGACATCTAAAGCAGACCACTGAGCGTGCGGAGCACCAGGAGTAGGTTTCTATCCCCCATCTGAAATCCCTAGGGAATGGTACCAGCTAGTCCTCTAGGAAATCTCTCTGAAAAATAATCCCAAGGTGATATGTGTTTCTCACTCTACTGCCTCCAACCCAAAGATCTTGGAATAACTCAGAATACACGATTATGGCTCAGTTTCAAAATCCAGACACAAAGTTCTAGAAGAAAAGTATCTTAAGAGTACTAAATCTCGCCGGCGCCACGGCTCACTAGGCTAATCCTCCGCCTTGCGGCGCCGGCACACCGGGTTCTAGTCCCGGTTGCCCCTCTTCCAGGCCAGCTCTCTGCTGTGGCCCAGGAGTGCAGTGGAGGATGGCCCAAGTGCTTGGGCCCTGCACCCCATGGGAGACCAGGAGAAGCACCTGGCTCCTGCCATCGGATCGGCGCGGTGCGCCGGCCACAGCGCGCTACCACGGCGGCCATTGGAGGGTGAACCAACGGCAAAAGGAAGACCTTTCTCTCTGTCTCTCTCTCACTGTCCACTCTGCCTGTCCAAAAAAAAAAAATTATGGTTTTCTATGTGTTTCATTTAACATTAAAAGGCTAAAAAAAAGATGGATCATACAAACTACTATGAAAAACAAACATTTTTCAAAGTTACCTGAAAATTTCTTTTTTTTTTTTTAATTTTTATTTTTTTGACAGGCAGAGTGGACAGTGAGAGAGAGAGACAGAGAGAAAGGTCTTCCTTTTTGCCGTTGGTTCACCCTCCAATGGCCGCCGCGGCTGGTGCGCTGCGCTGATCCGATGGCAGGAGCCAGGTGCTTATCCTGGTCTCCCATGGGGTGCAGGGCCCAAGCACTTGGGCCATCCTCCACTGCACTCCCTGGCCACAGCAGAGAGCTGGCCGGGAAGAGGGGCAACCGGGACAGGATCCGGTTCCCCGACCGGGACTAGAACCCTGTGTGCTGGCACCGCAAGGCGGAGGATTAGCCTAGTGAGCCGCGGCGCCGGCCCCTGAAAATTTCTCAGCTGCCAAATATTTCATCTTATAGCTTAAATACTTACTTTTCAACCAAATATTTACTAACTTCCAACAAACTAATGGTCACTCATGATTCTAATGCAAGTTAACTAATAATGAACTAAATGTGCTACAAGTTGAAAGCTTAAAACCACAATTTGAAAAAGCAAACTAAAATCAGTATTTGGACCAACCAAAATAATTCAGTTACAGCTCTTGTATGCTAAAGATCATTTTTATTACCCTAAAATTATTTTAAAATAATTAGTCTTTACCAAGTTAGGTAAAAATTTATAAGTATTCAACCCACGGCCAGCTTGCAACAGACCCTGACAGAATTTCAGTCTCACAAAGTGCATGTGACACATTCTGAAAACTGTGAGACAGAGCTTGTCCATTTTGATGTTGCCTTCATGTGGTATTTTTTAAAAAGTCTTATTTATTTTATTTGAAAGGCAGAGACAGCAAGCGAGCAACCCGCCAGGCACTTAGGTGGCAGGGGTCCAAGTACTTGAGTCATCCATTCCTGCTGCCTCCCAGGGCGTTCTGCAGGAAGGCAGATGGGAAGCAGAGTATCCAGGACTAGACCCAGCACTGTGAGGGCAAACAGGAATCCCAGCCCACGTGCGTAACTTCTTAATTTATCAACACCTAGACATGTGCTGTAATCTGAATTACATGTTTCCTAAGGTAATCTTAAATTTCTACCAAAGTATGTATGTACTGTGTAATTTCTTAAAGTAAATCTTCTAAGTATATAATGGCCTGGAAATATCTACACTGAAGGGCTCTAGTGACTATGAAAATTAGATACTAACCTATCTTCACCAACAATTATAGTACAAGCAAATTCCTGAAAAGATTTAGATGGCATAGTTGTAGTATCTGCAAGCTCAGTGTGCCTCCTCCTCTAACTAACCCAGTGTATCAGTCCTGGGTAACTTGCCTCCAGATCAGAAGCAGATTCAGTTCCTAGTGGCTAGTTTTCAATGCCTGCATACTTGAGGACTCAGAGTCAGACTGACCCAGAAAACAATCACCTTTCTAAGCCAATCCATTATTTTTTTCTTTTGTTTAAAACAAACAAAAAACACCCTCACACAGAGCATTTGTAAGTGTTTGCTGATAAAAGAAGGGGAAAACAGAAATTTATTTATTTAAAATTGTGATGGTAAAAGGTTCATTTACATACAAAATCCAGGGATATGCTAAGTATCTGAAGTATATGAAAAGTCCCTGCTGGGGAAAACAGAAACAACCAGAAGCCTTTGCCTCTGACAGACTTTGGTTGATACAATCTAGCATTCTCCAAAACAGAATCACCACTGAGTCCATGAACTATGATAGGGGATGCTATGATTGTAGAGAAATGGGTCCTGGGAAAACAAAAGTTCTTTGCATTTATAGCTTAAAAAAAATTCTGTCTATCTACTTCCTGTACACAATAGCGTCACCTCAAACGACAGGGCCCAAAATTAACTTTTCAACCCCCTGCCCCTTCCTTGTCTCAGGAGACATAGCACACCCCCAGCCCCCCCCTCCCCCCCACCCAGGGCTGGCAGAACTGTTTCCCTTTTCGTGGCACCAGCCCTGTGAACACCTCTCATTCAGATGTTAAGATCACGTGCTTCTTTGCAATGTTTAGCACATACTGATACCTGATGAATCTGTGGCACAAGTTAATGACAAGCCTTCATTTTGACGTACTCCTTATTAACGGAGTTCATGATTCTTTTCTACACAGGAAAACACATTCATTCCCATAAAAGCCAACTGTATCCTATCATTCCCATTTTGTTCACAGAATAATTTTACTTTGGTTTTATTCCATACTGAAATACAATGAATTTTTCATTAAGAAAATATTTGACCAAAAACAAACTTGCAGCTTCCCAATAATTTTCAGATTATTTTCAAAAATGACTTTAGAGGCCGGCGCCTGCAGCGCCAGCATACCATATGGGCACTGGTTCAAGTCCTGGCTGCTCCACTTCCCATCCAGCTCTCTGCTATGGCCTGGGAAAGCAGTGGAGGATGGCCCAAGTCCTTAGGCCCCTGAACATGCATGGGAGACTCAGAGGAAGCTCCAGGCTCCTGGCTTTGGAACACGCAGCTCAGGCCGTTTGACCAACTGGGGAGTGAACCAAAGGATGGAAGACCTCTCTCTCTGCCTCTCCTTCTCTCTCTGTAACTCTGACTTTCAGGTAAATAAATCTTTAAAAAAATGACTTTAAAAAGTTTCTCAACATCATTAGATACACAGTTCCATTATTAAAAAATGCCATGTAAGGTATATTTGGAGGAGATAAAGAGAAAAGATGTTTTTATTATTAGGTGACAGCCACCCGTTCTCTGTCCCTGAGCTATTTATTTTTCTGCTCATTCATTTGAAATGGATTGTTTTAAGGAGTATTTTCTATGTGAATAGCAAAGTATAAGGTAATTTAGAAACAACAGGATTTCTGGGAGCTAGAAACTTATCTTTCAAGGTCTCCTAGGAAAAATAAAATCTTTAACTTCAACTTGGAGTTTTATTGTATAAAACACACTAGGAGGTACCAGTGCTGTGGCACAGCGGGTTAAATCCCAAGACTGAGGCGCCAGCATCCCATATGGGCACCGGTTAGAGTCCTGGCTGCTCTTCTTCTGATCCAGCTCTCTGCTATAGCCTGGGAAAGCAGTGGAAGATGGCCCAAGTCCTTGGGCCCCCGCACCCACGTGGGAGACCTGGAAGAAGCTCCTGGCTCCTGGCTTCGGATTGACACAGCTCAAGCTGTTGCAGCCATCTGGGGAGTGAACCAGCGGATGGAAGACCTCTCTCTGTTTCTGCCTCTCTCTCTGTAGCTCTTTCAAATAAATAAAATAAATCTTAAACACACACATATTAGGGCAGGGACTGTGGCACATCATGTGAAGCACCACTGGGGATGCCTACTTCCCAGCTCAGTGAGACTGAGTCCCACCTCTGCTTCCTATCCAGCTTCCTGCTAACGCACACCCTGGAAGGCAGTAGAGGATGAATCAAGTACTTGGGTCCCTGCTACCCACAGGGGAGACACAGAGGGAGGGGAGACTCAGAAGGAGTTCCTGGTTCCAGTTCCCGCCCTAGCTGTTGCAGGCTGTGGAGGAATAAACCAACAGATGAAAGATTCTCCCCTCAACCCCCACCGCCTTTCAAATAAAAATAAACTTAAAAAAAAAAAAAAACACTTATAATCAAGGAAACCAGTACAAGATCACTCTAGATGCTGCCTATGTGTTAAAAAAACTTACAATATCAGGAAGCATTTGAAGATGAAGAAACACAGAGTAAACTCTGGCTTGACCACAGAACAAAAGCTACCACTCTAATAAGGGCCCCTTGACAGTCAAAACATACTCTGCAAGGATAATATTCTACTGCTTTACAAAAAGTGATGACACTGCCATAAATTTAACATTCTGAAGCATGATGGCATACTGCAAAGATGTTTTTCTAAAACCTAAGTTCTGAAATTCTGTTTAAAAACAAGATATGCAGTAGCCATGCTTATCATTTATCCTCAATATTTTCATTTCTGTATTTTGAAAACAAAGGTAACCAAGCTGCATCTACAATTTCCTATCACTTATACCAAAGAAAAAGTGCTAAGAATACAACACAAAGTTGGGAGTGAATTAGGTTCTTATTCTTTGAAACAGTATATTAAATAACATATTCTTCAATTAAAATAACATAATATGACTCAAAAAATGTTTATCCACCTCCCCATCTGAAGCAGTCATATCAGAGAAAACAAAGCACCAGCCTATATTTAAACTGGATTATACGTGATCTATGCTGTGCAATCTGCTCCACTTCTGGCTCCCACTCAGTTTTCTCTGTCTTGTTTTCAACAGAAAGTAAGCCGACACTACAATATACTGCAGAACAGTACATAAACAGTCATACCGAGAACTATTTAAAATGAAATGAAACAAGATCCCTATTTTTCAAGGAATTTATTTTCAATTACCTTAACACTAAAATTTCCATTTATAGTACAATCTCCATTAGTAAGTCCAATTAGGTAGCTTGTGTTTGAGATACCTTCTTAAACTCACTAGGAACTGCACTGAATAAAGAACCAATGAAATAATTTATGACAGCAGGTTGCTAAACAGTGAACAGGAATAAAATAGGCCATAAAACAAAACTGCTTCAGGAACTGAAGGAACTCACTGTATTACACTCATGTCTTACATGCTTTAAAAATTTTTTGCATTTGAGAGGCAAAGACAAAGCTCCCATCTGCTGGCTCACTTCTCAAATGCCCAAAAGTCTGAAGGTGGACTGGGGAGCAAGGCCTGGAGCCAGGAACACAAGCCAGGTCTCCCCCGTGGATGGCTGCACCTCCACACCTCCACCATCTGAAGCATCATCACAGCCTCCCAAGATCTGCAGTAATATAGGAAACAGGAGCCAGGAGCTGAAAACGGAAACTGAATTCAGGCACTGCAATGTGGGATGCTGGCATCTGAACCACCAGGCTAAAAGGCCACTCCCTTACACGCTTTGTTTGTGTTAAAAACTGTAATAGCTCTGGGTGGAAAGTTCTAATGTAATTTTCAAATTTAGTATAGACTGCCGTCTCAGGACCCAACTCAGTCAATTCCACTCTGGGCACGACGGATCTATATATACAAAGATTTCTGACAACTGTCATCCAATACTCAGCAGTAGCAATAAAAGTGCAATGACCCAGATACAGAATTATTTTGCAAAATCCAGGGATATGTATTTGACATCTGTTACTAGCTGTGAAACTGTGTTGGGGCCGGTGCTGTGGTGTAGTGGGTAAAGCTGCTGCCTGCGGTGCCAGCATCCCATATGGGCAGCAGTTCAAGTCCCAGTTGCACCACCTCTAATACAGCTCTCTGCTATGGCCTGAGAAAGCAGTTGAAAGATGGCCCAAGTGCTTGGGCCCCTGCACCCATGTTGGAAAACACAAGAAGCTCCTGGTTCCAGACTGGCCCAGCTCCAGTTGCTGTGGTCATTTGATGAGTGAACCAGTGGCTACAAGACCTTTCTCTACCTCCCTCCCTCCCTCCCTCTCTGCCTCTGCTTCTCTGTAACTCTGCCTTGCAAATAAATAAATAAATCTTTAAAAAGAAAATGAGTTGTGATAAATGAGAAAACTAAAGCTGAAGAAAAGAATTCCAGCGTATAAATTAACATAAGCAAAGATCCCTGGAGAGAAAAAGCAAAGGGTGTTTTTCAGAGATACAAATGCACCAGTCTGATTAAAATCAGTTCTAACTTACAAGTCAAGGGGACCAGTGAGGCAGGTAAAGCTGCTGCCTACCTTGCTGGCATCCCATTTGAGCACCAGTTCAAGTCCACGCTGCTCCACTTCCAATCCAGCTACCTGCTAAGCCTAGGAAGGCAACAGAGGATGGCCCAAGTGCTTACGCCCCTGAGACACATAAGGGATACTGGAAAGAGGCTCCTGTTCTCAGCCTGGCTCAGCCCTGGCCATTGTAGCCATTTGGGAAGTGAACCAGTGGATATCTCCGACCCTGTATCTCTCTAACTCTTTCAAATAAATAAACTTTATTTTTATTTTAAAGATTTATTTATCTAAAAGGCAGAGAAAGTGAGGGAAACACAGAGGGAGGTTCATTGGTCTACTCCCCAAATGGCTACAATAGCTGGAGCTTGGCTAATCTGAAACCAGGAGCCAGGAGCTTCCTCAGGGTCTCCTACATAGGTGGCAGGGGCCTGAAGACTTGGGCCATCTTCTGCTGCTTTCCCAGGCCCTGGCAGCGGGCTGGATAGAAGCAGGACAGACGGGACTTGAACTGGTGCCCATATGGGATGCCAGCACCACAGGTGTCAGCTTTACCTACTATGCTGCAGCCCAATAAATAAACCTTAAAAACAAGAAAAGATAGGAATGTAGCCAATAAACATGGAAAAATGCTCCCATCAGCAGTCACTACGGAAATATAACTTAAAATGAAATACCATTACACATCTGCTAAAATTTTAAGCAGGAGAAACTCAAATATCCATCAACAGGTTAAGTGACTAAATAAACTGTGGGATCTCACTAGTCAGCAGCAAGTTATAAATTACTAAAAGGTAAACAACATGGATGAATTCCTCCCAAAAAATATGCTGAGCAAGTGAAGTCAGACACAAAACATTACAGGTTCTCTTATTCTGTTTATGATTCAGATGGCCCAAACGTTTGGGTCCTGGCACGCACGCACGTGGTGGCAGATCCAGAAGAAGCTCCTGACTCCTGCCTTCGGCCTGGCCCAGCCCCAACTCCACCTGTTGCAGCCATTTGCAGAGGGATCGAGAGAAGGGAGGACCTCACTCCCTCCCCCTACTTCCCTGTGTAACTCTGACTTTCAGATAAATAAATATTAAAAAAAAAAAAAAAAAAAAAGAAGAAGCCATACTAAGACTTCCCAACATTATTCTAGGAGCAAAAGGGAGTCACTGGAGTACAGAGAAGAGAAAACCGTAATTCAGGAAGCACTTTGTGATGGTTTCTAGAAGAGGGGAGGAGAATGCAGGGCCAGATGCTGCTGGGGAGAAAGACCAGCTGCAGTGCTAGTACAAGTCTCTTGGTTGGGGATGAGTTAGTAAAGACCTGCACCTCCCCAAGACAGCTTTTCAGTCTTAAACAACCTAGGACCCACATAGTAAAGCCTTTATGTCTTATTAAATATAATATATAATATATTAAAGCCTTAATATCGTTTATGAAGACTCTACTTTGAAAAAAAAGTAAAACAGAAAGAACTGAGCTAATCAAAATAATTCTTTCCTTATTCTCTCTCATTTCCCTCCTTCCTCATCAATCTAGTCTGAAAATTCACCTTTGCTTTATTACTGTTACTCTATGCCCTGCTCAGCCATCTATTCCTTCCAAACCAACCAATGCTTTTCCAGCTTCACACTGCCACAAAGAATCTATGCATATTCGACTCTCTCTTATCTTAATTTCCAGTCTGTTCATACGCAAGCGCTATATACCCACAGCCTTCACAGCCTCTTCTAAATTGTCTACTCAATTTCTTCTACTTTGGCTCTCAGGTTCACTGCCAAAACTACTCAAAGACAACCAACCTCCCACCCCCACCAAGTCCACTCCCCGAAGCATCCCAAATTTCAAATCCTCACTTAAAACTGCCACCACTCACCTGGCACTTCCTTCATGGCAGAAAATGTCCATCATAATCAGAGCACTGAATCTTTAAGATAACCTTAATGAGAAAGGCATTTCCACTTGATAGATAAGAAAACTAAGTCTTGGAGAAAATGAAGGAGCCGACCCAACAACAGCAGCAACACAGGCACTTCCGACTTTCAAGGGCTACTATTTTGGCTTGTTTTTAAAAGACATTTGTTCACCTGAAAGTCAGAGTTACAGAGAGAGAGAGAGAGAGAGAGAGAGAGAGAGAGAGAGAGAGAGAGGGAGGGAGGGAGAGGGAGAGGGAGAGACAGAGAGAGATCTTCCTCCCACTGGTTCACTCCCCAAATGGCAACAGCCAGGGCTGGGCCTCGTTGAAGCTAGGAGCTTCATCCAGGTCTCTCACTTGGCTGGCAGGTACCCAAACACTTGGTCCATCTTCTGCTGCTTTTCCCAGGCCATCAGCAGAGACCTGTATCAGAAGTGGAGCAGCTAGGACACGAACAAGAGCCATTATGGGATGCTGGCATCCCAGGCAGTGATTTAACCAGCTATGCCACAACATGGGCACCCTCCAGGGCTACTTTTACTTTATTCTCCTTTAGGGGACCCTCAGTGAAACTGTTTTGATTATATGTACACAAACATTTCTCCAGGTTCTTCATTAAGGGTACTAACCATCTGAAACTCAAAATTGATTACATTGTTCAATCTGAGCAATGGTAGTTGATGAGATCAAAGTTCTAGCTCTGTTAACTTCTGAAACTTTGGAAATAATAAAGTGGACTTAATTTATTAAATGTTTTCTGAATGTTTTAGAAAGAATTCTTGGAATAGAAAACATAACTACACAATCAGAAGTACTAACATTCAGTTTTTGGGGCTGGTGCTATTGTGTAGTAGGTGAAGCCTCTGCCTGTGGCACCAGCATCCCATATGCGTGCAGGTTCACATCTCAGCTGCCCCTCTTCTGATCCAGCTCTCTGCTATGGCCTGGGAAAGCAGTGGAAGATGGCCCAAGTGCTTGGGTCCCTTCACACATATGGGAGACTCCAAAGAAGCTCCTGGCTCCTGGCTCCAGATTGGCTCAGCTCTGGCTGTTGCAGCCATTTGAGGAATGAACCAGCAGATGGAAGACCTCTCTCTCTGTCTCTCCCTCTCTCGGTAACTCTACCTCTTAAAAAAAAAATCAAGTTTTTAAAACTTGATTTATTTAAAAATCAGTTCTTAAAATTTTAGTTTCCAGAACTAAGAAGGCTCATCTAATTGGGAAAATCCTACTCAGAAATATTGTGAAAATATTTTTATATCCACAAATCTGATCCTGTCCTGTCACTTGGGTTTTCTGTGCCTATAAGGTAGACACTCAGCATCTGGTATCTGTAGGAGAACAGTTGCAGGTTCTCCCTCTAAGCAGATACCAAAGCCCAAGGATGCTGGGGCAGGCATCTGGTGCAGTGGTTAAGAGCAGGTTGTTATGCGCAGGTCCCGAGGGAATACCTGGGTTCAATTCTCAGCACCTGACTCTGCCTTCCTGCAAACACAGATCCCAGGAGGCAGTGGCAATGGCTCCTGCCACTCACACAGAAAATGTGGACTGAGTTCCTGGCTCCTAGCTTTGAAGGCCCCTGACCGCGGCCACTGTGGGTATTTGGGGAGTGATCCAGAAGATGGGAAGCTCTCTTTCAAATTAAAAAACATAAAAATAATTGCTTGCTTGTTTTTCAAAAATAGGTCTGCAGATACTTAAGTCCTTCATATAAAATGGTGATGTACTTACATAGAACCTATGCACATCTTCTCATCTACTTTAAATCAGCTCCCCATTACTGATAATACCTAGTGTAATATAAATAGCTATTACATAATAGATATTGTTCATACGGATGGGGAAAAGAGTCCCTACATGTTCAGTACAGAAGACACTCTTTTTTTCAAATAGTTTTGATCCCATGATTCTCTTGATGAGAAATGTACAGGTATGGAGGATCAACAGTAAAACAGAGATACGGAGATAACATCATGTATTTTAGAGGACTGAAGCAAAAAACTAAAGCCAGATACAAATAAATGGTCAATGAACTATGGCTTTTATTATTTCCTTTCTTCTGCATCTAGAAGTAATTCAGTCTTATAGGATTTAAATTCAAATTATACCAACCACAAAAACTGACTTTCAGTCCAGATCCTAAATAAGAACACAATGTAAACATGGTCAATGGGTCCTCCCCCAAAAATGAGAATTACAAAAACTCAGGTTCCCTCCTTTGTACATTTACTCAAGGATGGAGCTGGTGTTGCAGCACAGTGGGTTAAGCTGCCACTTGCAATGGCCAGCATCCCATATAGGCACTGGTTCAAGTCCTGGATGTTCCACTTCTCATCTAGCTCCCTGCTAATATGCCTGGAAATACAATGGAAGATGGCCCAAACCCTTGGGCCTCTATACCCATGTGAGGGACCCAGATGGAGTTCCTGGCTCCTGACTTCAGCCCAGCCAGCCCCCACTGTTATAGACATTTAGGGAGTGAAGCAAGGAATGGAAGATGGATTGATGGGTCGACCTCTCCTTCTCCCTCCTTGTCCCCATCTAATCCAGCTCCCAGCTAAAGCGCAGAGGAAAGTCCCAAGTGCTTGGGCCCTTACACTCATGTGGGAGACCCAGATGAAGTTCTTAGCTTCAGATTAGCCTAGCTCCAGCCATTGCACCCATTTGGGGAGTGAACCAGCAGATGGAAGACTTCTCTCTCTCTCTCTCTCTTTCTGCCTCTGCCTCTCACTGTAACTCTTTCAAATAAATAAATCTTTTATAAAAAAGAATACCTACAATATCTCTAAGACTAGAAACACAGTACCAACAAAGTCTAACTTATTGATAATAATTTACTTGTAGCTTTCTCAGTTTCTTAAAAACTTATCAAGTCTCACGTTTTAGACAGGTATACAGTCACCCAATCACTTCCTTTCTCTAGTTCCTCCTACCTGCCTCAGCAAAAGAGCTAGGTAGAGATTACCTAGATAGAACAAGCAAAGGACAAAATCATCAAAGAATATTTGAGTGTTCTGGAGATTGGTAACAAGGTATACATTTGTTATTTGGATAATGTGGCACCCATTAGAGTGAAGGAAGACAAGAGCTCACCACTGCAACCTAAGTTAACTCCAGCTTCTTTCATATAAAGAAGAGGAGCAATCTCAGGTCAGAAAAGTGATATATCCTGGCTAATAGCAAAATAATAAATGAAGCAAACAAAATTAAATTTTTGCTGTTGAGATGGAAGACAGGACACACTGTAACATAAAATCATTACCCAAGGTATAAAACAACACTTTCATATCACCTTCTCCCCTCCCAAAAGAGCCATATATTTTGCAGGGCCACAACTTGCTTTATCATCTTAACTCTTTCAAAATTCTGCTTGGGCAGACTTTCTTACATGGCTATCTCCTTCTGATCTGATGAGAGACAGAAGAGTACCACTCGTCAGGTGCCCAGTTAAAGCAGAGCATCATCTGAGGGGATCATCAAAGTATCACCTTATAATCAGTTCTACATGAGCACAGACGCACACCTTAAAAAAATTAATCCAGCTCTCTTTGGGCATTTCAGAGACAACAGCTTCCTGTGGACACGTGTCAGTCTTCAGTTTAAATTTTAAGATAAATAAGCATTCATAGTTAGATCAAACTCAGCCATACGTTCTTTTAGCTATTATAAACTGTCTTGGTGTAATCTGAAATTACAAAATTACAAATTCAAAGACTGTAGCTATCTAGGAACTGCTCAGCAATATTTACCATATAACCAAAGGATGTTGCCATAGGTTTATGTTTAAAAATGAAGTACTAGCATTGTGTGTGTGGGTGCAAACTGTTGAAATCTTTACTTAGCTTAGAGATGGTCTTCTGTATATAAAGTTAAACTAAAAATGAATCTTGATGAAGAATGGGATGGGAGAGGGAGGAGGAGGTGGGACGGGAGTGAGGGTGGTGGTGGAAATGGGGGGGAAGAACCACTATATTCCTAAAGTTGTACCTATGAAATTTGCATTCATTAAATAAAAGCTTTTAAAAATAAAAAAAAATGAGGTATTAGGCAACAATTTTCCCAAATGAAGGCTTATCAAAACAAGATAATCAAAAGCCAAATTGAATGGATAAGAAAACCTTCCAAATGCGTCCTTACATCAAACTACCATGGGCCATGTGCCTGTTCAAACTTGTAGCCCCAAACACCCTTTGCCTCCCATGAAATTTCCAGGCTCCTCCCTCTCAAGAGTTTCTCTAACTTCTCATCCCCCACAGAAAAATCAGTAATGGCCATCTATAGAAATAGCTTTCCTCGAGACAAATCCCTAACCTAAACAAAAATCAGCCTTAGCGTTCTGGTTCATCTGTGACTAGCAAGTATTGATTTTTAAAGGTATGTTAAGTAGACACACATTGTTGATGAGAAAAAAAAAAAATGAGTCGGACCATTCACGCGACAGTATGATCTACCCCTCTGCTTTACTAATTTGGAAGCTGAGATCCAAGCAGGTTAAAGGACTTCCCCGTGGACACATACTCTGGAGCACAGCCATGACTAAACAATTCTTGTCTGGGGGAGTGTTCCCTTCAATCGGTTATAGTGCAACTATGATCATCACTTCAGCCCCTTCCTACTAAAACATAAAAGATACAATCTGTGTGGAAAATATATAAAGAAAACAAGCATGTAAGATGCACTCTCTAGCACTCAGCAGTACCATTTCTCAAATGCGCAGAGGTAGCTACCTGCAAACAGGATCAGTCTCAATGCCCCTCTTACAATCCTTTCACTGATGTGAGAAGCTTAATGTGATCAAATAAAAACATCTTCAGCATGCATTCCCCATGCACTCCGCTGTTGCTTTAACGTGGTATTACCATTATCAACTTCTTGGTTAAGAGTAACCAATCCTGGTTAACCAGATACATGTATGTCACACCTAAATTTAAAGAGTTACAGTATCGGGCCAAAAATGTTACTTTGTACTTCAAATCACATATTGGCAAAGGAAACATGACATCAATTATGGTAATACCTAGGGTTAGAAAACAGGGAGTAGGTCACTATCTCCCCAGTCTGCAATTGCTGTAAAGCAATTAACAGAAGTATATTCTCTGAAAAAGGCCCAATATGTAAACAGGTAAACGTGAAGTGTTTCAGTAAAAGGGGCTGTGGGCCACGCCCTGCTGTCCTGACAGCTCTGTAACCCTCAGGGCTCAGCACACAGCTTACATAAATGAACCCCAGGGATGGCGTGGAGCCCCAGGTAAGCATCCCACATCCAAGTGCTGACTGGAGTCCCAGCTGCTCTGCTTCCAATCCAGTTTCCTGCTCTTGCGCCTGACACGGGAGGGAAGAGGTCCAGGCATTTGGGCCTCTGCTACCCAGGGGATGGAGTTCCTGGCTCCTGACTTCAGCCTGGTCCAGCCCCAAGCGCGGCTGCTGCAGCCATTTGGGGAGTGAACCAGCTGATGAAAGATCTCCCTCTCTCCCTCAGGCTGCCTCTCAAACAAATAATCCTTTCAAAGAATTACAGGCCTTCTGAGTGCTTTGCAACTCAAAAGCGGCTGTGTTTAAAAACCCCAGTGTGAGAGCTTGGGAAGAGTATGCCTTTTTCTCTAAGACCCTTTTTACACGTTTAGTTTTTTTTTTTTTTTTCAATAATGTCAAACTCACTTATCCCTCCAGCCACCTCACATACTCCTCCAATCAGTCCTTAAACCCCATGTGCTCGCTCGTTTTTCCAAGCAGCAGGCAACTTGGGCACTCGGACTTGGACAAGTCGGGTATGACCTTCGCGGATTTCTAAGCACAAGGTGGTGCATGAAGAAGTGGGCAGAGAAAAAAAAAAATACAGCTCAGGTGCTGAAATCCTCAAAACGCATCCGAAACTGCGGGAGGCAGAGGGCTGTCCGCAGCCAGCTCGTCTTTCACGAACAAGCCTCCGAGTTGATTTAAAAAGCCACAAGCAGAACAGAAGCACAGCGCAACCAGCCCCTACCATCAGCCACTTCCACCCAATTCCACCCGGCTCCAAGGCACGGGAAGCCAGAGCACTCGGCCCAGAGGGGTCTGCCTTCGCCGATGGATGGGCCGGCGGCGCCCCGGGTCCAGCTCGGCCCTGCCCCCCGGGAGCACCTCACAGTTCTCCGGAACCGGCCGAGCCCAGCTCGGGGGCGGCCTCCAGCCCGGGACGGCCGGGCGCGGGGGCGCGCGGGCCGCCGAGCAAAGTTCCGCGGGCCCGCGGCCCTCGCCCAGCGCGGGGCCCGGGGGTCGCGCCGGGCGTTCGTTAGCCCCGGGAGGAGGCCGGGCCCGGGGGTGGAGCTGTCGCGTCTCCGCCCGGGAGCGCCCGGCTTGTTTACAGGCCTCAGGCCTGGCCGCCGCCGCGCAGGCCCGCGCCCGCCGCCCGCCGCCCTCGGCCCGAGCGCCGCGCTTACCCGGAGCAGCCGCGGGCGGGCGGGTCCCCTGTGGGCCGAGGCGGCGGCGCGGCGGCGGCGGCGGCGGGAGGAGCCGGGCTGCGTCCGGGCCCCCGGCTCTCGGCGCCCTCGCGGCTCAGATCATCCGGGCGTCGGAGCGGCAGGCAGAGAGCGGGTCCCGGAGGAGGACGAGGAAGAGCCGAGGACTCATCGCTTTCCCGCCCCACCTGCCTGGCGAGCCCCGTCCCCTCCCGCCCTCCCCAGCCACCCGTTGCCGAGCTGCAGCCGCCGGAGCACCCGAAGCCGCGGGGCCGGGCCGGCGCCGAGACCACTGCTTCTGGAGCCTCCCGCGCGCGCTCCCGTCCCTAGCGCCGCCGCCGCCTCTAGCGCGGCCCCGCGCAGGCGCGCCCACGACGGCCGCGCGGCCCTTCCCCCACTCCTCCGCCAGCCCCGCCCCGCCCCGCCCCGCCCCGCCGGCCCCCGCGGCCGCTACAGCTGCGGCGCGGCCGAGCAGCTGGAGAGACCCGGATGTCGGAGGGCAGGCACTGCGGCTGCAGCCGGCGGGCGGGGGCAGGGGCGACTGCGGTGACGTCACTGCCTCGCGCGGTGTCTTCCTTGCGGCCCGCCTGGGCTGAGGCAGAAGGGAGGGTTGGAGTCTCGGGTCAGAGCCGAGACGCGGGCCTTCGCTACCTCGCTGACGGTGGCTGGATGGAATGACGAGAGTTGGGAGCCCCAGGGTCTCGGCTCTGCCTCTGCGGTGTCCGCTCTCGCCGCCCGGCTCCTCCGCCTGCCTGCGGACGCGGTCCCCGCAGCCCCGACGCCGGGCCCGGAGCTTCTGACCCTCGGGCGCCTCCGTGGCGCCGCAGTGACCCCCGGGGACCTAGGCAGGGGCCCGGGCCGCACAGGCTCTCCCCACCACCACCACCACAGTGCTCGTGGGACTCCCCGTTGTATTTATTTGCATGTGTTGAGACGGTCACGTGGCTGTGGCCCGAGGGCCCTCCGGCGACCTCCAGGGAGGGTGAGGGGACGGAGGGCTTTAAACAATGTGGAGGCGCTGAAGTTGGTTGGAACTGCACGTGCGGGTGGCCAGAATCCAGTCAAGCGAGCTAGACAACGAGAACCCGACCCACGCGGCTCGCGAGCGCGGCGGGTAGAATGACACACACCCCGGGCAGCCAATGAGCGGAGGCCGGGGCGCCACACGTCACCGGCGCGCGCTCCCATTGGCTGGGCTGCGGCCCGCCCCCCTCTCCCCCCCCCGCGGCCCCAGGCTCAACCTGCGCCTGGCCTTGGCTCACAGCACATGCGCAGGAACAGAGGTTCAAGTACACCTCGGTATTTTAAAAAAAGGTGTTCTGGCATGTATAAAGGAAAGAAAAAACTGCTTCATTGTAGGGGGCAGGTCTTCAAAAATGAATAAATAAAAATATTAGCCAGATGCAGTTCTGACGAGTGGAGGTAGCTTGAGGAGACCTTCCTGTAGCAACTTTGCTACTTTGTAGCTCCCAAAACCAAGTCATTGCCCCAGTTGTTAAATCCAGATCGTTGTACTGGCTGCTTGTTACCATTTACCAAAAATCCCTTAGCTGCTTGTCAAGTCGCAAAAGCCACCTCCAGGTTTTTCAAAAGGACTTTTGGGGACAAGTTCTGTCCCCTTCCCTTTTGGCTCTGTGACCTAACAAATACAGTCACTAGTCACTGCCAGACCAAATCTTCAGGAAACCCCAAAAATCACCCCACTCAGTATCTTTGGGGTGAGAATTTCTTAGAGTACCATGAAGACCGATCACTCTCAGGTATATAAAGTAAAAATAAAATCTACTATGCGTTTGGTCCAAGTGTCATTTGAGGTCACATTTCCTAATTCTCCACACAACTGCCAAAAAAAGAGAGGGTGGTTAGGGGGGAATTAGATCAAAGATCTTTGAAACTCTGCCTTATTGGAATCCTCCGCACTTCAGACAAGTAACAGCATGATTAGCATGCTAGTATACTCGTTAACATTCCGAAGCAGAAAAGCCCAAGTGGCAGCCACTCTTTGGAGAGCTCTAAAAACACAAATTTTCGTATTCATAAGACAGAAGCTGGAGCCCCAGTTGCACCAATGGATCAATAGAGAACTTGAAGATCTTGCCTATCTTCCTTTGCTCTGGGTTCCACGCCAGCAAAGAGAATCTGGGTCAATTGTAGCAGAAGCAGAAAAATAGGAAATGTGAACATGCAAAGATTTTTACCTTGTCTGTTTAGTGTGTAACCCAGACCACCAAATAAAGCTACACCTTCTTCCTATTATCTCAGTACACAGCGTGCAGGGGATATTTTACTAAGAACCATGGTTACAACCATGGGTTGTAACCCTAACATTTTAAAATTTGAAACAAAAAAAAAAAAATCTGACTACATATGCTTGATATTACATCCGCTTCACCATAATTAAGTCATACTAGGGGAATAAAGCTGGATGTTGGTAGAGGGAGAAAATGGAAATGGAGTTTTCCTTGTTTTTTGAACCAGGAACAACTTCGCTTGAGCCACCATCTCGTAACTGAGATGTTCACAGGACGTTTTTGCCATGACTGTCTTTGAGTCGCTTTTCTAGGTTTTCTCTAAAATCCTAATTCTGCTTTGGAAATGTTGGCTAACACCCTAGTAACCGGGAGACTTGGGGTGAGGGCACGGGCTCCAGAGGTGAGTCTAAAGTTTAGTCTAGTTAACAATAATCTCTCCCCCTTTCCGCCACAATTGTAACTGGAGGAAATCCTCAAATTACTACTGCGAATGCATCCAGGAGTCAACCTCGAGGCAGCCTGGCCTGGGCCTCTCAAAATGTGGCTCGGTAGTTTAAGTGGCTCCTCTATGGGGACAGCTGTTCCCGAGCCATCCCGCCCTTTGACACCGCAATCGGGCGCTGCACCAGAGTCCCGACTCTTCCTGCCTCCCTCCCTCCTCCTCCGATACCTGGTTCAAGATTCTTTCTCTCCAGGATCCTCCTCATCTGCCCTCCTCGTCTGGCCCTTCCTCCACCGATCTCCTTTCTCCTCTTCTTTCTTCTCCCATTCGGTGCCCTTCTCTCCTTTGCCCCACTTTTCCTCATTCTTCTTGTCTTTCTTTTCTTTATCTTAGTCCAGAGTGCACCTTCTACCACCCATTTTCTCGCCAACCCGAACATTTGAGGAGCTACTATCCTTAAGCTAAATTAGTTTGGGTGGGGGGGTATACCCCCCACCCGAATCTGCCTCCCTCCCACCCAGTGTCTATCGCGTTATGAAAACCTTAGCTCTCTCAAGGACTATCACGGAATGAGAAGGGCTTAGAGAATCCTGTCCTTTGTGACATCACTGGGGCAGCCCCTAGGGTGGGGCAGGAGGCCATCCTGTGCTGCCATGGTGGCTTCCTCTGAGGCCTTGGGAGAAATGTGGGCAACGGCCAAGTCCAGGATGGTCTTCAACTCAAGAAAATCGCATCCAGGCGTGACCAGAGCCTTAACACTGGTATGGATGTCGTCAGAGAAGCTCCTCTGCTCGCAGAAAATGATTGTGTGCCCAGGCATCATGCCGAGTACTGGAGGCAGACAATGACATCAATGGACCGGGGCTCCTGCCCCCAAGGAGTTGACATTAAAACAAGGGACGTGGACAAAGACGTAAGCAGAGAAACAGGGAATTTCAGAATGAGATCAGTGCTGGGAGGGTGAGGGCAGTAAAGAGGAAGGGACGATGCGTGCTCGGGGCAGCCCTCCGGGAGTGGTAGCATTTGAGCTGAACCCTGAGAAGGAGTCTGCTTTGTGAAGAACCAGCGGGGAGCATCCCTGGCGGAGGGCTCAGCGTGGGCGCGGGGCCTGATGCTGGAAAGAACTTAGCAGAAGAGCTGTGTGCCGTCAGAAGGGAGCTGAGCCATCTCGAGGAAAATATTTCCTAGTCATTCAAGGTGAGACAGTGATTGGGGTCTTTACTGTAACAGTTAGGAATGGGGAAGGGTATAACCCATGCAAAATAACTTGGTGAGTTGTTTGATCTAGGCCAAAAAGCAAGGTAGCCTTGACAAATCTAAATCAAAACTAAGAGGACCTATCTCCTCCTGTTGAAATTGGGAGGTATTCTGCAACCTGGTAGACTACCCAACAATGGATAATTTATATACTTTGAGAAATTAGCTTTTCTCCCAGGATAGGAAGCTGTTCTTATTAAGGCTAGTGTGAGGTGAGCACTGTGTTGCCGCAAGTTAAGCTACCATTTGGGACGCTGCGTTCTGTAGGGGAGTGCTAGTTTGAGTCTTGGCGACTACACTTCTGATCCAGCTCTTTGCTACTGGGCCTGAGAAGCAGCAAATGACTCAAGTACCTGAGTCCCCTGCCACCCAGATAGAGCTCCCGGCTCCTGGCTTAAGCCTGGCCCAGCCCTGGCTGTTGCAGCCATCTGGGGAGTGAACCAACAGATGAAAGATTTTCCCCACCCCCACCCCCGTCACTCTGCCTTTTCAAATAAATAAATCTCTTTTTTTCTATGACTAACAAAATTGAGAGTGGCTTTTTGAGAGCAGTTCTGCTTTGTGTTTGGTGTCTATTGGGCGTTACAGAAGATCTGATAGGAAATCACCCTTTGAAGGTGGCAACACATTTTGCATTCTTACCTATGGTGGCCTGGGAAAACCAGTGACCAGGCGGCTGACACAATAAAGCCTTTTATCCGTATGTGGCTTTGCAGCTGACAAAGCAGTGCCATGCAGATCAGCTGTTCAACCCGCTCAACAATCCTTATAGGCAGGGTAAGGACCGTTACCTTTACAGACAAGAAAACTAAGCATCCCAAGGTGACACAGAGTAACAGTGCCACTTCGTGTTTTCTCCCACGTGCTACTGATCCTCGCTAGCTTTCTCAGGCTAGTAATAAAGACAGCAGAGAGAGACAGCAGTGGAAAGGGCCCTAAATGTGTCTCAGAAGGCAGAACGTAGATCAGGCTTGTCAGTGGCTCAGGAGAGCAGATGGTTAGATTTTTAGGGATTTTGCCAACTGTTTGTTAAATATAGCCACTATTTAAAAATTCGAGCGTATAAACTTACAACTAAAAATTAAAATTTTTAAAAATTGATTTATTTGTGTGGCAGAGAGACAGACACAGAGAGAGTGCCCCCATCTGCTAGTTCACTCTCCAGATGCCAACAGTGTCCAGAGCTGGGCCGAGCCAGAGCCCGCAGCAGAAATCCTACTACGTGAGCCATCATTGTTGCTTCCCAGGGTCCCATGCTGGTGGGAAGCTGGAATGGAAAGACAGCCACAGCCAGGAATGAAACCCAGACACTCTGACATGGAACACAGGTTCCTTGGCCACTGGGCCGGGCGCCTGACCTTTAATTATATTTTAAGCAAAGGGAGGTAATGTATGGCAAAGCCTTACCACTTCCAAATTACTTTAATATGAAAGTACTTCCAGTTGCCAGCGCTGTAGCGTAGTGGGTGAAGCCACCGCCTGAAGCGCCGGCATCCCATATGGGCACCGGTTCAAGTCCTGGTTGTTCCACTTCCGATCCAGCTCTCTGCCATGGCCTGGGAAAGCAGTAGAAGATGGCCCAAGTGCTTGGGCGCCTGCATGCATGTGGGAAACCCAGAAGAAGCTCCTGGCTCCTGGCTTCGGATTGGCACAGTTTCGGCCATTGTGGCCATCTAGGGAGTAAACCAGCAGAAGGAAGACTTCTCTCTCTCTCTCTCTCTCTGCCTCTCCTTCTCTCTCTGTGTAACTCTGTCTTTCAAATAAATAAATAAATCTTTTAAAGAAAAAGAAAGTGTAACTATTATTTAAACACACAGCATGATATTTTTAGTAATAACCACTCGACTCCGTTCATTCGATGTTTTATACAGTCTTAGTCTCAGGTTCACACTAGAGTTGTCAATTTCAGGGGCCAAAGTCATTCTTTCCGAGAGTTATTTCAGCTTCTGGTCTTCATCTCAGGGAAGAACTGTGGATACCTATGAGAATGTCTGACCTCAAAGTGGAGGAGGCGGGGCCTAGTGCTCATTCCAGGCCCTGGCCATGCAGCAACAGAGGAATTCCTAATGCTGGTGTATATAAAGCAAATTTTATGCAGAAGGTGAGAAAGTGAACACACACACACATGCGCATAGGTGGGGAGTGGGTCAGAAGGAAACAGGGGTTGGGGGAGGGGAAGTAGATACAGGGCACCTTGGCATCACCTCCAGCCCTGCTCTCCAGCCTAAGAGGGGTCTTCCCAGTTGTTGCCTCTTCTATCATGTTGGAAGGGGAGTGGCTATTTACATGGCGCCTCCCCTTCCCAGGTGCCCCGTGAAGAAGATACATCCCAGACACGTGAGGGAGGGGCTTGTGGCTTGCAGGCACCTCCAGCTCGGTGTGCCTAGCTAACTTCCTGCCTTATCCCATATCAGGAGGATACAGTTCCCTACTGGACCCTGCTGTGTGAATTTGCTCCAACGGTGAGCATTTGGTTCTGAACCTAAATTCTAGATTTTTCTTCTAATAGAACACAAGCCCTACTTTTATAATTTATGTGTTACAGTATCCTATAGTTTTATATTACAGAACTTGAGTTACCATGCATTCTAAAGAATTATCTATCTATCTATCTATCTATTAATCTGAGAGGCAGAGAGAGTTTTCCCATCCACCTGTTCCATCCCCCAAATGCCTGGCTGGGCCAGGCCAATGCTGGAAGTTGTCTCCCATGTGCATGGCAGGGATCCAATTACGTGAACCACTGCTGCTTCCCAGGGTCTGCCTCGTTAGTAAGCTGACACCAGGAGCTAGAGCCCGATATCAAACCCAGACACTTGGATGTGGAATGCAGGCACCTTAACTACTTGGCTAAGTACCTGCTCCTTACACTGCGTTTCATTCCATCAGCAGACATGAAGCCCCCGGAATATACGAGGCACCACTCTGGGCGCTGGAAATACCCGTGAAGAAGAGAGGTAGTTTTCAAAGAGTTGATGTGGGGTCTGTGGGGTCAGAAAACAAGCAGGATCATTGCAGAGAGGGATAAGTACTGCAAAGGATTTAGAGCAAAGCAGGACATGGGCAACAAGGGTGGGAGAAGGGGTGACGGGAGGAGAGGGTATTTTAGCTGGGCTGGGCAGACAAAGCCTGTTGGAGGAGCTGGCAACTGTGCAGGCCTGAGTGACAAGAGGAAGATGCCATGGGAGAATCTGGAGGAAGAGTGTCCCAAGCTAGGCAGAGGCCGTGGGGTGGGCAGGAGCTTGCCATGTCCAGGAACAGACTGAATTCTGAGATGTCCAGGATTTGCTGAGACATGGAGGCTGCAATGTACACAGGCCAAAGGAAGGAATTTTTAATATTATTCTAAGTGGGATGGAAAAACTACTGGAGTTTGTTAGCTTTTTGTTACTAGTAGGAAGTACCTGAGACAAGCTACTTATGAGGGAAGGAATTTTTTTTTTTTTTTTTTTGACAGGCAGAGTGGACAGAGAGAGAGAGAGAGAGAGAAAGGACTTCCTTTTGCCGTTGGTTCACCCTCCAATGGCCGCCGCGGCTGGTGTGCTGCAGCCGGCGCACCGCGCTGATCCGATGGCAGGAGCCAGGTGCTTCTCCTGGTCTCCCATGGGGTGCAGGGCCCAAGCACTTGGGCCATCCTCCACTGCACTCCCTAGCCACAGCAGAGAGCTGGCCTGGAAGAGGGGCAACCGGGACAGACTCTGGCGCCCCGACTGGGACTAGAACCCGGTGCCCCGACCGGAACTAGAACCCGGTGTGCCGGCGCCGCAAGGCAGAGGATTAGCCTGTTGAGATGCGGCGCCAGCCAAGGGAAGGAATTCTACTTAGTTCACAGTTTCAGAGGTTCATGTCCAAGACTGGGCGGTCCCATGGTTCTGGCTTCTGATGAGGGCAATGGATGGTACAGTGGAGCATGGGCAGAGCGGATTACAGGAGTCGGGAGGCGGGGGCGGGGGGGGGGGAGGGGGCAAACTCGGGCTTTCATTCCAGACCTCTCTAATGAGAACTACCTTTTTTGTTTGTAACATTTAGTTATTTATTTGAAAGTCAGAGTTACACAGAGAGAGAAGGAGAGGCAGAGAAAGAGAGAGTGAGTGAGAGAGAGAGAGAGAGAGAGGTCTTCCATCCACTGGTTCACTCCACAATTGACTGCAATGGTCGGGGCCACACCGATCCGAAGCCAGGAGCCAGGAGTTTCTTCTGGGTCTCCCACGTGGGTGCAGGGGCCCAAGGACTTGGGCCAACTCTACTGCTTTCCCAGGCCATGGCAGAGAGTTGGATCGGAAGTAGAGCAGCCAGGACTTGAACCAGTGCCCATATGGGATGCCAGCACTGCAAGTGGCGGCTTTACCCGTTACTCCACAGTGCCGGCCTGGAGAACAACCTTTGTAGAGTGCTTTCCCAATTACCTAGCAGCTTTCACCAGGCCACTCCTCCTAAAAGGTCCACTACCTCCTGATACAATACTGCTACCCTGGAGACTAAGCTAGCTAGCTTGCTTGCTTGCTCCCAAGATTTCTTTCTTTATTTGAAAGGCAGAGTAATGGAGAGAAAGAGAGAAAAGCAAATACACACAGAGATAGACAAAGACAGAGACATCTTCCGTCTGCTGGTTCACCCTCCAGATGGCCACAATAGCCAGGGCCCAGGCTAAAGCTGGTGGCCAGGAACTCCATCTGGGTCTCCCGTGAGGGTGTCAGGGATTCAATACCTGAGCCACCATCCGCTGCTTCCCAGGCACATCTCAGGGAGCTGGGTGTGACGCAGAGTACCTGGGACTCCTACATGGGATACAGGTATCACAGTGAGGAGGCCTAGCCCGCTGCATCGCAATGCCCGCACCAGGACCAGGCTCTGGAGGATGGACATTCAACACCCAAGCCATAGCACGTTTTATGCTAGGGAGCGACGTGATCTGATCTGGGTTGTTCTTGATGCAGTAGAGAGGAGAGAGTTTAAGAAAGCAAAAATGGAAGAAAATCCTTTCATGTCAGTTTCCTGTACCCTTAAAGAAGAAGTGAAACTGCCTTCACCCTTCAGTGAGCTGCAGTGATTATACTCCGGGGGTGGGAAGGTGGCCTTTAGGGAGCTCTTGTTACTGAGCCTCCTCGTTGCATTTTCTAGGAAGTGTAGTTTGACTTTTTTGCCAATGACTCATCAGATGACCTTTCTTGGTAAATTCAGTAAAACATAGCGAGGATCACGGTGTGGGAAAGACCGGGTTGTGTGTAGGGAATACAGAAGCCCACTTAACGCGATTCGACTTCAGGTGAATTCTTATTGCCATAAAAAGTATTCTCTAAGAACTTTATTTCTCTCTCTCCCTCTGTGGTCACTGCTTCCCCAAAACACATGTGAAGGCTCACGACCGGCGTTCTCCTCGTTAACTTACACCTTGTGCTATTCAGTGAAGTCGATGCCTAACGTGTCCTTGCCTAAGGCAGTCATTAACACCTCGCTATGATGTCTTGAGACCATTGATGGAGACAAATATTGAGACTTGGGCTGCTTGGCAGGTGTTGGTGAGATGAGGTCAAAGAAATTAAGAAGGGAGGGTTTGGCATCATGGCACAGCAGGTTAAGCCATCACCTACTAATGCCAGTATCCCATGTCAGAGCGCCAATTCCAGTGGCTATTCTACTTTCAATCCAGCTGCCTGCTAACGTGCCTGGGAAAGCAGCAGAGGATGGCCCAGGTGCTTGGGCCCCTGTACCCACTTGGGAGTCTGGGATGGAGTTCCTGGCTCCTGGCTCCTGGCTTTGTCCTGGCCCAGCCCCGGTCTTTGCAGCCATTTGAGAAGTGAATCAGCAGATGGAGGAGCTATTTCTGTCTCTCCATTTCCTTGTCACTTTGCCTTTCAAACAAATTTTTACTAAAAGAAAAAAAATTAAGAAGGGATTTAATAAAGACTCCCGTAATACCAAAGACCAATTCTCCTTCTTCTACAGCTGTGTTTAGATTTGTTCTCGCTCCTGGACCTGTGAAAGAAAGAAATACATTTCCCATGCTCATCCTTTTCACTGCCACTAGGTTTTTTTTCATTAATTTAATGGTCTGCATAGATCATCTTCAAACTAAACATAGAATGGACCTTTGGAGAGGGTCTGTGACTAATTTTATGTTTGATCTTATAGTCACCCTAGAAATATTTCATAATAAAAATTATTATGGTTATTATGGTACAATTGTAGAAACTGAATATTCTACAGTGATGAGTCCAAACAACAATTTCCACCCATAGAGTTGAATTTAGCCTACCCATTAGGTGGTATAAGTCCTAAGAGCTCATCGCCAGAAAGAACAATGCACCATTTGGGAGTGGACATTTGGCAAAGCACTTCAGAGCCACACCTCTGAGGACTGAGTCCTGACTCCTTTTCTGATGGCAACTTCCTGTTAATGTGCACTCTGAAAGGCAGCTGCTGATGGCGCAAGGACGGAGGCCGCTGACACCTGCTTGTCGGAACCGGGCTGAACTCTTGACTCCCAGCTCTGACCTGGCCCAGACCTGGTCTCTACAGACATCTAGGGAGTGAGCCAGCACAGGGAAGATTACTGTCTGTCTCTGTCTCTCTGGCTTTTAAGTAAATAAAAATAAATATATAAAATTTAAAAAAAAATCATCCCATAGGAAATAAACTTCCCCGTACTGCATTAAAACCAACTATTGATTAATAACCTACTATAGGGGCTGGCGCTGAGGCATAGGGTGCTGGCATCCCATAAGGGAGACAGGTCGAGTCCTGGCTACACCACTTCCGATCCAGCTCCTTGCTATTGCTCATGGGAAAGCAGTGGAGGATGGCCCAAGTGCCTGGGCCCCTACAACCACATGGGAGACCCGGAGGAAGCTCCTAGCTCCTGGTTTCAGATCGGCCCAGCTTCAGCCATTGTGATCATTTGAGGAGTGAACCAGTGAA